>NC_090877.1:2793678-2831178 GCF_036669935.1 Montipora foliosa | reverse complement strand
GAATTGAGGAGTCAGACTCCGACTAAACAGCCTTGAACTCAGATAAGCCAAATTTATTTCATAAGTTTTGGATTTTATTTGAGCTCTTTCCCTTTTTACGAAGCTGCTTTCTTTCAGTGATTGTTGTTTGACCACATTTGTTTAAATAAAACTTGTCATAATTTAAGGAGGGTGTTCAATCTCAGTGTGTATATAACAAACATAATACCACATGGAAAGTGCTTTGTACGGTGTTTATACACTCGTTGTTTTGTATCAGAAATCTCACTCGTTCGATTTCTGATACGCCATAACTCGTGTGTAAACACCGTACGCGCGCACTTTCCATGGAGTATTCTATACATGTATATCATTATCCATCCTGACCAATTGCTCATCGATTCTATCTAGGACGTTCAGCTTTCCAACTAGTTCTGTACATGTAGGTCTCTTAAGAAGGCGTCACCGTACATGAGGCATAGGTTTTCCTCTTCAGAACTGTAGGGGGAGTGGAACGTATTTTGGGGGTGAAGCCCCCCCCCCCCCCTCCCTGAACTGGAACACCGTGCTCTCTTCTCACACGATTTTGGTGGCATATCCTCGGCTTTTGTGATAAGTTGAAGATAGATAAGTTTATCCGTTTGCTTGAGAGGAGTTTATGCCGGAGGACGAAAATTTACGTCTACTCCATCAACCATCCCAAACCAATCATGTTTTTTATACTTTTTTCTATTGTTAAGTATATTCATGTGTGGAAAGGCTATCACTCTTTCAAGCGACAGTTCTGAAACCTCGCCCTGGAGACATAGATAAGAATAATGGAATGTAATTTTCTGGTGGACGAAAAAAAGGAGCTAAGGAGAGACAGAGCGATCTTTTGTTGTCGTCTATCACCATGGCTGGCGCATTCTTTTGACGTATCGTACAGATAGAAATCCTTCGTGAGCATAATTTGATCTCATCTATTTAACAGGACGATGTTCCCTTCCCAAAGAAACAACACGATCGAACCTCTAGATCGATCTTGGTAATCACGACTCCGGTTAGATAAAACAATGGTTGGTACCTATTGCATTAATCACAGTATTTTCTGATTCTCACACCATGCTTACGAAAAGTATCAACATAAATCCTCTTAGCGCCTTAAAGTAGACGGATTAAAATGAGATGTCAACCTGTCACTCAAAAACCTGACGTCCCAAAATTAAACGATTTCACAAACTATATACTCGAGGTATCTACGTGTAGTGATCACACCAATCGAGTGCTTCATTGAGGCGTTATATCGGCCTTAAGGTACGTTTAGAATATTCTTGTTTTTTTAGATTTAGCATGAAGAAAGATAATGAAGCAAGAACTAGATATCAAAAATAAGTAATTACCAGTGACTGCTGGACCTTTAGTAATCTCTCTTTCGCATAAAATGTTATCATTCAAAGATAATCAATTTTATAGCCAATACATGGGAATTAAGCCACACCTTGATTCAAGTCAGTTATACCATGAATGATTTCATGGATCCCTAGTATTTCCTCGCTATACCTACGAGCCTTTAAGCCGAGTGTGACTACCATAGTAAATGTATAGCCAGTGGAATATCACACGAGTTGTGCTCCGTAATTATTAGGGACCTTAAGGTCTACGACGTGACGGCGACTTCAACGAAAACGTCATATCGAAATATCACTTTGCTTTATCATAATTCTTTCGCGGTTATTCTATTTCGTTCAGGTTTTACAATTTGGGCGAAGTATCCTAAAAATAAAGTGGTACGAGCAGTTACAAAGTGACAATAGAGAATGAAACAAAGATTCTCTTTTGCATGCTCACGTTGCCGTCAAAACCTCAAATTTGGTGATTTCACGTCGTCCTTACGCAGAGTACGGCAAGAATCCGTCCTAAAATCCGTGCTGCACCTGCAGCACGATTATTTATGCCCTTTTAACCGATGATATCATTGTTTTAAGGCGTTGTTGATGCCGTCGCCGTCGTAAAATCTTAAGCTCCCTATTATCTATCATGCTGTTGCATGCCTGGAATGGAGCTAATTACTTCTGTAATATTTTTCGCTAAAATAAATACCGTTCTTTGACCGCACTATCACCAAGATTACCCTGTTCTAGGCATTTCGATTGCAACCAGGAGAGAAAACTGCTACGAGCTCGAGACTGAAAGATTGTTGAGCGCGTAATGAAGAAGTTTAAATTTGAAACGCTCTCGTGAGGGGACACTGCACTTGAAGGCCACTTTGTTTTCTCATTGTCGATTTGCTACCTTAAGTATTGATACTACACTAAGAGGATTTATGTTGATATTTACCATAAATATGGTTTGAGAATCAGAAATTGCTGTGATTAATGTAATAGGTACCAACTATTGTTTTGTCTTGTCGATCTAGAGGTTCGATCGTGTTGTTTCTTAAGGAAGGAAACATCGCTCTGTTAAATAAATGAAATCAAATTATGCTTACGAAGGTTTTCTATCTGTACGTTACGTCTAGAGAATGCCGCCAGCCATATGTTGATGGACGAAAACAAAAGATCTCTCCTTAACTCCTTTTGTTAGTCCACCAGAAAATTTACATTTCATCATTGATATGTGTCTCTAGGGAAAGGTTTCAGAACTGTCACTTGAAAGAGTGACAACCAAATTTTATTGTAAACACCGCCAAATCCGCAACGTGGCGCGATAGTCAGGTTGTTTACCATTTAGAAAAAATTTCGGGAAATTCCGGTTGGTTTGGCTCGTTCCACTGGAAAATTTCCGGGAGCAGCGGGACGTCTGAAAAGGTAGTCCCGTTTTCCAGTTGGAAACTTTGCGATGGAAAGGTCTCACCAGTTTCAGGCTATTCACGGCCATATGTTAATTTTGGCAACTACATAAATGTATATTTTTTGTTATTTGTACACACGAATTCGAGACTTTACTTTTAAAGGAGAGACAAAGATAATTAGTACTTTTAAAATTCAATTTATATAAATGGTATCGCAAATTTGCTTACAATTATGGCGCATGAAAACTTGCAAAGAAAATGGAATAACCTCGGTTTTAAAAATAATCAATGCGAAAACATTATTTAAAATATGTAACGTGAATAAAAGTACGTTAGTTCTTATTAAACAGTTCGCATAAAATACAAACACAGTCTTTGCTTTATAGAAGCACGGTTTTTGCTCTGTCGCTGAGCAATTCGTTAAACTCACCATTCACGAGCTCGCTCAGCAATTCATTGGGTTGAGCAGTAGGTGCCTGTAAGAGGAACGCTGAAGAAATACCGCAGCCCAAGTTCGCGTCTGTAGACAGCGTGTAATAATACCGTTGATTATGAAGCCTAAAAAAACGCTCAATTTAACGTTCATTCAATAAATTAATAATGCCAAATTCTCCGAAATTACTTAACATTACATCCTTAGCAACGCACCCCAAAAAATATGTCAGTGGGCCCTTAAGGAGGCTCGAAAGGGTTTTCAGCTGAGCGCGCGCGCGTAAGCCACACACGCAATTCGTAAGCTGCTTGCGTCAGCTTATGATTTAAATGGGTCACCAGAAATAAACAAATACCGCTAATTTCGCTTACCTTTCTCCAATTCCTATATACATGGCATATAAATAGACATCTCCTATTCACGAAAACTACGAAAATTCTACTTAAACGGTTTAATAGTTACTTAAATCCGTTTGTGTTGACCTGTAGCTCCACTCGCGCGCGGACTCGAATGAGCGGGTGACGCATGCGTAAATGCTGATCTTGTAACCCCCTAATTTTTCCTGATTTTGCAACTTTACTCGTTTATATCTCTGCTTCTGGACGGTGATTTTTTTTTATTTTTTGCATGTTAGCTTAGATTAATTTAATCGTTTGTCTTTCAAATTTAAAAAAAATTTGTAGATGAAAAAAGTTATTAGAGACACAATTCAAAAAAACTTATTTTTCTGAAAAACTGACCTACAGATTTTGTTGAATTTTAAATATTTTAGAGAGTATGTCTAACATTATCCGGTAACGATGAATGGGAAAATTTCACAGTCCCGTTTCTTCAAAAAGGACCACATATGTTGATTTTAAGGCTCAAAGAAATGCCTAATATCGCTGCCATGGTAACATTATTTTGGGAGGAAAACATAATGTGAGAAATCTACGATAGGTACTTAATACCCCGGCCAAATTTCGTCTTGATATGATTGCCCTAACTGTATCTAAGGACAGAATATGTTTATTTGTTTGAAAAAAGGAGAAACTATTTCGAGCCTCCTTAACGTTCATTCAATAACATGAATAAAACTGACTCACCTCTTGTGTATTCTTGTGCGTTTTGGTGCTTATTTTACCGTTTCGGGAATTTCGTGTTTTCACTGTCCTAGCTAAGACGATGTCAAGGCAGCACACTAAGATTTCGACCGTAAGCTCGCATAGTCAGCTCAGAGGCGGTTTGCGCCTCGAAAATCCATCCCAGCCGCGATTTTTTCACGCAAAGCTAAAGCCCCATCATTTGCAAACCTCGGTGAATGTTTCGTCGTCAAAAATCCCCACGAACTTGGCTGGAAATGAGCATTTTCTGCTTCCGATTCCACGATAGCTGAAGATTTTAAAACTGGTCACGGAGCTTGGGTCCGAAGTCAAATTAACTCCACCCGATGAGGTGCAGTCATTTCATGTACAACACTTACCCCATCCCCACAGCGTCGCTCGTTACAGTGGAGCTGTTCGAGAAGCCGCTGTGGGGATGGGGTAAATCGCGGCTGGGATGGATTTTCAAGGCGCAAACCGCCTCTGAGTTGACTACGCGAGCTTACGGTCGAAATCTTAGTGTGCTGCCTTGACTTCGTCTTAGGACAGTGAAAAAACGGAATTCCCGAAACGGTAAAATAAGCACCAAAACGCACAAGAATACACCAGAGGTGAGTCAGTTTTATTCATTTTATTGAATAAACGTTAAATTGAGCGATTATTAGGCTGCATAATCAATGATATTTTATTTCCCATACAAAGTCTTATAACGCGTTTATATTCTCAACGGCTGCCTGTAACCCAATACCGCTTGCACTGAAAGGTCATCTTCCCACTGGTAATTAATTATTACTCGCTCTCTAGTGACGCGAACTTGGGCTGCCTATGCGTTCCTTAGCTTTTCCTTCCTTCCTTCGAAGAAAGGTTTTTAGCAGTTTTTCTGTCAGTCTTTAACAATCTTTAATGTCTTTGGCAAATTTGTTTAGTACGCATTTCAGTGTTTCTGACGGTGTACCAAAAGCAAACAAAAAATAACATGTTTATTACAATGTGGAAACCCCTAGAGGCTAATGAGAAATCAATTTGTTTTCGTCCACCAACATGGCGGCGATAATGTAACGTGAAGATGGAAAAAAATACTTTTCATTTAACAGAACGAAGTTTCCCTTCCCAAGGAGACAACTCGATAAAACCTTTAGATCGGTCTTGATAATCCCGAATTGGGGTACACAAAGATGGTACCTGTTGGATTAATAACAGCAATTTTTGATTCTCAAACCACACTTATGATAAAGATTAACATGAATCCGCTGAGTGCACTATCAATACTTAAAGTGGAAATTAAAATGAGATGTCAACCTGTCACTCCAAAAGTTGACATCGAAATTTTAAGAGATTTCACCAATAATATCTACTCGTGGTGATCACTTCAACCGGATGCTTTATTGCAGCGGCGTCATATCGGCCTTAAGATACGTTTAGAATTTTTTTTTTTTAGATTTAGCATGAACAAGACTAAGAAGAAGATCTTTCAGATCTTATAACCGCGCTTTAAAAATTTATCTGTTTTCTTACCACTATAGTCGTAACGTAGTGCACATTCCAAAGCAGTCCTTGTTGATTCACTGATGATCACTTGATCAATCTGTAGCACAACAACTGACAACAACGACTGCACACGAAGTTATTGCACTATCACTTATTGCCGAGGTGAAATCTCCGATTGCACCATCAGTCGTAGCCGTTGTAAAATCTCCGTTGACGTAATGGTCTTAATTACTCTGGAACTTTCTTTGGGATATGTATGGGTATGAACGATACGATAATAAAAGTATTCACAACTTACAGCTTTCTTTCTTAAAAGTCACGATTAAATTTATTTGTTTTTTTTACGCGAGTAAAGGGCTAGCAAAGTAGTCACACGAGTCACATTATTCAATAATTACGTTATCCACGGCTATCTTTAGTACGGTGGTTATTTCCCTACCAATGAAAGTTGCAATGTCGACAGATTCAATTCCATGGATGACGTAATGGCTTTTTATGTATTTAATACTCGCTTCGAATAAAGAGTTTCAATAACACAAAAAGGCAATATATTTTGTACTAAATAAAGAGTTGAATATTCATAAAATTTAAAGTACATTAACGTTTTAACAGCTTTTGACGAATAAACATCACAAGAAGATCTTTCAGATCTTATAAACGCGCTTTGAAAATTTATCTGTTTTCTTACCCCTATAGTCGCAACGTAGTACACATTCCAAATCAGTCCCTGTTGATTCACTGATGACTATAGACACAAAATCAGCTGATCAATCTGTAGCACAACAACTGACAACAACGGCTGCACACGAACGTACTGCACTACCACTTATAGCCGAGGTGAAATCTCCGATTGCACCATCAGTCGTAGCCGTTGTGAAATCTCCGATAACGTAATAGTCTTAGCTTTCTTTCTTAAAAGTCACGATTACATGTTTCAATAACACAAAAAATATATATAGATTACTTCATGGTTGGTGAGTGCGTACGATTTTTATTCACGAGTCGTGAAGGACCGATCCTTCACAACGAGTGAATAATAAAAATCGTACAAACGAGCCAATCATGAAGTAATTTGTTTATTATATAAGTACAGAGATCATAAAGTTAACGATGTAAGTGTTAATGGTGAGGCTATCAAACCACCGATCGTGAACAAAAGCCCTAAACAAATAGCAAAATATTTTTGAAATAAAAGAAATCTTTACCTTCCATACCTCGCTTGAGCACTTTTAAAACTTTTTAAGATCTTCTAAGTATTTTTGTGGAGAAACTAAGCAATAAAAGATCAAAAACTTTGAAAACCATACACCAGTAGGCCGCCATGTTTACAAATCTGTGCACAGGCCACCCGCGCCAAAGTTCAACATCATATTAGCCAATCAAAAGGCTGATACGACAAATTTTCACTGGTGAAAATAACGATATAGCCAATCAGAACGTCGATACGTCGTTTTTCACCAGTGAAAAAAATCGTATGACCAATCAACTGGCTTCTCTAGCGCAAAGAGACTATTTTAAAAGTCATGATTACATGTTTCAATAAGACACAAAAATATATATATTTTGTTGTAAATAGAGAGCGGAATATATTCATAAAATTTTATGTACATTAAAGTTTTAACAGCTTTTTGGCGAATAAACATACTAAGTTGCGTGACTAGAAGTTCCACTGACTATGTGCTGAGTGTAAGTCTGGTTCAGCTCTCCGACAAAACGAAAAAAAATATAAAAATAATAGCCGATTGCAGAGCAAGAACCGCGCTCGGCCCATGGCCGCGCGGTTAAAAATAACGTGCAGACCAAGAACCGCGCTCGGCCCAAGGCCGCACGGTTGATGAAGCGAGAACTAGACCTGTAAAATGAGTAATTATTAGTAACTGCGTATGCTGAACCTTTACTAATCTCGATTATGCCTAAATTGTTATCAAGACATTCGAAGATAATCGGTTTTATAGGGAATACATGCGAATTATGCCACACCTTGATGTGAGTCAGGTACATCGTGAATGATTCCATGGATCCCTTGTATTTTCTCGGTATACATACGAGCCTTTAGGCTTACTGTGATAGTAAATGTGTAACCCGTACCTCTAGGTATGTTCCGTACTTGTTTTATACCATGTAGTTGCATGCCGGGAAGGTGCACTGGAGTTCCGTACTTCTAGGATATTATTCGCTTAAATAAAAATCTGTTTTGACCGCACTATCACAAAGATTACCCTGTTCTAGACGATTAAGATTGCAACCAGGAGAGGAAATTGCCTAATGAAGGAGTCTAAATTTGAACTTCGCTTTTTTGCGTGGACGCTGCACTTAAAGGACACTTTGTTTCCTCTTTGTCGATTTGAGGAACGCGGGGCTTCGCTGTACAAACAGAAAAAATATTAGTGTTCTTCGGGTTTTTGATTAACTTTTGAATCTTGGATAAATTTACACAATTACGGAAGACATTTTCAAACAAGTGAAAAAAAAAAAAAATTAATGGACATCCGAAATCACTTGTTCAAAAAACAATATGGGCAGCGCTCTTTTGTTAACAGACTAGCTTAAAACTTTTCCTGAGTTAATTCGAATGATACGCTCATGCTTAAAACCTAAAAGAAATAATGATAAAATTAACAAATAAGTGGCACTTTCACTCCGACTCTAATTTTAAAGTTAATTGACCACTTATAACATTTTTATCAAACTTTTTCCTTATTCCCTAGTTCCTTAGTCCAGCTGGTTAAATACCAACTTGAACGAAAATAGACATTTCATTTTCTGTAATGACATTTATATTTTCATGAATTTCAATTTAGGTTTTCGTTACCCAGCTGAACACCTAACTAAACAATTTTAATTTCGCACAAGCGTTCATGACCATGCGAATTTTCTGTCTTGATATAAGCGTCCAACAACTAAAAACAAAACGGTAAATAAGTCCTCTTAAAAAAAAAACTTTCATACAAGATGAAATACGTCTTTCTAGTTTTTCCCAAATCTAGAATTTGAACAAGATGATTGTGCACCTGCACTTAAATTAATATAGCGAAAATTTAGAAAAAAGACTGAGAATTTTCATTATGCTTCTCGTTTGAAGTAGTATGAAGACTCCTTCCAGCAACTTTTCCGGGATAGATTCTTGAACTGGACGACACGTGTGGGTCGAGTTTGTCGGCTCTCTGTTTAACTCCTGGAGAGATTTCCTGAAAATTTCTTACGCAATCGCTTTGGGATAAATTTTCAGCTAAATGGTGTCGACAATTTTATCTTTCATCAAAGTTGAAATAGCGTCTTTGACCGGGAATTTCAGTGCACACTGAGAACGGTATAAAATCCAAATTCGCCAAAAAATTGAAAAACGCTGACATCCGTTTTGTACATTGAACTGTATTAACATAGTCCAAAGAATTTGAGCTGAAACGGACAAAAACATTTTGAATTGTAGCTCTGTAAAAGATCGACTCTTTGGCAAAAGCTGAGAAAACGTCCAGTAAAGTTTCATGGTCAAATCACGATATTGCTGCAACACTGTAAATGTACTTTTTCGGGGCTTTTTTAAGACTAGATGATTAAGTATTTAAGTACTCAAAGTCACATCGTTTCTATTTCTGCCAAAATAATTAACAATTATTCCTCGAGCCCGAATGGGCTCTGAGTCAATAGCCCATCTTTCGCTAAGTAAAGCTATACTTTAATTGTTGTTTTGGTTTTCAAAGCCGGCGCTTTTCGCTACTAGTGGGCTATAACAAATAGCCTACTAGTAGCTCAACCAATCAGAACGCAGCATTGATAATAGACCACTAGTTGGATTTTACTAAAATCCGGATATACGTCGATATATCTCGAGCCTATGACAAAACTTTAATTTAAATCAACTTTTTAGAAGATTCCGCCACAATTTGGGATCATCGTCAGTTGTCACTGAACTGGTTAATCCGTGAGTCGCAAGCATCCTCTCCTGGCTACTGATGGCTACCTTAGCGGAGTTTATTTTGATTCCAAGGTCCTTGAGGCGGTACAGTTGCGTGAAGGGTTCAGGATCGCTAATAGCCCACTGAAAAATTAGTGAAAGCCATGACATGTTTTGCAAAATGCTCCAGCTTCCTTTTTAATACCAGGCCACCAGAACTTAGTTCGTAACCGTTGTTTCATGTTCACCATCACGGCATCACAAAACACTCTGGTACCAGGACTGCTTCCTCCAGGCCAACTGTGCTTCTTGGCTTAACGCGATAAAAATATCCCAAATTGCATTGTGTGCTTGGGCTAGCCGTCTCTTGAGCCGGCTGTAAAGGCCGCATTGTACTCAGGACCAAACAAATGGTTCTCCTTTCTTTGTCAATATCCTCAGAGGCTAGCTCTAGATCTGCCACTGTCTCAAGGTCAGGGATAAATGTTGCTTTGAAATCCACTAGACCTTTAATAGTCAAATACGTTTGTGACTTCTGACACATTTCCTTGATCACCTGCTTGGCTTAATTAACAGCCTTGACGTTCTCTTTGGATGTTCCAGTCCCTTGCTGTTCCGGGACTCCCGCTTACCCCGCCCCGAAAATGCCATATTCAGGCGGGATAAGAGGTAGTACCGGAACCTAGATGAGAGCCTTGGCATATGAAACAAACATTTCTCTTTGTTAAGGATAAGACCTAGCTTATCGTGATCAGCTCTATCAGGCCCGAACCGTGACTGATTAGTCTGAAATAAATGTGTTTATTAAAAACTGAATCACGGATATAAGAATTCCAGCATTTTCATTGATTGGCTCGCCGGACACAGGCTATCAGTTTATATACTTGCTGTACCAAATATGGTCAAGGAACGCGTCAGCAATAAAACGAGCTGAAAACTCTTTTGCAGCTCTGGAAAAAAATGGCCCGGCGATAAAATCCGTTTTGGACCGGAATTGACAGGGGCAGAAATGGATGCTTTAGTCGACAATACGTAATCTATCAACTTTATTGGTCTCATAAACAATAATAATATGAAAATATGTACAAATAGTAAAACGATAAGAATGAATAAAAGACCAAAAGGGATTGCGCGAACGGGAAAAGTATCCCATGCGAGGCGCAACCCTGAAATCTAATTAAAAATCTAAAAAGAAACCTATATTAGTTGAATTACAATAAATCTAATTAATAACTAATAGTGTACAGTAAGGAACAAGTGAAATCAGTCAGATAAAATTAAGAACGGTGGCAAGGACAGTTACGTGAGAGGAACCATGTGCAGGGCTTGTCAATATTTTAAGTAGTGTCCAGTAAAGTAAAATAAGTGGCGCGCAAAAACTTTTTAAACAAACTTAGACTAGAAAACTTGTCATAAGAGGCTAGATTACCGATAAAATTCCAGGGTTTTATGTTTCTATTGAAAAAAAGAGGCCTGAAAAGTCGCGGTTTTACAGTAAGCAGATTTTAGTACGAGGGTAGGATTCTTAGAGCGAGATCGGCCATGTGTGATAAAAGTAACATATCGACCGATATTTAGGTCGCGGTATATCCAAAGATACAATTATAGAGAAAAACAAGATCTCTAGTTCTTAGTATCCAACGAGTTGCGCGTCTCAGGACCCTTTCCAAGATCGTCCTTAGATCGACACTAGCAGGAGACCATACCACTGTCGCATAGGAGAGCTGTGATTTCACGAGGGATAGATAAAGAGTCCTCCTGACTTTAATGCCGGTGATAAGAGGACAAGTTCTCTTTAGGAGACCCAGCATCTATTGGCCCTAAGAACAATTCGCGTAACATGCAAGTCCCACGATAGATTGCTAGAGATAGTAACGCTAAGATCTTTTTCTTCATGAACGCGTTGTAAAATTACATCACCAAGGTGATATTCGTGAGTTACAGGTGTTTTCCTTCGCGAGACTGTTAAAGTGCCCCTTGGACGAAAATTCATATATTTTTTTCGCCCTTATTCTGCTACAGAATAAATCGTTGGGTTGATTACTATGTGTAATTGACAAAGAACGTTGACAACAAACCCTCTAACGTAATAATTTTCAGCTCCAAAGTGTCTTAAAATTTGGCCGCCATTACCGAACTTCGTTCTAAACGAGCCCGCAATTGAAAAGCAGATTTCTTAATCATGACGTCAGAGGCTCAACATTCGAGTTGTTTTTAGTGAGATTTGTATGAGAATTTCATTATGGCTAGCGTCTCAGAGGTCGAAATGTCTTTTAGTTACCAAGAGCAAATTTCACCATGAATTTCGATTTGGAAATTAGCCGTGTGAAGTTTTCTTGTTGAGCCTCTGACGTCACTACCAGTAATTTGTAGCCAAGCCTCCTAAAAAGTTTGGCAAAAGGCCAAGTAATGGCGGCCGTGAAATCACGAACAAAACGGTCGGGAAAAAAGTACTTCCAATCTTCGTAAAGCTCTGCAATTTCGTAAGGTGAGTAAGAGAGTGCTATTCTACACGAAAATGTAAAAAGATAGGATATGAAAATTTTGATCACAGGGGCACTTTAACACTTTGCATTTGGATGCGTTAAACTTCAAATTTAATTCATGCCTCTAGGTGTTCAAACTTGTCAAATCCTGCTGAGAATATCACAGTCTTTCGCTGCTAAAATTGTACGGTGCAGCTTGGTGTCATCAGCATACGTGGAATAGTTGTTGATCCTAGAGTTTTTAATAGAACAATCATTCTGCTCGGGCTTGCTGGATAGAAAATGATTATAACCAACTCGGGGGCACGCGCGCCTTGTAGGTTATCTATCACTTCATATCCAGCGCGCCCTCGTAGAATAATTAGGGAGCTTAAGCACGCGCGTTTTTGAGGCGCGGACGGCAACCGGAGGAGAACATTTCGCGTGCCAGGACAGTGTTGTCTCCCAGATTTCTATACTAATCATCTCTAATGGAGTAAAGATACTTGATAATGTAAATGTGGTTGTGTGAAGAGAAGTTAAAAGGGAAAACAGGTCACTTCCTCTTGCCGTCCGCGTCTCAAAAACGCGCGTGCTTATGCTCCCTATTGTTAAATATTTAAAGTGGGCGTTATATACGAAAGGGAGAAGTGATCCTTGCACTTGTCTCATGGACTTTAGGTAACTGTCCCTACCCGAAAAGTTCAGGCTGCTTTAACGGGATTCGGACCCATGAAGCAACTCATTTCGCAGCAAGCCCCAGTTGTTGGAAGGGTGCATAGCGTTGGATAAATCACTGTCTGCTGGATTACAGAAATATAGAATCATGATTGATATTACATTGTTATTGCAGGTCACACCCTTCTGACAGAGGCAACACGTTAAAAGTTACATCCAAGATCGATCTGGTATATTGACATCCTGTCTGTCACCACTATGGCTCATTTGCATGCACTGCTCACCTTCATTGTCAGCTTCTTAGCGTTAACAACAAGGTAATCTTTTAAAACTACAAGGAAAGGTTACGTTTATGCAAACGTTGGCCGTGTAGCACTTATATTTTAAACAGAGTTAACTGAATAGAGTGTAATGTTAAGTGCTAGATTTCAATCCCATATGAACCATGTGAGCGTTAGCCCTACAGATGGAAATGGGCCCACACAAGGACAGAGAAAAACTCTGACCAGGGTGGTTCCCACCCTGGTCAGAGTTTTTCTCTGTCCTTGTTCATATGGGATTGAAATCTAGCACTTAACATTACACTCTATTCAGTTAAATCTTTTAAAACTGTTTTTTTACGTTATTTTGTATAAGAGCCGCTTTCTTCTGCTGGTTTCAGTCTCGTCATTTCCAAGCCGGAATACACCTTATCGCAAAATAGCTGCCATTTGAGTCTTTCACTGATGTGCTCTGCAAATCAGCCCTTTTCCCCACGTTCTCCAACCTAAAATTCATAGAGGATATTACACGGTGGCGAGAAGATATGAATTTAACTTTGAGTGGAAAGAACAAAATCTCCGAATAAGCCTGAGATATTGTTCTTGCCACGAAAACATACAATTCATATCTTCGAGCTAACGTGTAATTTTCTCTTCATTATATGGACGCGGAGCACCATGGGTAAGAAAATATCATAACCCATCTGTGCGAGAAAATTTGGTTTTGGTGGCCGTACGACCGTACGTGTAAGTGCACCTCTCCATGAATGCCAATGTGACTAGTAACACATGACCACAACGCGGGCTCAAGTTTAAAGCTGATCGAGGCGGCCATATTGCAGCTAGTTTACAGCGTACATCTGCTAGGGCAAGCTGAACAAAGTAGGAATGACGGATCTTGGGAGATCTAACCAGCGAATAAGTTGTAGACTAAAAAAAAAAAAGTAATAATAATGCAAGGCTGGCTGTACGGCTGTGAGGATATATATAGTTTTGTTTTTCCAATATTTCGTCAGGTACGGCCTGACCGGTAGAGTTAATGATTTGAAGGTACAATTTTTTGAAATTCAAATATACGCCACAAGAAAACTAGGTATAAGATTACAGATAAATGTATGTATGTACGACAACACATACACAAAAACACACTCGAGATACAAATAGAAAACGGAGAATTTGCAAATTAAACTTTAAAGTGAATATTATCCTAATCAGAGGTCAAGCTTCAGAGAGTTAAATAGTAAGATTTGAGACTCTCTTTGAAATTATTTGTTGTAAGACTGTTTCGTACATTAATAGGAATGTCATTCCAAATATTAGGTGCTTGATAGCCAATAGCAAATTGGTGTCTTAAAATTAACTGAGTGAGAGCGAGTTTCGTAATCATGGTAATCACAATTAAATTGAAGAAGAGAAGACAGAGGAAGAGGTAAGAGGTTATGGAAATGATCAAAACAAAGGAAGATACTTGAAACTTATAGATAGAATGCAGGGGAAGGGCCTGTAGTTTACAGAAGAGGGGCTTAGACCGATAGACTGAGTACGAAGAGGTGGAAAGGGTAATAATGCGAATAGCTTTCTTCTGTAGTCCATAAAGTGATTCAAGGTAGGAAGAATAAGTCGAGCCCCAGATCAAAGTGCCGTAGCTGAGATATGGTAAGAAAAGAGAATTGTATAAGGCTTTTAAGGTATGCGAGGGTAAGATCTGTCTTGATCTGCTGAGGATGCCTATGATCATACAAACCTCATCACAAATAGTAGTGTGATATGGGATTTCCATGATACGTTTTCATGAATAGTGATTCCTAGAAATTTGTTTTCCTCTACTCGAGATATTGAGATGTTATCAAAGAAGATATTAAATCTTGAGAGATCAATCATTTTACGTTGTGGATAAAAAAGGATGAACTTAGATAGATTTAGGGACTGTGCAATAATTATCTGGAGGGGGGGGGGGGGGGTTCTAAGATTAATCGGGGGGGCCTGAACTTAAACCAAAGCGCAGGGTAGGGGGGTAAGATGTAATTTCTTAAACATTTGTAGGGGGGGTTAGAAGTTAAACTGAGAGGTCTGATCTCAATCCATGGACTCAAGATAATGTATATTACATGTAAGCTAATCAAAATCAATTTTTGGAATCTTTTAAGAAATATTAATATTAACAGCTTCAAAACCTTGTACTAAAAATGAACAGTTTATCTCAACAATATTAAACATATATTCAAGAACTTGAGTTAAATCCCGAGTTGGTTTTGAACAATGTAGGGATGTAAGGAGGATCGGAGGTTGGGGAGGGGGGGTTGAAAGAAATCTCCCCTCTAGACGGGGGTGGACAAGAAGTTATTTTAACTTTAATTCAGGGGGGGTGCAACTTTATTTTAAGGCCTACTTTGCTAATTTTAGAACCCCCCCTCCAGATAATTATTGCACAGTCCCTTATCAGTAAGCTTATTGGCACGAAACCAAGTTGAAGCTAACGAGGCTCTTGATTAACGATATTTATTAGAGTAGGCAGGTCTTTATGACGAAAAAAAAAGACTTTGTATCATCAGCAAATAAGATAAATGCAAGATATATTTAGAGGAGGGAAAAAGATCACTGATTTAAATGAACAAAAGGAGAGGACTGAGGAGCTAGCCCTGGGGAACCCCACATACAACCTTGGTGTTTGGAGAAATTTGATCATTGATCATAACATATTGTTGTCTATCAGTTAGGTAACTTCCAAGCCATGCTAAGGGAATTCCACGGATACCATAATAAAATAAATAAAATAAAATAAAATAAATAAAAAATGTAAATTTTATAATGGAACTATAATAATAACATACAATAATATAGTAATAATCAATGGCTAATAAGACTAAAATTTTAAAACATTTACAAATACTTGAGAATGTAAAAGTTCTCACAGATTTGTCAATAATTAGACCATCGCAGCCATGGCGTATATGAAGGAGTTCCTTGCCCGATTAGTTTTCAAATTGAGCACATAAAAACTGCGCTGTTTTCTTAAGTTGTAACTATTGCGGCTGCAAGTTGGAGGCAACAGGTTTCTAATCTTATGATTCGGGTCCGAAAGGATGCTGTTAAAAAGGGTGTTACAAAGTTGATCATGGTGTTCGCCCAGAGATAAAATCCCCAAAACATCCAACCCAGTGTTGTAGCTGGCGCCTGATACTATAATCGATACGGCGCGTTTCTCTAGGCGTACTAGTTCCTTTTTAAGATTCTGGGAAAGGGCACGGTAGAAGGCAGGTATAGCATAATCAGTTATTGACCTAATACATGCAATATAGAAAAGCACTTGGTCATTAGGTGGTACTCTAGCTCGTTTAGGCTGCGCCAGAAAATAAAACCGCTTCCTAGCCTTTTTGATTACCTCGTCTATATGAGCGTTCCATGAGAGGGAACTACTTATTGTTACACCTAGCAACTTCACTGTCCACCACCTCCAGCTCGTTTCCGCCGACAATCACTGGATCAGACTCAGTTGGTTATTTGGCAAAGGAGATTCTCAGCGTTAAGGTGGACTCTGTTATCATGAGACCACTGGATGACCCGGTCAGCTATACACTGGGCATTGCTGGCTCCACCCTTTAAAACGAATTCTGACGCAGTGGTGTCGTCTACAAATTTCCAAAGGTGTGGTGAACTAATATCTAGATCGCTTATCATTAAAACAAATAACCAGTGGCCTAACTTAGTTCCCTGTGGTACCCCGGATGGGACGGAACCCCACCGGCTCAGAAAAGCAACCCTCTGTTAACTTGATTCCCTGTGATCGATCGGAAGGAAAATCTGAAACCCAGTTGGCAATACTAAGTGGGATATCTAATTGAGATAATTTAGTGATGACAATACTATGGTCAATAAGATCAAAAGCCTCAAGATAGTCAAATAACAAGGTCCTAACAGTTGGAATCTGTGCGAATCTTTTTACTGAAGAATTTCATTCTAAAAACATATCATAATGGTGTTTAAACTGTGAACTAAACAAAAACCAAAAACTCCAATTCACTTTCCGGAGGCGGAGTCGATATTCCCGGCTATGTTTGGAAATTTGATTGATGGAAGCCAAAACGCAGCTTGGCACTTGGCGCTTGAAGGTAAGATTCCGCAGAATTATAAAAATTGCAGTAATAGAAGTCCCAGATGAAGTCCAGCAAATGCAAGCTGAGGTTAGCGAGGTTTTTAGATCGGAGGCCGAGGACGACTACGAGTACGAGTTTTCCGTAATGAGCATGCGCATAAGGTTTGGAGGCCGACTTTTTTTGAAGTGCGCGCGCTCAGAACGGAAACTCGTACTCGTAGAAGTCCCAGATCAAGTCCAGCAAGCTGAGGTTAGGAAGCTTTAGATCGGAGGACGAGGAGGACTACGAGTACGAGTTTTCCGTACTGATCATGCGCATAAGGTTTGGAGACAGACATTTATCGAAGTGCGCGTGCTCAGAACGGAAACTCGTTCTCGTAGTCGGCCTCGTCCTCCGATCCAAAAGTCCCTACTGATTTAAGTCCGGCGGAGGCCCTTCTGAAAATATCACTCTTTGACCACTCTCCACTGACGGAATAGCTTATTATTATTATTATTATTATTATTATTATTATTATTATTGTTATTATTATTTATTGTTTTATTTTATTAAATTTCGAACACGTGACACATTACATTTACCTTACAGTTGAATACCAAGATGCATATAAAAAAGAAAAAGAAAATTCAGACGAAATAATCGAGCTATCTTTAAGCTTGTTTGAATAGATGTAATACATCATGTATAAAAAAGTATGGTTAAACCTTCTCACAGCCCTATGCGCAGCAAGGCTTACTTGAACAAGCCAAACACGATTTCTTTTACAAACTGGTATTGTTTGTGGCATTAAACCACCCCACCAGCTGACGAGTAAAAGACAAGGTGAATTGGCAGTCTAGAAAAGTGTTTCCTATGGAATCTAATTCACCGCAATACAAGCAATCACTTTCACTGTTAATTCCATATCCTTTTAATTCCTTTTTGGTCACCAAAAAAAAAAATTGAACTTAAATTATGGATGTTACTGTCAGGTATATCTATGAGAAAATGCAATCCTCTGTCATAATTGATATAGTAATTTCCAAATCACCAATGCATCGATCCGAGCCTGAAGGGCGAACACTAGTTCCAGGTATCATGTAGATAGATAGTCAAAATGTAGAAAGGCATAATGACAAAAGCAATCACGCAAATAGGCATAACGTGAAAAGGCATAACTTAGATAGACATACTGCGAAAAGGCATCTCTTTAAAAGTGTTAACGCGAGAGGGAGGAAGGGGTGGGTATGTGGTCAGGAGTGGGGGAAGGGTCGGTAATTGCTGCAGAAAGCACGACAAAACTAGCCCCCGCAGAAACTTGCGCCGCTAGTTCAGATAGTACCATTTTGAAAATGGTTGCAAATTGTGTAGGTCCTGCTTCACAGTAGACAGTGTCGTCTGTTTTAAGCGATGCAATTCGGCTTCTGAGCGACGAGAGAACGACCGAAGATCAGTCCGAGCAAGAAAGAGCGCTTACTGAAAAGGACATCGTTGTGGCAATTTCAAGCTGTCGGCTTTTATTTGGAATCTTGGTCGGCCTGGTTGACCCGTATAAAAAAACAGCAGGTACCTGTGTAGCATTGACTTCATTGACTGTCATTGCCAAAGCTTTTCGAAGAATAGACTATCTGTGCACTCTGCGGATTAATAGTTTCAGCTGAAAAAGGACATAAATTAATTGCTTAAGTCGAAAGGAATCAAAATCACTTCAGGAAACACTTTTCTTCCTGGCGTGATAGTTCAGTAATAATTCTCTAATATTGAGCCAAGACATTCGAGTGGAAGAAGAAGGTATCGCCCGTTCGATCACCATCTTCTCAAAAAAGATACGAAGGCTCCAGGTCATTCCTACGACCGCTAATTGTCTCGCGTAATGATTATTTGCGTGATGACTATTTGCGTGATGCCTACTTGCGTGATGCCCTTTGACGTTATGCCTATTTGCATTAAGCTTTTTCGTGTTATGCCTATTTGCGTTATGCCTACTTGCATTTTGCCTTTTCAGTCGTGTTATGCCTACTTGCATTTTGCCTTTTCAGTCGTGTTATGCCTATTTGCGTTTTGCCTTTTCGCGTTATTCCTATTTGCATTATGCCTTTTTCTGCATTTTGACTATCTGCATGATACTGAAACGGGTGTTTGGATCGATGCATTCACGATTTGGAAACTGCTTTATCAATTACAGAGGATTACATTTTGTCATAGATATACCTCCATATTAAATTCTCTTATTTTCTTTACACATTTTATGACATCTTAAAAGATTCTCCCCATGCTATAAGCCAGCTGGAGTTAACTGATGTAGCTTTAAATTTAAAAGCCAATAAAAGTCCCGAGATTTTAGTTTTTCTAAAGCAATTATTATATTATTATATTATAATTACCAATTTCATTTCTTTATCAAGGTCTGTAACTGCAGTCCCGTGTGAGGTGTCCCTTCCTCAAGAGACCAGTGAAATATGTAAAGCGATGAGGGACAAAGAGCTGGCTGGAAAACAGGCCACGTTTACCTACAAATTCGACGCTTCCGTGCACGGCTTTGCATTATTAAATATGACACCCAATGAACTGGCTGTTGTGTTAACTCAAGATCCTTTCAGCAGATACTGCGTCACTAGTTATCTTTCCACGGTTTTAGCAAGCAATGCATCTCTTTACCAATATTTGAGTATCACTGGTGGAAAGGAGATCGCAAACATTTCAGAGTATCTCCCGCTATCAGCATTTTTCCAGTCATTTATGGAGCCAGCAATTGGAGTAAGTAGATGAGGGGGGGGTATTGGTTTTCCTGACTACTGGGTACTAACCAACCAGAAAACGTTTCCTGCCCGGAATTCCTCTCAACGAAACCGTCTCTTTTTCCCCTCTAGAGATACGCAAGACTTCCTTCCAGATATGAGGCTTTCATTAGAAATAAACCTTTATGGATAAGCGACAAGTACTTCACTCAGCAGCGTCTGGCGGGAACCAACCCGATGTCCATCCGCCAGGTGACTATCCATGGAGGTAGGGCTTAAACTGTCGGCAGAAAAAGTGGATCTGTCTTACTTTGACTGACTAAACTTGAGTACACTCGAACCTCCACTAAAGGACGCCACCTGTAATCGGACGTCTCTCGTAAGCAGACACGGACACCTATTCAGGGTCCACAGGGTATAAAACATCCTTCCGTATATCTAACGAAATGGGTTCGTTTTTAACGGTTTCATCGCAGACTGTCCTGGACAAAACATAGTCATTTCGATTACAATTAGCTTTTTTTCCTTTCATATCCTTTTAAAACTTTTCTTCAAGCCAGTCGCACGAAAATTTGTCTCCTTAAAGGAGCGAGGCAATTCTATACCATATCCTGCTCCTCTCACAGTTTATCCGCTTTCCCGTTGTAAGAACTGCCGTTGCTGAGTTAGACGCACTCTTCCGGAACTTCCTCACCCAATCTCAAACACATTCTAATGAACAAATGGCTTCTTATACAAAACCAGCCCTTACAAAGAGAAATCATTAAAAACTCTCCCCTAAGGAGGTCTTTGAAAGATGTACTTGTTAGAGCAAAGCTCTGAGGTCTTTCAATTTCCTATCTTGACCAATAAGAGTCGTGTTTTGCCTGCCTACTCACCTTGAAACACAACCACAAGTTGTCTCAAGGAGCTGTAAAAGACTTGTTGTGGTGTATGATATGCCCTCTATTGCACTTTCTTTTTTCAACCTCCCATGAGCGGACACCTCCCGTAAGCGGACACTTATCCTTGGTCTCGAGGGTGTCCCGCGTACAGAAGTTTCGACTGTATCATACCTAACTGAAAAGTGACGACCTATGAATGAAGACTTACATGGAACCTCCTCCTCCTTTGAGGTCAGGCCGACGGGAAGTAAATTCACAAGGTCTAGAATTTAATTTGTACACATGTCACGCCTCTTGATGGCTTCCACCTCGATCGCTGTGGTGACACAGTTCATTTTGGCGACCTCTCAGAAAGGTGAGCCAGTTTTCCCCGAAGGTCTTGGGTTCAATTCCCACCCTGGTCAGAGTTTTTCTTTGTCCTTGTGTGGGCCCATTCCCATTAGAAAAGCTAAAGCTCACATGGTTGATATGGGGTTGAAAACTAGCACTTCACATTACACTCTAATCTTCAGTTAAGTCCGTTGTAAATAAGTGTTTTGTCTGTGTTGTCTCTCGCTCTGTTTCTCTCAACTTTTAACGGTGTTCTTCATTGAAATAGCAGTGTTCTTCTTCTTTCTCGGCTTCTCGAGCTCTCGACAGAAATTTCTCAAATTTTGTCGCTTCTCCTCTGGTACGCTTTCCTGCTTTTTATCTCTTTTTTCGTCGCTAATAGTATGAAATACTTGAAAACAACTTCCTAAAGTAAACAAGTTTTTGAATGCGATATCAATGCCCACACCATTTCCTGCGTAATTTCCCGCCAGGAAAAACGCGGGTTTCACATTTCTCGCCAAGAAAATATAACATACCCCTTACCACGACTGGCTGACACCTGATTCCCTTCTCTCCTCCGCAAAGAGTGTACAGGCGAGCGTACGAGACGTCAAAACCAAAATAATTATTTCTCGGATTGATAGTTTACCAAATTTTCAAGTAAAGCTATGATCCTCGCATTTATGGACGCAATTTTTGCAATTGCGAAGAGAAGCCGGAAAATTTCAGGACTTTAGCGGTGTTTGAACCCGTGACCTTGCGATACCGGTTCGACGCTCTAACCAACTGAGCTATGAAGCCACTGACGTTGGGAGTGACCAACTCCAGCTTACTTGATTTCATATCCGCAGTTCAGTGTTTGATTCATTTCATATATCACTTCGTTCATTGTGACCAAGTTTTCTTAGCTATGCAGCTCGCGCGCGCGTGAGTGTGCGCTCGAGGAGCTCTGCTATTATTGTCTTTCTGTAGTTAAGTCATCCGGATAAAAAAAGTCCGGATTAAGGGCGCTTTTCTTTTGGGAGAACTGGCTGGCCAGACCCGTCAAGTTGCAAAGAAAATGCAACAATTTGAAGGAACACTTGCATAATAATCCCTCACGTATTTCTGGAGAAGTATATATCATTCTGGAAGTGTGTTAAGTTGAAGGCGTTGTAATAATAATTGTCGCTGCTAATCCCTCGCATTCCTCTGGAGGAGTATACATAATTCTCAAAGTGTGTTAATTTCAAGGTGTTGTAGAGTTAGTCCTTCCAACTGCCCGGTCTGGCCGGTCAGTTCTGTCAAATGGAAAGCGTCCTTTGCGTCCACGTAGTTCTGGATTCATAGCGGATTAAAAAATATCCACTCTGGAGAGTGCATTTAAAAAATTCCGGATATATTCGCCAACGAATTCGCTGGATACGTGTGGAGAAGGCGTATCCAGAAAGAAAAAAAACTGCGGACTTAAACTTTAATCTAATAGAGAACTTAAACAACGACGACGGCGACGGGAACGAAAACGTCATCTGAAAATAGAAATTCGCGTTATTATAATGCACCTATCAATGTTAAGCCGCTGGGGAGGGGGGTGGGGGAAACACGGGCATAGGAGGGGGATTTGACGTTACAATTCTGCCCGTGGTAGAGACGTTTGATCATTCGTTGAGTTCCGGGGGTCGGGACCTTTGACTTTAACCGTTAGAAGAGTGGGGTCCACTGACGCCATCTTGGCTGATCGCCATCTTGAATGACCGAGAAAGACTGAAAAATAGTACCGCCATTTTGGGATTACCCAGAAGTCACTAGAAGCAAACCGATTCTCTGCGATTCTCTCAACGCCATGAGTGAAAGAGTGAATCTGCTCTATATTTTGCAATTGTAAGACAAAGGTCATCGAATCTTTTTAACAAGGTTGGCATGTAATCCAATAGAAAAGCTTTTGTTTCCGTTGTGTTCTGGTGGATATTTTTTGCATATGTTTGAATATTGATGAGTTTTCTTTGTGCAGCTTGTGTATACTTGCTTGAATTCATAAGCATAATAAATGTATTTAATTAAATTTGCTATGTAGGTAAGGCTCTGGTAGTTGCTCTGGTAGTTGGTGAGAGTTAAATAAATCAATACGGTGAAAACAGAATTCAAAATTGATTTTGACGACGAAATCTTGGTTCTGCAATTCAAAGACGAATGGCAGGAGTTCGTGGATCTTGACGCTCTGGAACACGTGGCAGATTGTTCCAAGCTCCGGGTGCCCCTGGGGTGAGAAATTTGCACGTTTTTGACCCAGGATGACTTCCCTGGGGCCGGGCATTTGAACAGAAAAACTGATCTGAGTTCAAATCCCCCGTCTATGCCCGGCCTCCTCCCCCAGCAGCTTAACATTGATAGGTGCATAATCACTTCGTGACGCGGGTGTAGTGTTTTCTCAAAAATGACATTAGGGAGCTTAAGCACGCGCGTTTTTGATACGCGGACGGCAACCGGAAGTGAGCTGCTTTCCCTTTTAACTTGTCTTCACACAACCACATTTACATTACTAAGTATATTTTCTCTATAAGAGATCATTGTATAAAAATCCGGGAGACACCACTGTCCTGGTACGCGAAATGTTCTCTTTCGGTTACCGTCCGCGTCTCAAAAACGCGCGTGCTTAAGCTCCTTATTGGTCGGAACCACTCGTAAATTGCGGGAGTAAATGAAAATTTATTGTCAAGTGTTGACGTTCTTCATAAAACCTCAAATTTAGCCATTTCACGTTGTTGTTCTGCAGACGACGGCAAAGGCATGGATAAAAGTGAAAAATGCACGTGTAGGGCGTGCAATGCCATTTTTTTTCCTCTAAATATACAAATTCGTCGCGTTCTCGTTGCCGTCACCGTTGTCGTTGCTCAAGTTCCCTATTATTGTTTTGCGGCGTTGTCGTAGCCGTAGCCGTCGTCATTTCTTAATTAAACTCCATAATCATTCAAGATCTCAGTGCTTGGGAAATTTGCAAAAATATTAGGCGGTCCATCATTTAAAATATTTCGGATACAAACGCTTTCTTTTCAAAAAAAAAAACTCAGGGAACACTGATCATTCAATCTTGAATGTAGCAGGCTACAGCAGTTCTATGACTCCAGCGATGTACAAACGTGAATCAATAAGACGATTGGTAAAGTAGTGGCGACGATGCCTACGTCGACAAAAAGGCCACAAAACAATAATATCATTGGTTAAAAGAGGAAAAAGAATCGTGCTGCACGTGCGAACACGCAGGTGCTTTACGTACAAGGACGTGAAATCATCAAATTTAAGGTTTTAATGACAACGCTATCATTTCTTGGTTTCTTTCAAAGCCTCTCTATCGCTTGAGAGCATTCCTCGCACGCTCGTGCTTGCGGAAACCGCTTGCGTAGATTCGCGCGTTGTCTGTTTTATAAAGCACCTTAAATACCTTAATTAAGGCGTATGTCCCTTTAGAAAATGAAGCGGCACATTTATGGGATGAATTGAAATGGGAACAAGAGAGAAGTGTAATGTGAGGTGCTATTTTCTACCCATGTAAACCGTATGAGCGTTAGCCTTATTATTGGAATTGGGCCCAAACAATTGCAAGGACAGAGAAAAGCTCTGATCGGGGTGGGAATTGAACCTACGAGCTTCGGGTTAATACACCTCTGCTCTACCGACTAAGCTACAAGATTACACGGGAGCAGATCGTGGGAATTCAAAAAGGTCAATTTCACGGCAATGAATATGTACAAGTACAAGGAAGGGATACGTTTTTGCAAACGTTAGCCGTGTCGTTAGAAATTAAACCCATTTTCGTGATTTACCTCACGGATCTGGATTCGTCTTGCATTTTGCACTAACAACTTACTGTGTCCACCACAGGTTGCACTGTTAAGACAACAAAAGGTAAATGGTGCCATTTTCCATTCACCTACCGTGGAAAGGTTTACAGCAGTTGCACGACTGATGGCCATTACAGACTTTGGTGTTCAACAACGGACAATTATGCTCAGCATGGCTTTTGGGGGAACTGCGCAGCCAGTAAGTTAAGATTAGTTCTCTACTTGCACAAATCCTCTTTTACCCTCTCCCCCCAAGTTTTGCATAGCTGTAACTGTTGCATAACCGTTTCTGTAATAATCTTGCGATTCCTCCAAGTCGTTCGGCTTGGAAAGTGTGAATACACATTCCAAGAATGAAATAGATGTGAACGGTGTGGATATTTTGCGAGAAAATTGAAAATTCATCGTCAGGTGCTGTCGTCTTCCATATGACCTTCAATTCGATCATTTCACGTCGTGGTCAAGACGAGAACGGCAAAGAAATGTATCAAAATGTAAAACGCACGTGCAGGGCGTGCAGAACTATTGTTTTTGCAATTTAAACCTACCGTTTTGTGGCGTTCACGTAGCCGTCGTCGTCGTCTTTGTTTAAGGCCCCTATTATTGTTTTGTGGCGTTGTCGTAGCCGTAGACGTCGTCATTTGGTAGTTTAAGAAACGACAACGGGTACGGCAACGACAACGCCAAAAAGCAGTAATATTATTGGTTGAAAAAACCAAAATGATCGTGCTGCACGTGCGACACGTATTTTTGAACATTTCTCCCCGTACTCGTCAAAAGTACTACGTGAAATTACCAAATTTGAGGTTTTGACGACAACGTGGACAAACTAAAGTGAATCTTTTAGTCTTACTCTTTACTTCAAATCCGTCCGTATCAATCCAGTTATAGGACACTTCCCACATATTGTATAATATAAACAAGATTGAATAATCCCGAAATACTTAGAATAGCTCAAACGTATATTTTGAAGTGACGTTTTCGTCCCCGTAGCCGTCGTGGTTTCTTAAACTCCCTATTTCTTTAACTCCCTCATTATTCAAGATCGCGGCGCCCGGGAAATTCGCACAAAAATTAGGTTGTTCTTCATGTTACTCATCTCGGATACAAATGCTTTCTTTAAAAAAAAAATACTTAGGGAACACCGATCATTCAATCTTGAATGTACGAACGTGAATAAACAACACAAAAAGGGCACAAAACAATAATATCGTTGGTTAAAAGGAGAAAAAAGAATCGTTCTTCACGTGTGGGCACGCACTACATACAAGGACGTGAAATCGTCAAATTTCAGGTTTTAATGACAACGTTCTCCTATCTTCTGGTTTCTTTCAAGGCCTCTCTATCGCTTGAGGACATTTTTCGCAGGCTCGTGCTTACGGAAACCGCTTGTGTACATTCGTCCGTTGTCTGTGTTATAAAGCACCTTAAACTGACCTTTAGCGGCACATTGATGGAATTACATGAAAAGGGAACAAAAGAGAAGTGTTACGAGAAAATAAATCCATTTTCGTGATTTTTTCGCACGAATCTGGCTTTCTTCGTACATTTTGCACTAATTAAGCAATAGAGGACGTATTCCGTGTTTCCATAGCCTCATCTAAACTCGAGAGGGAGTTGAGACAATTATGCAAACCCGAGACGCAGTCGAGGGTTTGCATAACTGTCGAGAATTCTCCCAACTCCCCCTAGTGTTTAGATGAGGCTATGGGAACCCGGAAAAAAGTCCTCTATTGCTTTTATAAAACATTTCTGATTCGACAAATGAAGGAAAAGGCTGGTTTTTTTTACTTTTAGATTGAAACAGATTTTCTTGATACAAGCTCATATTTCCTACCAGCCGATCAAAACGCGCGTATGACTACATAACCAATCAAAACTCGAGTGATGTCACAGCCGTGTTTTCATACTCTCATCTAAACACAGTTTTTGACCATTGAGAGTGCGCTTACTATCCTAATTATTTTATAACAACTTACAGTGTCCTCCACCACAAAGGCTGAAGGTTGCAGTGTTAAGACAACAGGAGGTGAATGGTGCCATTTTCCATTCACCTACCGTAGAAAGGTTTACAGCAGTTGCACGACTGATGGCCATAACAGACTTTGGTGTTCAACAACGGACAATTATGCTCGGCATGGCCTTTGGGGGAACTGCGCAGCCAGTAAGTTAAGATTAGTTCTCTACTTGCACAAATCCTACATGAATATGTCGCAAAAGAAATCGAAAACAATGCCTATGCAATTTTTTTTGGGGGGGGGGGGGATGGGGGGGGATAAAGAGATGTATTATGGGATTTGTGCATGTGGTGAATACAAATATCCATAGTTTTGGTAATTTGGTTTTTAAGGTTGAAGGCGGAGAGTTAGGGACTTTAAGATCTACGACGCGGTCGTCAACGAGAACCTCACAATATCATTGGTTAAAACATGAAAAATTATCGTGCTGCACGTGCGGCACAAAATTTAGCAACTATTTTTGCGGTCTTCTTTACAACAACGACGTGAAATCACCAAATGTGAGGTTTTAAAGACAACGCCAGTGTACAAATGTGAATCTTTTATTCTTTTTTTTTACTCTGAAACCACTAGTAACAATTTATTTTTAGGATACTTCGTCCACAATGTACAGCGTGAACGAGATGCAATAATCACGAAAGACGTTTTCGCCGACGTCGGCGTTGTAGATCTTAAAGTCCCTATTATTTCTTGAAACACGACTGTGCTCCTAAAAGTTCATATTAAATTACTCTGCGAGTCAAACTTCGCTTTTTGCAAAAGGGGAAAACTTGAAATTGGTCTTTCCGTAAAAGCACAAAGAAACGGACAATGATATAGTAGTTGTGATATTGTCACCCTCCTTACCGTATATAACTCCGTTTAAATGCGAAAGAAAAAGGGCTCCGACTTGAGATGGTCTAAGAGCTCATGGTCTCTCTATTTTGCGATTTAAGAGGTAGTAGGTGCGTCGGGGTTAAGTAATGCTTTGTCGCGGAATGTTTAACAAACCAGTGCGTTCCTAGGATTTGCTAGGTTTAGGTGGTTTCCAGTTTGAGGAGGAATTGAAGCTCTGACCAAAAAGTCCTTGAGTGTTTTGTCCTTTCTGCAGGCGACAATAGGAGCATTAGGAAAAATTTGCACAAGTTTTGGGACGTTAGATATTAAAAACCAGTTTTTCATAAGGATCTCTTTGAGTTTAGGTATAGCTGGGTTGAAGGTGGTAACGAACGGTAGAATGTTTTTGCATGTATTTATTTTGTTTTTCAAAGCCTCATTTGGCGATGAGAAAACTACCTCTGCTAGTGTTTTTTCAACTAGCTTGCGTGGGTAGCCTCGTTCAAGTAGACGCGATTGGAAAACCCGTTTGTACGTCTCGAATTTTTCCTCAATCGAGTTCGTTCGCAAAAAGCATGTCTCTCCTTTAATGAAACCCTTCTTTAAGCTGAGAGGTTAACATAAAGAGAAATGTGTGTATTGGAACGTTTCTGTGGCTTTAAAATAAGTTTGGACATCAAGGAACACTGTGCGTTTAGATTTTCGCAAGTGAATTTCATCGTAGGGTGGAATTGGTAAGCAAATTCAAGCTGTTGATTTTGTGTTTGCTTATGGTCCACACTGAAAAAAGGTTATCAATGAATCTTTTCCAGATAGTAGGTTAATGGGGGCTGGATAAAAGTAGTTGTTTCTCGATGTGAGCCAAAAAGATGACTGATAAAGCTACTGCCATTTTTGTGCCATTGCTATACCGTGGGTCTTTAAGAATCAGTTTCATGAGGTCCCCAAGAGTTGATGTGGGGATGGGTGGATTTGACTGATAGTGCTTTTCATAATATTGGCAGATAACCTCCATCTCCTCTTCCTGCGGGATGTTGGTATAAAGTGAACAGACATTGAGTGTAGCAATTATTGCATTGTCTGGAAGTTGCGTGTTTTGTATTGTTTTGTGGTGTCTCAAGAGGAAATGAGGGGACAGAGAGGGAGGCTCCCGGTCCAGCCCTCGGGATATGTCACGTCCACGAAAGTTATTTTTAGACGAGCGGAAGTCTTTGTTCTAGCGGAAGTCTGTCTTCCGAGACGTCCGCATACAGGCCAACTTCGGTCTGATGTTTGAATGAATATAAATATTGATCAGCCTTCCACGTGCGCCGCCATTTTCTCTTTTCACTAAAAACCTGAGAGCGAGGCAAGACTGTATACGGACGTCTCGGAAGAAAGACTTCCGCTCCTCTAAAAATAACTTTGGTGGACATGACATATCCCGGCCAACGCCCTGAGCCTCCCTTTCTTTCCCTTCATTTTCTCTTGGGTGTCTTTAATATATGACTGTTTCTTAGCAATAGGTTGTAAAAGCGAATCGATGAAGCTTGAAATACGTTCTGTAGGGCCACCACTACCGGAAACTATCGGTCTGCTGACTGGGTTTGGTTTGTGTATTTTCGTCATGCAGTGTATAGAATACCGGTATTCTGGGTGGGTTCTGGCTTTGATTGAGTCATCTGAAAGTCATTGCGCCAATATGGTTGTTTGTATACAGTGCATTGACTATGTTGCTGACCTTTTTGTCCGTCGAGGACACTATAGGATCTTGTAGAGGGGTGTAAAAGTTTGTGTCACAGACTTCTACGTTGCCCTCTCGGATGTTGTCTTGGGCATCGATGACGACTGTTGTGGTCCCCTTATCAGCTTTTTTAATGTTCACCTTTCTATATGCGCGTAGTGCGGATACTGCTTGTCGTTCTTGTGCTGACAAATTGTCTTTAGCATTGCTAAAGGATATTGAAGCAATTTCAATTTTTCAATTGGTTCTGAATAGAGATCGGCTAATCGATGACTGAATTCTCCTTTCGGTTTTTTCTTGTCTGGTTTGGTCCCGGAACATTTGGTCCAGCTGTTTCTCGAGACTAGAAATGGTCTCAATGTCTGCGCTGGAGTCTACCCACGCAAGCTAGTTGAAAAAACACTGGCAGAGGTAGTTTTCTCAACGCGAAATGAGGCTTTGAAAAACAAAATAAAGACATCCAAAAACATTCTACCGTCCGTTACCACCTTCAACCCAGCTGTACCTAAACTCAAAGAGATCCTTATGAAAAACTGTTTTTTAACAAAATAGGACAAATCACTCAAGGACTTTTTGGTCACAGCTTCAATTCCTCCTCAAACTGGAAACCACCTAAACCTAGCAAATCCTAGGAACACACTGGTTTCCTACACATTCAACTTTAAAGCATTATTAACACACCTACTACCTCTTAAAATCGCAAAATAGAAAGACCACGAGCTCTTAAACCACCTCAAGTCGGAGCCCTTTTTCTTTCGCCTTTAAAAACTAAACGGAGTTCTATACGACAAGGAGGTTCGCAATATGAATATGATACATATTGCACCGGTATCGCATATGAATGAAAATTAAATTTCATAAGATAAAAGTCGCACTTAGACTCGCTTTGAAAAAGAAGCAGACGTCAACTCGGAAATGGCCTTTTCAGGTTTCATCTTCAAACCGTTTAAACGATCTGTTTACAAAGGTATTTGGTGTTTGTTTGAATTTTTTTCCTCACATAATTAAATTTTGTTGTCCTTAGAGATCATCGAGGAGAAGATAGAAGGTAAAACTTTTGTGACTCTTGCATTGTACATGTAATTAATGGTACCCGTTGCGTCTTGACCTTGCGTTAGTGTCTGTAACACCCCGAAGATAAAAGTGTGCACACATGTTGGATACTAGATGAATAACTTGAAACACAGTAAAATTTAAATGTCAGGGCAGTTTGTCTATCCATAATTCCGAAGCAAATTTGATTTGCGTCAATGATGACAATGGTGATGATTGTTTTTTTGCGGGACCAATAGGATTGGACTGGAACGAACTCAATGCGACATTGAACCCCACATTTGACTGGGAAACCGCTGTACAAACAGCTCTGAGAACTGATGATTCTTTGGAAGATGTAAGTTGCCTGAGGGGTAGAGATTTCTTACCTATTATTTGGAAGGCGTAATGCAAGTTGTGTTTTTTTAAGCGAAATTTTAACGTGGGCTGTACTGTCGTTTTTAAAGATACCCGTTCTTTTAATGGATAAAAATGTTCAAGTGTCAGATATCATTTTCGGACAAGAGAAAATGCAAAATCAGCTTCTGAATTATTCGAAGTTTCCGGTTCCTTTTCCATAGCTTGGAAAATGCATATATCTTTTTGGACGATTTAGTGTGTGGTATCGTAGGATAATTTTACGAGTCTCGCTGTAGCTTGGCGAGCCCGTAGAGTGAGTCACAGCTGTGATATCTCTTCCGCCAACAATTCTGTTCTCTTTTAAGAGGAGATGTACTTGTGACCTTTTTTTGGCATCTTTAATTTCAGGCCATAAAAAAAGGTTTCATCTTTGCTCTTCGCTACGAGTTGTGTGATGACATGCCCAGATCCCCGGATCTCACAGATCGTGATCCCCGTAGGACCATGAGGGACTCTCTATCTCCTATTGCTCTATTTGCATCTGCAAAAATAAAGGGGACAGATCGCAACGAACTAGTTCCTGTGGCAATTCAAATGGACTATAAACCAGGTCATGATGAAGTTAAATGCAAATGAATAGAGTAAATACCTCTGGATGGGGCATAGAATGTAAATCTTTCCAAGACAATAAATAAGAAAATAAGTAAGTAAATAAATAAATAAATAAACAAATAAATAAATAAGTAAATAAACGAATAAATCATCTTCTTAAATCTTTAGAGATTGACACTTGAAACCTATCGGAGCAAAGCCATCAGAAACCACAAAATCCGATCATTCCACATAATTATGAAGTCCAATAATCGAACTCACGAGGCGGCAGGCCTCTAGTACGCAATTCAGCCAATAAGGCTTAACTTCAGTCATTATTCTCTACACGAAACTTTCCATAGCCAGTGGAATTAGGTACAACTCAACTACCAACATATTAACTACATATTTTCCTATTTACTTTTCAGGGGCACCCAACGAATCTGTTCCTCACATTATCTGTTCCCCAGAGGAATCTTGCTGGCTGGGAAATTTTGTTATTGATAGAGGTTTTGCCTGGGAATTACTGACTTTTTCTAGCATTTCAACCCGAGCTGGCTGAGGACGACTAAAAAAAAAAAAAAAAAAGAAAAAAAAAAAAGGACCCCTTCCCTCTCCCAGAGAATAGTCACAAACATACGACGGCTGGTCAGAGTGATTGAGCTTGCGGAAAAAAATCTGTTTTGTCGCGGTTTTGTCGCTTTTGTTCGGTCGTTTTGGATCGAGGGATTTGAAAGCGCGCGGCATTCCTGGCTGGGAAATAAATTTGATCAGCTGGCTGGGAAACCAACCAATTTTATCTAGCTGGCTGGGAAATTTCTTGTGTGTCTTGCTGGGAAAAAGGAACAGATAATGTTTTCCCAGCAACACTGAAAAACACCTGAAAATGCCTTAATAACATTTATTTTCATTAACTGGGGTATAATAATACATTTTACAACAAATTGGTCGTTGGGTGCCCCTGACTTTTTGCTCTTCCTTATGCCTTTCGTCAGTTGTTTCTCTGTTTTATTACATACTCAACAAAATATCGCGTTTCTGATTGGTCAATGATTAAGGTATAAATCGGTTATAGAGTGCAAAAGAGATTAAAGAGTGCAATACGGACAAAGCGATGGAGTGATTTTGTTGAATATATAATAAACAAAAAAATCACATGAACTTACCTTAAAAACATCACTCGTGCCCATAAATCGCGTTCATACGATTTCTCATACTTATTACACACGTACATGTGAGTTGCAATCATTGTCCCATTTAGAGTGCTTTCACGTGACGTCCGGCCGCCATGTTAGTGAACCCAACTAATCCTCCTAAAATTGAGCTCTATTATCATGCAAATGTTTTCTTTTGTTTCGGTTTTCTGATCACGTGAGGGAAAACCCTGTATACTACCGAAGCGTTTACATAATAGCCCATTTCCGTGTTCATGTCTGCCTCCTCTTCAAAGCGAGTCTAAGTGCAAAGTTTTTCTTATGAAATTAGCTTTCATTCATATGTGAAGTAGAGGTAATTATCATCACAACAATTTTGCACTTAGACTCGCTTTGAAGAGGAGGAATGCATGAACTGGGAAATGGCCTACTAATTCGACTTTTATTTCTCTGCTAGCAGAGCTCTCTTTTCTTTTGCGTTTGCTGGAGCTGACGCGTACGGGAAAGAGACTTCTGCCATGGGTCGAACTTCATTGTGTTGAGCATGCACGGCGGTTACTTAGCGACTGAATCTTCACGTGATACTTCATGTTGTGTGGGCTCACTTAACAACAGGGAAAATACTGTAAAGGATGCGCGGGACAAAGTGGGCTCAGGTCACAGTCAGCAAACATATAATGGAGCATGCGCAGTTTGGAGAGAGCAGTCCAAGGTTGTGGACGACGGTTGAATCGAAGCGAGTTTCGACCCATGCCAAAGGTCTCTTTCCCGAAATCGTAAACCCAGCGAACGCATAAGAAAAGAGACGTCTGCTAGCAGGGAGGACTTTTATGTATATTACCAGCTATTGAACTGGTGGATTAGACCCATAAAATTCAAAATTTAAATTTACTGTTTTGCTAATTGTACCTCACAAGTAATTTGCCGTTGGTTTCTCTGCAAGTGTTCCTCCCTTGGTATACAATCATAATTATTTCAGTAAATGAATACTAATCCTTTTGTCAACCATTCTGTCGCTGTTTGACACCGTTATTTCGTAAACATTGTTTCAAAATGCTTTTGTAGATTCAGCAGTGTTCACTCCAAGCGATGGGGACAACTGGATGCTTGCAAAGCTGAACGTGCAGGTTACTGATCTCGGATATTCTCAAATTGTGGAACATCTCGCAAAGGTATAAACTAAACAATGTTTTACCGAGGTGAAGGCTACAGCGATGTTTCTCGTGACGTCATCCACTGTTATTTTAAAATATGCCAACCAGAACCTAATTGGCTGTTGAAACAACGACTTCTTTTGTTCCGTGGTTGGCAGATTTCAATATCCAAAGAAAAGTGACGTCAATCTTTGCTATTAGAGTTGAATATCAACCATCTTTTTTACCAAAAATAAAGTGAATCATTTTTTAATTAACTTCACAACCCTGTTTAACGGAAGAACAAAATTATGCTCAATGGAAACGATTACGAAGCATTTTAGTACCTTCCTCTTCGGCTGCTGTTTCGCTAATAACCAGAGATTAAACCATCCGGAACAAGTGAAAAGCATCACGTTTTGGTCATCTTAGCGTATACTACCATTTATTATCCAACTCTGAAAGATATCAACACTGCCAATTAAAAACGTGCTAAACGAGTGAAAATTACTATTTCAAGATGTTTACATTTGTACAGTTGAAGAACCAATCCGGCAATTTTTTCACTACACGTCACGAAAATACTGTCACACTCAGTTGACGAATAATCTCGTTGTTACAGTACAGGTTGGACAATAAATCGTTTGTTAGCTGAGGTGCAGGTATGGGTCCTTAAAGTACAGCTTAACTTGATCAAAAAAATACCACACGCCAAAAAATCTCAATCAAAATGCAATACAAGACTGAGATAAATAGATCGTTTGCAACCAATCTCTGGGGACGCAGATAACAATGCTACAATGTACAATTGCTGGTGGACGAACAAAAACAGCTAATGAGAAATCACCCCCTCCCTACTCCCCCAAGCCACACAGGGAGGAACTCGTTTTTTACTTTTGAATATCTCCCAAGGTACATTATCTTATGGAGCCTTTCTGCGTCAGCCTGAAACGTACTCTGGCAGCTCTGCATCCACTGAATCAAATGCTGAAGTATCACTGCAGAGAGATTGTAATCCCGAACGCCTTTGGCACCCCAGCACTGGTGGGTGAGCAAGGGTTTATGGACTTACTATTTGCAATTGGAAATGAAGGCGCTTTAAGGTTACTTCGGGATGGACACCAATATGCTACATGGGAAGCAACAGACTTCAGAGCACAGATAAAGGCAAGAAAAGTGGTTTCCCTATAAAGTAAAATGTGGCCATTGCTTAGATATTTGTATACATATTTGCCATGCTCCTCGTCGGCATTTTTTCCAAATCCAGCACGTGCTCTCGTCAAGCTGAATATCTGACGTTTCATTTAACTGTACTTTTGTGGTATAAGAAGGAGCTTGGGGCAAGCTCACATTGCATCAAACTGATCGGGGTCGAGAACTATACCCGGAAAAGTAAGTAAGTAAGTATAGTATATCCGTCTTTCGAAAATTTATTTCCAGGTAGGAAGGTCACGTGACATGTAGTTCTGGCAAACGCAGTCCTGATTCCCTTGAAAGGCCGAAACAAGGCAAACAGCATCACATAATCCTAAGAGACTTTCCAATACTAGAAAAAAATGAAACAACAGAATAGATGTAAACATTGTTGCTTGGGAGCTGGGATGACGCTGTGTTGAAAGCATTTTACTCCCAACAATGTGGCCCAGGTTTGACTTCCAAACTTGGCGTTGCATGTGGTTTGAGTTTGTTGGTTCTGTACTCTGCTCCGAGAGGTTTTTCTCCGGGTACTCCGATTTCTCCCTCTCAAAAAATCAACTAGCGATTTGATATGATTTGCTTTGATTTGACTTCTGTACATTGTTCCCAATTAGTGCCCTAATGCTAAAGACAGTTGACACTTATTTTTATTATTACGTACAATTAAATTACGTTTTGCTGGTCAACCGGACAAATTTCATTCCTTGGAGCGGGTAACAGCTAGCAATCAAGGTTCACAAGGTTCTGGACATCTCTCAAATCTCAAGAACTCTTCGCAGTATCCTTTTAGCTCCTAGTAATGCGGTCTTCTGCACGTGCCCTGATCTTACGCTTATACCAATATTCTGAAGTGACTTATTCAGCCCCTTAGGGATTGCTCCCAAAGCTCATACGACAATCCGTAACACCTCCACTATAGGCATAGCCCACATCGTTGTTATTTCGCGCTTGAGGTCTTCGGATATTTTTCAATTTTTTTCACTTTCCTTTGAGTTAACTCGGCGGTCAGCTGGTACGGCAACACCGATTATTATGCAGACTCCACCCACCTTCCTCACAACAATAATATCCGGCCTTCTAGCCTCTATTATATGGTCTCACTGTATGTTGAAATCCCAGAACACTTTGATATTGTCCGTCTGCAAAACACTCTGGGGCTGGTACCGGTTCTCGTACCATTTGTCTGCTCTGTCCAACCCATTCACACCACACAATTCCCAATGAATCATTCTGGCGACATCATTGTGTTTCTTCTTATACTCTTTTTGCTCAAGTTTTCTGCACTCGCTAATGACATGGGTAACAATTTCACCTCTCTCGTGACACATTATACACAGTGGAGATTACATACGCTTGTCCACATGAAACTTCACATAATTCGTTCCCAAAGCTTGTTCTTGTGTCGCACAGATGAGAACTTAAGTGCTGGTCAGCTTTTTTTTATCCAATTCCACGGTACTGCTACGTCAATAAGTTTGCAGGTTTTGTTCTTATGGTAGTTGATCACAGTATCCGTCATGTCAATGCGAATTCTCTATCAGTGTGTATCAGCACATCCCATAGTATTGTAGCTTCATCATTTCCAGTGACAAATGCTGGTTTGTATTTATACCACTTATCCGACATAACATAACATAACATAACATAACATAACATAACATAATCAGAAGTCTTTTAGATATAGATTTTGTAATAAAAACTAACGATAAAAAGTCACGACGTTTCGACCCCTCGGAGGTCATTTTCAAGTGAGAATAAAAGTTTTAAGAATTAGCATAAATATGTAAAAACTAGATAAAAATGCGGCGAACGCCGAAATGTGATAAAAATATGTACAAAAGTGTAAAAAGTGCTAAAAATATATGGAGTAATGAACGGTAGCTAGAGAAAACAATAGACAAAAAATAAATAATAATTAATTACAAGAACTGTTCTAAACAAATAATTTGGCGCGGATAGAGTCACACTGTTTGTTTAGCGATGGTTTCAGTTCTTTTATAAAAAACATTTCAAAAACAAGACAATCAAACTTGTTCTGGCACTTTCTCAGAATTCTAAAACTCTTTGCGATGTTGTTAGGTTCCAATTCATGTTTCTCTCTCAGATGGTCGCCGATGGTTGCCCCTTTGTGCTCTTCAATGCGCATTGCATTGAACATGCATTGGAACCTAACAACATCGCAAAGAGTTTTAGAATTCTGAGAAAGTGCCAGAACAAGTTTGATTGTCTTGTTTTTGAAATGTTTTTTATAAAAGAACTGAAACCATCGCTAAACAAACAGTGTGACTCTATCCGCGCCAAATTATTTGTTTAGAACAGTTCTTGTAATTAATTATTATTTATTTTTTGTCTATTGTTTTCTCTAGCTACCGTTCATTACTCCATATATTTTTAGCACTTTTTACACTTTTGTACATATTTTTATCACATTTCGGCGTTCGCCGCATTTTTATCTAGTTTTTACATATTTATGCTAATTCTTAAAACTTTTATTCTCACTTGAAAATGACCTCCGAGGGGTCGAAACGTCGTGACTTTTTATCGTTAGTTTTTATTACAAAATCTATAACATAACATAAGACCTTTATTTACACACGA
>NC_090877.1:2746178-2788678 GCF_036669935.1 Montipora foliosa | reverse complement strand
TGTCTAACACCAGACTATCTTTTGTTCGCTTATGGATGGGGAACCCCTTGGGAGTTAAAGGGTTAAAGAGATTTTTCTTGCACTCAAGTCCTATATAAAAGATAAGTTCTGGGTAATTTTTTAGTTACAGGCATTCTGCAATTTCCTGCCACATAACTACTATGATTAACAGTGTCAAAACCCAACTCATTGAAATGTAACTCAGCCCTCCCACCCCCCAAGGCCAAAGTACCTTTGGTCTGGTCTAATAAATGTTAGCTAACCACTGGATCACAGTTTAGAGCCTGCGGATTTTATACAGGCATGCCTTGACGCCCCCCCCCCCCCCCCTCCCACCCCTTGTTTTTAGACTGCCCCACTGTCTTGATAACAGGCTACGCAGCTGCACAGTGACCGACCTTTTTTGTATTCTCATAGTTTCCTAGGTGTATTTGACTAGACCTTTTGGAAGCTTGTCAAAGAGCGACGTTTCTTTAAAGTCCGGAACACCGACTTACAAAACTACAATCCACGTCGGTTGACCTTTAACAAATGTGCAAGACGAGAAACAAGAAAATAGCAACGTTTTTCAGCTTAAAATGTCTTTCTTATTGAGATATAGGGGAAATTTGGCTCCGGCAATTGCAACGCACCTGAAAAGGGCCGAACTTGGACTAGTCTTGGCTAAACTTAAGACGTGAGACATAGCTCTAAACATGATATTGCTGAATCAGGCTTGAAGATGTAAGAGTCAAGAAACAAAGTTAACGTCCCTTTCCTATAGTATGATTTAATTTCACAACCCAATACATGTGACCAAGAGTTTCAAATTGTAAATCCTCAGTCTGTATTTTTTTTGTTTATTAAGCTCGTGTTGGCTTCATGTTTTTGTCTTTTGTTTCCTTTGTGTTACGGCATTCAGTACACCAGGGTGAGCCTTGAACTCTGTGCTTTGAAACTTCCTCCTCTCAGAGGGAAAAAAAGACCTTTGAACTTCTACTTCTGTAATGTTTGTCAATGTCTGGATGTCTCAGATTTAATTAAGACGCTAAAGCACGGGTCGATGGAGACAAAATATCATGGAGCAAAAGGAGGTTTGCTGGCAGGCGGTTTCATAGAAATAAGGGGTTTGTTGGGAGTGCTCAGCCTCGTGGGCGCATAAATTTACCTTAAACACGAGGAGACTGCACGCCAAGTTGATTTCCCAGCGTCCTTTTATTTTCACAGGTTACCCAATCTATTATTACACAAGACATCGGCCATTTTGAAAGTAGGGCGAATAGGCAAGTTTCGAATTGTGCTGCAACAAAAGAACAGAGTTGAGAATGAGTTCAGGGAAATAATTAGTATTTTGTTTTGTTCAAAAAAAAGAAAGGAAAATGTACATTATTCCCCTGAACCTCGACTCTGTTTTTGCTGTTGCTGCACAATCCGAAACTAGCCTATTGAACAACCTGAGAGAGACAATAATTTTATGAGGACTCCTATATCTTACATTTTGTAATAATTGAAATGTGCACAGTTTAATAGCGTTATTTAAAGTGGATGAGTATTTTTAAAAGTTGGTTTAATCGGTTATTCCTTTGCTCAGGAATGAGAATCGAATTTTTATTGTTAACTGGAATTAATCTGTACTCTTTTGGACATAAAGGAAGAGTTGATTTGTTTTCCTCTAAAATGCGAGCGAACAATTGCTTTTTTAATCCGTTTGCCCAACTGGTTTTCGTTGTGCCTCGACAGTGACAAGAAAATTTTGTCCTTATGTTATAAACACGTATTCGCAATGAGTTCTCGTAAAAATGGGGGGAATCTCACTAGCTTGTGTTTGCCAAAGTTTGTTTAAAGCACCCAAACGTTATGTAAGTGTTGGAGCACTCTTTGAAGAACACCATGTTTTCATTGCATTAAAATACAATGAAAAAATGAGTACCATATTACTTATGAATACATTTAAATAATTTGCAAGTGTCTATAGGTGGTTTTCACATTATGTCATCGACGCCATGTTGGTAGACGAAAACAAAACACCTCTCATTAGCTCCTTTTGTTCGTCCACAAGTAATTGTATATCGCAGCATTTTTATCAAGAGATTGGTTGCAAACCACCCATTAGAACAAGCACTCTGAATAAATACCCAAGCGTATGGAAGGATTGTCGGAAAGTACGCCACCTACCCAGATTTTATTTTTCATATGGGTCTTTTTCCCCTGTTCATCCAGGCTCATTGTATTGAATAAACCTTGCTCACTAGCAACTGTCTGAAAAGCTAGTGGCGACTTTGATTGCAACAGGGGATAGCAACGCTCATAGTCTATCTAATATTTCGCAAGGGGATTAAAAACTGAACTACGGATATCAGATTTCCAGCATTTTAATTGGCTCGCTGGACAACGGCTATCACTTCATGTACCTGCTGTACCTCATATGGTCAAGGAACGAGTCAGCGATAAAGCGAACTGAAAGCATTTTTGCAGCTCTGAGAAAAAAATGGCCGTCAAAAACCTTTTTGGACAAGAATTGTCGAGGCGACAGAAAAAGAAATTAATTGTTTTAAAGAAAATTTATTAGGAGAAATAATCACCCTTTGTAATTATACTAAGAAAATTATTCACCTCAGGGTCTGTGAATATTGGTGAATAAAAACCTCGACTTCGTCTGGGTTTTAATTGGCTGATATTCACCTCCCCTTTGGCGAATAATTGTTAAAAATAGATAATCTCCTAGTGGATAGAAATTGATAGATTGATAATCTCTCACTGGCCCTCGCATCACAGTCACATGCAAACCCGCCAAACCGTTATTTCGTACTGAGATGCCGTTGGATGCCCACGCATCTTTGATACAAAGTCTTTGGTTTATACATTGCGGACCTTGCACATCGGAATTTGCTGAGCCAAAAGTACACTTCGAAATCACAGTCGGTACGTAACACTTGGGCCGAGGGTACTTGGGAAAACAAATTAGCAGAATCACGAGGCAGTGCACTCTGTACCGTTGCTCAGACATTACAAACGTTTAAACACCTAAAGGTTACTTTTTTTAGTGTTCTTATGGATTCATTCACTGTTCTGGCAGTGTCATCCACTGCAATTTGTTTCAGTCCCCTTTTAAACGCTGCCGATGGATCATACTTCTTGATACTCACCCACCTGGTCAAAGTTAAACAAATCTGTCTCCTCTTCAATGCTAAACCGGCCGTTCTCGTAGTTCTCTTCCAAACTGGATTTACCGAACTACTTGGTGCTAAAGTCATTTCCTTAGACTCACTCATTTCTGTCAACTTTGCAGAAAGGTGCAAAGTTGTCAGTATTACTGATTCGACAATGTTAAAATCCCCGTGCGTACTTTTGAAATCTTTAATTTATTTTTTCCCAAAAGCTTCTTTAGCACGCATTTGTTTTATTATTTATATATTTATTTTAATTTCATTGAAATAACACCATACACTCACAAAAAAGGAACACAGCAAAATTATTTAAAAAAGAAAAAAACAAAAAACATAACAGTAACAGAGGAACTAAATAAAAGTTGTACCAAACTACAAAATTGGATATGCTTTAAAGAGCTAAGCTAATATTATATGATGTTCTATAAAGAGCTTAAAGGGGCTAGGTCACGCAATTTTAGGCAATTTCAACACTGATCGAATGGTCATAGAATTAAATAAAATACCAAAATAACTGTTTAAAACTATAGAAGAACTCTCACAAAACACAGGGAAGCCAAGAAGGGACATGGATGGACAAAACTGGAGCGGATTGAAATGGGTTGAATTTGGGTAAATTTGAAAAACGTCGGCCCACCTTTTTTCAAATTTATATCAGTCTATAACAAAATGTCATTTACACAGCTGGAAAATCATTCTCAGTTGTTATGTGGCCGTGATTTTGCAAATGAAAGACTCTTGCTCTGCCAATTTGAAAAATAGCGTGACCTAGCCCCTTTAATATAACCTCAGTTATAGCTATTTTCCTTTAAAACATAAGAACGAAAATTAAGGAGAGGGAATACATTACAATATACTTTCCTAAAAGGCTTATATAAATATGACATTTACATTTGACTTTTGTTACAATACTTAGAGACTTATTCATTTTACTTGCAAGATAAGTGAAAAGAAAATTACAAAAAGCCACAATTTTCAAGTTTCCGATTCAAGCATCGAGTACAGAGATCGTCACTAGCCATATACCTTTTCAACTCCCTTCTAGCTAGTTGTGATTATTCTGTGTAAAAATTTAAATAACATTGTCTTAGTCTGTTATCTTTATAAAAGGCGTATATATGACTAAACGTTTTCTGCCACTCTGCTGATATTTCGGGAATGTATTTCTCGCAAGTCTCAACATTTCTTTAGATTTAAGTTTACACTGCTTCTGAGATTCTTAAAACAGGGGATGCAATAGAGTCGAGACGCTGATCTGGATATGGAGATTCAGGAGCTAGCTTTTTACGATATGACGGAATTGTTGATAATTATTGAATAGATGGCCAAAAATCAATTTGGATTTTAAGTTTTCTCTGAAATTCTTCAAGTGAAAAGAAAATTCCCTTTCGAATTCAAAATATGGTGGATAACAAGAATACTGCTATCGGACCATGATTTCCAAAACACCAGGATTGCAATCGATATTGTAATGATTTGGTGATTCCACAGAATGAATTCACTGTTCTTATCTTGAGGACTACAATGACAGGCAGTAATTAGTGTTAAAATACTGCGCATGCCATCGCATGACACTGCGCCTTTAAATGGCTTCCAATCTTTGAAATTCGGCCAGTAAGAAAAAATCTCAGTATGTATGGAGTAAAAACATTACACCATAGAAAGTGCTTGAAAAAACTCACTCGTTCGCTGCGCTCACTCGTTCGATTTTTTGACGCATCGCAACTCGTGAATAAAAATCGTTCGTACGCACTTTCCATGGCATAATCTCTACATCATTATCCACCCTGACCAATCGCTCATCGATTCTATCTAGGACGTTCAGCTTTCCAACTAGTTCTGTACATATAGGCCTCTTAAGATGACGTCACCGTACATGAGGCATAGGTTTTCCTCTTCAGAACTGTAGGGGCAGCGGAACGTATTTTGCATTGCAAGGGGGGGGGGGGGGGGGGGGGGAAAAAAAAACCAAGCGCCGGAGACGCTAACTTGTAGGGGGTTCTGGGGGAATTCTCCGCCAGAAAATTTTGAAATTTTGAAGCTCGGAAATGCTACTTTCACCATCTCTGCGAGATATCAAAAAAATAAACGTGGATCAACCGTAAAAACCGTTTTAATTTTTTTAAATTTTTGCTTGAAATTGGGACTGAATTGGAACACCGTGTTCTCTTCTCACACGATTTTGGTGGCATATCCTCGGCTTTTGTGATAAGTTGAAGGTACACAAGTTTACCTGTTTGCTTCAGTGAGAGGAGTTTATGCCGGAGGACGAAAATTCACGTCTACTCCATCAACCTTCCCAATCCAGTCATGTTTTTTATACTATTTTGCAATGCGGAAACCCAAGTGCGTCTTTTCGGAACATTTTTTCTATTGTTAAGTATATTCATGTGCGGAATCGGGTTAGACAAAACAATGGTCGAAAAGTATAAACATAAATCCTTTTAGGGCAGTATCAATACTTAAAGTTGACGGATTAAACTAAGATGTCAACCTGTCACTCGAAAACCCGACGTCCCAATTTTAAACGATTTTACCAACAATATACTCGAGGTATCTACGCGTAGTGATCACTCCAATCGAGTGCTTCATTGAGGCGTTATATTGGCTTTAAGGTACGTTTAGAATATTCTTGTTTTTTAGATTTAGCATGAAAAAGGATAGTGGAGCGAGAACTAGATATGAAAAATAAGTTCTTACCAGCGACTGTTGGACCTTTAGTAATCTCTCTTTCGCATAAAATGTTATCAATTTTAAGATAATCAATTTTAAAGGCAATACATGGGAATTAAGCTACACCTTGATTCAAGTCAGCTATATTTTCGATTATTGTTGTGATGGCTGATTACTTCATGTAAGCTAACCTTTTTAAAAGGGGTGCTTAGACTTAAATACTGTTAAACAATGCTGTTTAAAAGCGGTGTTGAGGCTTAAGTAAGCACTATTTCAGATGCTGCTTACAAATTGATCAACAGTGCTCATTCGAAATAGTATTTTTAGGGCACTCCATTTGGGTAGTCCATAGGGTACTCCACGGAGTAGGGCTCCGCGTTTTGTCCTCTCCCATCTTCTTTGACTGCACTATCACCAAGATGACCCTGTACTAGGCATTCCGATTGCAACCAGGAGAGAAAACTGCTAGGAGCTCGAGACTGAAAGATCGTTGAGCGCGTAATGAAGAGGTCTAAATTTGAAACGCTTTCGTGAGGGGACACTGCACTTGAAGGCCACTTTGTTTTCTCTTTGTCGATTTGCTACTTAAATATTGATAGTGCGCTAAGAGGATTTATGTTGATTTTTATCATAAACATGGTTTGAGAATCAGAAATTGCTGTGATTAATGTAATAGGTAACAACTATTGTTTTGTCTTGTCAATCTAGAGGTTCGATCGTGTTGTTTATTTGGGAAGGAAACATCGCTCTGTTAAATAAATGAAATCAAATTATGCTTACGAAGGTTTTCTATCTGTACGTTACGTCTAGAGAATGCCGCCAGCCATATGTTGATGGACGAAAGCAAAAGATCTCTCCTTAGTTCCTTTTCATTGTTAGTCCACCAGAAAACTTACATTCCATCATTGATATCTGTGTCTCTAGGCAAAGGTTTCAGAACTGTCAACCAACCAAATTTTTATTGTAAATTAAACACCGCCAAATCCTCAACGTGGCGCGATAGTCAGGTTGTTTACCATTTAGAACAAATGTCCTGAAATTCCGGTTGGTTTGTAAATGGTACACGACTCTTTGGTTCGTTCCACTGGAAAATTTCCCAGAGCTGCGGGACGTCTGAAAAGGTAGTCCCGTTTTCAAGTCGGAAACTTTGCGATGGAAATGTGTTGCATTTACATGCAAGTTTTGAAAGGTCTCACCAGTTTCAGGCTATTCACGGCCATATGTTAATTTTGGCAACTACATAAATGTATCTTTTTTGTTATTTGTACACACTAATTCGAGACTTTACTTTTAAAGGAGAAACAAAGATAATTAATATCTTTAAAATTCAATTTATAAATGGCATCGCAAATTTGCTTACAATTATGGCGCATGGAAACTTGCAAAGAAAATGGAACAACCTCGGTTTTAAAAATAATCAATGCGAAAACATTATTTAAAATATGTAACGTGAATAAAAGTACGTTAGTTCTTATAAAATAGTTCGCATAAAATACAAACACAGTCTTTGCTTTATACAAACACGGTTTTTGCTCTGTCGCTGAGCAATTCGTTAAACTCACCATTCACGAACTCGCTCAGCAATTCATTGGGTTGAGCAGTAGGTACGGTATTTTTTCAGCGTTCCTTACCTCTTCCTTCCTCCGAAGAAAGGTTTTTAGTAGTTTTTGTTTTTTTGCTCATCCATGAAGTCATCTATTGTTCCTTCAAGGAGAGCAAATTTAGAAGAAGAGAAGAAGAGAAGAGTAGAAGAAGAGAAGAGTAGAAGAAGAATAGAAGAGTAGCTACAAATGACTTCCTTCTTAAGATAGGCAAAAAGGAAACAGACTCCTGTTCTTTTTGCGCTGGCTCCCCAGAGACACTTACGCATCTTTTTTGGCATTGTAGATCAACTCAGACTTTTTGGAATAATGTTTCGCAGTGGACCTCCGAAGAGCTTGACTTGACCAACTTGAACATTACCCCCTTTACGCCAGCTCTTTGTCTCGGCATAATCGACAACATATCCAATCTTCTCCTACACCACTTCCTCCTCATTGCTAGACATTATATATATAGTTGCAAACTACGAAACACTATTCCTAGGGTACAAGTGTACACTCAGTTAGTCATACGCTCCATGGAAATTGAGAAACAGATTGCGTTTGATAATAATAACTTAGCCTCTTTTAGGAAGAAATGGGCTACTTTTAAACAATGGCCCTCAGAATATAATTTGACCAATACAGTTAATTAAAGTACAAGTAACAAACGGGCGATGGGTGATGGAGGACCATAAGGCAGACAACCTTCTTTTAATTGTTATTATATAAACTGTAGTATTTTGGTGGACCTTGTCCTTCCTTTTTTTTTTTATTTATTTCCTTTTTTTGTAAACGATAACAGTTACCTGTAATGAATTGTAAATGTAATGTATTGTAATTGTTTGTGTGTGCGAAATAAAATTTAAAAAAAAAGAAAAAAAAAAAAAATAAGCACCAAAACACACAAGAATACACCAGATAATCAACGGTATTTTATTTCCCATACAAAGTCTTATAGCGCGTTTAAATTCTCAACGGCTGCCTGTAACCCAATACCGCTTGCACTCAAAGGTCATCTTCCCACTAGTAATTAACCGCGCGGCCATGGGCCGAGCGCGGTTCTTGCTCTGCAATCGGTTTATTTATTTTTAACCGCGCGGCCATGGGCCGACCGCGGTTCTTGCTCTGAATGTTGTTTATTTATTTTTATTTTTTTATTTTTCGTTTTGTCGGCGAGCTGAACCAAACTTCCACTAGGCCACATAGTCGGTGGGACTTCCAGTCACGCAACTTATGATGTTTATTCGCCAAGAAGCTGTAACAAAATATATTTTTTTGTGTGTGCTTTTGAAACATGTAATAGTGACTTTTAAGAAAGAAAGCTAAGACTATTACGTCATCGGAGATTTCACAACAGCTACGACTGATGGTGCAATCGAAGATTTCTCCTCGGCTATAAGTGAAAGAGCAATACGTTCGTGTGCAGTCGCTGTTGTCAATTGTTGTGCTACAGATTGATCAGGTAATTTTGTGTCTATAGTCTTCAGTGAATCAACAAGGACTGCTTTGGAATGTGTACTACGTTGCGACTATAGTGGTAAGAAAACAGATAAAATTTAGTTTTGTTGGTGAGCAGACCCAAATTTCTATTCGGTCATATAGTCAGTGGCACTTCGAATCACGCAACTTATGATGTTTACCGGTACTCGCCAAAAGCTGTTAAAACGTTAATGTACTTAAAATTGTATGAATATTCCATTCTTTATTTAGTACAAAATATATTGCCTTTTTGTGTTATTTAAGCGGTTGATTCGAAGCAAGTATTGAATACATAAAAGGTCTTTATGTCATCCATGGAATGTGTCGACGTTTCAACTTTCATTGGTAGGAAAATAACCACCGTACTAAAGATAGCCGTGGATAACGTAATTCTTGAATTATGTGACGCGTGTGACTACTTTGCTAGGCTTCACTCGTGTAAAAAACCAATCAAATTTAATCGCGACTTTTAGGAAAGAAAGCTGTAAGTTGTTAAAAGTGTTATTATTGTATCGTTCATACCCATAGATATCCTGATGACAGTTCCAGATCAATTAAGACCATTACGTCATCGGAGATTCCTCGGAGATTTCACCTCGGCTATAAGTGATAGTGCAATAAGTTCGTGTGCAGTCGTTGTTGTCAGTTGTTGTGCTACAGATTGATCAGGTGATTTTGTGTCTATAGTCATAGTGAATCAAGAAAGACTGCTTTGGAATGTGTACTACGTTGCGACTATAGTGGTAAGAAAACAGATAAATTTTCAAAGCGCGGTTTTAAGATATGAAAGATCTTCTTGTTAATTATTACATGCTCTCTAGTGACGCGAACTTGGGCTGCCTATTCGTTCCTTAGCTCTTCCTTCCTTCGAAGAAAGGTTTTTAGCAGTTTTTCTGTCAGTCTTTTGCAATCTTTAATGTCTTTGTCAAGTTTGTTTAGTACGCATTTCGGTGTTTCTGACGGTGTTCCAAAAGCAAACAAAAAATAACATGTTTATTACAATGTGGAAACCCCTAGAGGCTAATGAGAAATCAATTTGTTTTCGTCCACCAACATGGCGGCGATAATGTAACGTGAAGATGGAAAAAAAAAATGCTTTTCATTTAACAGAACGAAGTTTCCCTTCCCAAGGAGACAACACGATAGAACCTTTAGATCGGTCTTGATAATCCCGAATTGGGGTACACAAAACAGTAGATGGTACCTGTTGGATTAATCACAGCAATTTTTGATTCTCAAACCACGGTTATGATAAAGATCAACATGAATCTGCTGAGTGCACTATCAATACTTAAAGTAGAAATTAAAATGAGATGTCACCCTGTCACTCCAGAAGTTGACCTCGAAATTTTAAAAGATTTCACCAATAATATACTCGAGGTATCTACTCGTAGTGATCCCTTCAACCCAGAGTTAGTAACTCTGCTTCAACCGGATGCTTTATTGCGGCGTCATATCGGCCTCAAGATACGTTGAGAATTTTTTTTTTAGATTTAGCATGAACAAGAATAATGAAGCGAGAACTAGACTTGTAAAATAAGTAATTATTAGTACCTGCGTATGCTGAACATTTACTAATCTCGCTTATTCATAAATTGTTATCAAGACATTCAAATAATAAATTCCTCGAGACTCTTAACCACTAGTACTGCCACCCTTCGCTTAAGTTCACTATGGAGATTGAGAATAATGGAATGCTTCGGAACCGTTTCTTGGCACATAGCTCCTTAACAAATCTACACAAATCCAAACCAAAGTATACGTCAAACCTACCAACACTGGCCTTTTGCTGCATTACAAGAGCCATGTTGATGATCGCCACAAGCGCGGCTTATTGAAAACTATGCTTGATATCGTGCCTTCCGCCTCTCATCCAACTGGTCATACTTTTCCGATGAATGTGATCGGCTCAAAATGGTGTTTTCTCGTCTTAGTTATCCAGACAGGTTAATTCCACCATCTCGCGCTTTATCGCAGTCAAAGCTTCTGATCAACCTGTTCTCGAGTTACCAGCTATTAACAACGAATTAAAAGCGGTTCCCGTTGTTCTGCCATTTAAGGACCAGCCTTCAGCCGTTATCGTAAGAGCACAACTTAAAGATCTGAGCCAGAAAATTCAAGTGACCGTCCAGCCCATATTTGTTAGCCACATGATTAAACAGCATCTGAAACCGCGCGAAGTCAAGCCTACCATTGTCAACAAACAATCCCTTGTTTATCAATTTAAATGTGACCTGTGTGATGCAGGTTATGTTGGTTACACACGGCGGCATTTGCATCAACACGTTGACGAGCACAAGAATGCGTCTTCCTCCATTGGAAAGCATTTCTGTGTGGAACATTCCTATGTGCCCAATGACCTTACGAGATATTTTACTATCTTAAAAAAGTGCAAGAGCAAGTTTGACTGTCTCATTTATGAAATGTTTTTAATTAATGAAGTGACTGACACCAAGCCTCAATGTACAGTCAGACTCAATTCGTGCGAAAGTGTTTTAATCCTTTTTCATTCTTGCACGTTTTTAACACCCCCTTTTGTACATTTTCATATTTTACATACTTTTACTTCTTAGTTTTATATTTATATGTATGCAAATTTTATCTTCACTTTTAAGCTTGATAATGACCGAAGTTCGGTCGAAACGTTGCGCATTTTTCCCGACAATTTTAACCTCATTCAAAGATAATCGGTTTTATAGGGAATACATGCGAATTACGCCAAACGTTGATGTGAGCCAGGTATATCATGAATGATTCCATGGATCCCTTGTATTTTCTCGATATACATACGAGCCTTTAGGCTTACTGTGATAGTAAATGTATAACCCATACCACAAGGTGTGTTCCGTAATTATTTTATACCATGTAGTTGCATGCCGCGAAGGTGCACTGGAATTCCGTATTTCTAGGATATTTTTCGCTTAAGGTGGCTTACTACAGTTTTAATGGATTATAACAGCCCAACTTCTAACTCTTTTGAAAAATGTCCCAAGATGTTTTTTCTTTCTCTATTTACTGTTTGCTTAAGTCTTTTGCCATTCTATGTGAAAATTGAACAATTAAACGTAAACAAATGGCCAAAATGAACGACCGAGTACCTACGGAGAGACTGGCCATTCTATGTGAAAATTGAACAATTAAACGTAAACAAATGGCCAAAATGAACGACCGAGTACCTAAGGAGAGACTGGGCTCTAGTAGTTTAAATCACGTTTTTCTCAAAATCTACCCGTATTAACCCCCCCCCCCCCCCAAAAAAAAAAAAAAAAAGAAAAAATTAAAGGGATAATAAATTGACTCTGATTCAGCATTCATGCAAAGTAAAATAAAAATCTGTTAGGTAGATTTTTCGCAAATTTTGATTTCACATTTTCTTAGTTTGCGAAAAATGTGCCTTCAAAAGAGTTAGAAGTTGGGCTGTTATAATCCATTAAAGTAATTGTAGTAAGCCACCTTAAATAAAAACCTTCCTTTTTTGACTGCACTATCACAAAGATTACCCTGTTCTAGACATTAAGATTGCAACCCGGAGAGAAAATGGGCAGGCCTGTGAGTGCGTAATAAAGGAGTCTAAATTTGAACTTCACTTTCTTGCGTGGACACTGCACTTCAAGGACACTCTATTTCCCCTTTGTCGATTTGAAGAACAGGGTAGGCGTCGTTGTACAAACACAAAAAAATAGTAGTGTTCTACGGTGTTTTATTAACTTTTGAATCTTGGATAAATTTATACCCCTTACGGTAGACATTTTCAAACAAGTAAAAAAAAAAAAAAAAAGAAAGAAAGAAAATTAATGGACATCCGAAAAACAATATGGGCAGCGCTTTTTTGTTAACAGACTAGCTTAAAACTAAACCTGAGTTAATTCGAATGATACACTCATGCTTAAAACCTAAACGAAATAATGATAAAATTAACAAATAAGTGGCACTTTCACTCCGACTCTAATTTTAAAATTAATTGGCAACTTGCAACATTTTTATCAAACTTTTCCTTTATTCCCTAATTCCCTAGTCCAGCTGGTTAAATACCAACTTGAACGAAAATAAAGATTTCATTTTCTGTAATGACATTTATATTTTCATGAATTTCAGTTTAATTTTTCGTTACCCAGCTGAACACCTAACTAAACAATTTTAATTCGCACAACCGTTCATGATCATGCGAATTTTCCGTCTCGATGTAAGCGTCCAACAGCTAAAAAAAAAATGGTGAAAAAGTCTTCTTAAAAAAAAACTTTCATACAAGATGAAATACGACGTCTTTCTAGTTTTTCCCAAATCTAGAATTTGAGCAAGATGATTGTGCGCCTTCACTTAATATAGCTAAAGTTTAGAAAAAAGTCTGAGAATTTTCATTATGCTTCTCGTTTGAAGTGGTATGAACACTCCTTCCAGCAACTTTTCCGGGATAGATTCCTGAATTGGACGACACGTGTGGGTCGAGTTTGTCGACTCTCTGTTCAGCTCCTGGAGAGATTTCCTGAAAATTTCTTATGCAATCGCTTTTGGGATAAATTTTCAGCTAAATGGTGTCGACGATTTTATCTTTGATCAAAGTTAAAATAGCGTCTTTGAACCGGCGGGAATCCCACTAAACACTGAGAACGGTATAAAATCCAAACACGTCAAAAAACTGAAAAACGCTGACATCCGTTTTGTACATTGAACTATATTAACACAGTCCAAAGAATTTGAGCTGAAACGGACAAAAACATTTTGAGTTGTTGAAAGGTCGACTCTTTGGCAAAAGTCGAGAAAACGTCCAGTAAAGTTTCATGGTCAAATCACGATATTGCTGCAACACTGGGCTTTTACAAGACTGGATGAAGTTAAGTATTTTACAAATCGCTACTCAAAGTCACATGGTTTATATATCTGCCAAAATAAAATCCGGATATATATCGATATGTCTCGAACCTATGACGAAACTTCAATTTAAATGCTCCAGCTTCCTTATTAATACCAGGCCACCAGACTTTAGTTCGTAACCATTGTTTCATGTTCACCGTCACGGCATCACAAAACACTCGGGTACCAGAGCTGCTTCCAGACCAACTGTGCTAGCATTATTACTATTAGTGATCGCTTTCTTGGCTTTACGCAATAAAAATATCCCAAATTGTCTGCTTGAGCTAACCGTCTCTTCAGCCGGCTGTAAAGGCCGCATTGTGCTCAGGACCAAACAAATGGTTCTCCTTTCTTTGTCAATATCCTCAGAGGCCAGCTCTGCCACTGTCGCAAGGTCAGGGATAAATCTTGCTTTGAAATTCACTAGGCCTTTAATAGAAAGAAACGTTTGTGACTTCTGACACCTTTTCTTGTTCACCTGCTTGGCTTAATTAACAGCCTTGACGTTCTCTTTGGATGTTCCAGTCCCTTGCTGTAACAGTATTAGGCCTATAGTCCTGTTCCGGGACTCCCTCTTAACCCGCCCTGAAAATGGGCCTGGAAAAGTTCCAGGCCCATTTTTATGGCGGGATAAGAGATACCGGAACGTAGATGAGAGCCTTGGTATATGAAACACACATTTCTCTTTGTTAAGGATAAGATTCTTATTTTCCAACCTAGCGTATCGTGATCAGTTGTATCAGGACCATATACACAATGGTGTTATCTGAAATGTTTGCTGTTCCACGTCATGCCTAACCGTGACTGATTAGTCTGAAATAAATGTGTTTATTAAAAACTGAACTACGGATATCAGAATTCCAGCATTTTCATTAATTGGCTCGCCGGACACAGGCTATCAGTTCATATACCTGCTTTACCAAATATGGTCAAGGAACGCGTCAGCAATAAAACGAGATGAAAACTCTTTTGCAGCTCTGAGAAAAAATGGCCGACAAAAACCGTTTTGGACGGGAATTATCGATACTTTAGTGGACAATACATGGAAGAGTTGTTGATCCTGGAGAGTTTTTAATAGAACAAGTATTCTGTTCGGCCTTGCTGGAAAGAAAGTGATTATAACCAACTCGGCGTTACGGGCCTTGTTGCTGATCTATCACTTCATATCCAGCGGGCCCTCGTAGATTAATTGTTAAATATTTAAAGTGCAGGTTATATACGAAAGGGAGAAGTAATCATTGCACTTATCTCATGGACAATTTAAGCAACTGTCTCTCATGTAGATACCCGAAAACTTTAACAGGCTTTAACGGGATTCGAAGCCATGACCTCTGCGGTGCGCGCCGGTGCAATGCTCTACCAACTGAGCTATGAAGCAACTCATTTGGAAGCAGGCCGCACTTGTTCGAAGGCTGGATAGCGCTACCCACTGGATAAATCACCGTCTGCTGGATTATAGAAATATAGAATCATGAATGATATTACGTACACATTGTTATTGCAGGTCACACCCTTCTGACAGAGGCAACACGTTAAAAGTTACATCCAAGATCTGGTATATTGACATCCTGTCTGTCACCACCATGGCTCATTTGGATGCACTGCTCACCTTCGTTGTCAGCTTCTTAGCGTCAACAACAAGGTAATCTTCTAAAACTGTTTTTTTAAACGTTATTTTGTATAAGAGCCGTTTTCTTCTGCTGGTTTCAGTCTCGTCATTTCCAAGAGGGAATACACCTTATCCCAAAATAGCTGCCATTTGAGTCTTTCACTGATGCACTTAACAAATCAGCCCTTTTTTCCACGTTCTTCAACCTAAAATTCATAGAGGATACTACACGGTGGCGAGAAGACATGAATTTAACTTTGAGTGGAAAGAATAAAATCTCCGAATGAGCGCATCCGAACAAGTGAGATATTGCTCTTGCCACGAGAACATAAAATTTATATCTTCGAGCTAACGTGTAATTTTCTCTTTATTATATGGACGCGGAGCACCATGGGTAAGAAAATATCATAACCCATCTGTGCGGTTTTGGTGGCTGTACGACCGTACGTACGTCCACCCCTCCATGAATGCCAATGTGACCAGTAACACATGACCAGAACGCGGGCTTAAGTTTAGAGCTCATTGAGGCGGCCATATTGCAGCTAGATTACAGCGTACATCTTTGACATTTTTTATGCAAGGGCAAGCTCAACAAAGGAGGAATGACGGATCTTGGGATATCTAACCAGCGAATAAGTTGTAGACTAGGATCTTATGATTCTATTTACATAAACGCGGTATTTATGCGTTCATTTTTTCATCACACTTGCTTACACATTGTTTGGTTCTTAATTACACGTTCTTTAGTAAAAACCTTCTTGCATGCCGGCAGCTGCTAACTAACTCTGACCTTTTGTTAAGTGTGGCGAGCTTCGGGTGGCAAATTATGTAATATTTTTCAAGTGTGCATAAGTTACATCTTTTTGTAGTGTTACAATACGCACGCGCTCTGCCTAGAATTTTCCAAGTGATCTTATACTCTGTTTTTGCTTTCTTTAAGCGCCATACATATTTGCTTAGCTCAGTTTGATTACTGTACTTTTCTGTCCTAAAAGATTGCTTGTGGTTTGCGAACCTCGCCTTAAAGTCCGTGTCCGTGAGCCCTACATAGTGCTCAGTCCCCTCGCTAGATGTGACAGAGGCCTGGTACACAATGCCCTTTGCGAGGCACTGGTTGTCGAGTGGGCACTCCTCTTTCTTCCTGCAGTTGCATAGCCTTTCTTCGCGTGTTTCTGCTCCTGATTGTAGTAGTAGGCGCTTGTTTTTTGAATCTATTGCACTTTTTACGTTAGGCATGCAACTGTATGAGAGCTTTAGGGTACTACGATTGAAAATTGGCCTTAGGGCGTGGCCCCTTGGGAAACACTCATTGATGATCCGCAAGAATTCTTTCCCTAAGTTGGTCTTGACTCGCGCATCGAACGGGGGATTGAACCAGGTAACGTTCCGTTTTCTTATCCTGCGTTTTTTTCTCCTGTTTTCCCTTGGGTGGAATTTCAACGTGTGCTGGTATCCGCTTTTGTCTAACGCCGCTTGGTAGGGTGGTGCAGCTTTGTTGAACACAGATTCATCGGATGAAATATCCGATAATCTCTGGTTTACGCTCTCTGGGATACGTCTCAGAATGCTGGGGGGGGGGGGGGGGGTGGTTGCTCTTTGCATGCACATACTGTGGTATGTTTCCAGGTTTCATGAAGGGATGGTGCCTTCCGGTGTTTAAATCGAGGGTCACGTCCAGGTAGTTCACTATCTTTTTGTTTGCGTCGATAGTTATCTTCAATCCATTGTCTGCGAACAATTGAGCTATTCGTTTCTTAATTCGCTCGATGGACCGAGGTGGCTCGTGTGACACGGCGAGCCCGTCGTCTCTGTAGAGGCCTATTGAATTGCCGCAAATGCTCTTTAATTGTGAAAGCATGAAGACTACTACAAGTTCGCAGGACTCGGCACCATCGTACGATCCCATGGTTACGTCAAATAGTTCACCAGTGGCGTCTCTTTTTACCCAAGGGACGTCCTCGCTGAATAGGAGTGTTTGTTTCGCGTGCATAATGATCTCTCTGTCTGTGGGTGGAATGTTCACATACTTAGCGGCAAAGTCAATGGCGTCAGATAACAATTTTTCTGTCTAAATACCGCGTCAGACATGCTAGGAAATTTCTCTTGAAAAATGTTTTCACTTAGTTAATGATGAAGATCCCGTGTGACACGTCACGTAACAAACTTAGCATCTATTGTGTATTGTTCTGTATTTTCAAATATCTTTGATTGTAACCGTTTTTTCCTGGCAGTTGCCTGAAGATTGCTCCGTATGGAGCATGAAACTCAGAGTAGCGATTAAATGACCAAATACCCTCACTCTTGCATTACCAATTAATCATTGCTCTAGTTCAACTATTGAGCACTTTTAAGTTGATGAGGACGTCGACTTCTACCCATTTTTATGTGGATAACAATTAGGTTTAAGAACTTATATATGGTTTACAAGGATTGTTCGGTATGTTACAAAACTTAACAACAATACAGGTATTGGAATTTTACCAGTGTGGCCAAAAGAATGTTACAAACAAAAGAAATAATTGTATTCCGAAAGGTATAATGTAATAATAGCGAGAACTAAAGCAATCATTAAAATAAAGAATTCATGTGCTACATCGTGTTGTGAAGTTTTGAGGTTTGTTAAGTTTGAAGACTAATACGACTCAAGTGGTCGGTTTATTGTAGGTGATTCTGTTCCTGGAGTAGAATTCTTGCCTTTTGTTAAGGCCAAAAGGTGCTAATGAGAAAAGTTGCGCACTCCAGTACGCTTCCTTCGTGATCAAAAGTTTATCCAAAATCTAAGTGAAATTGGTAGCAAACACCTCGATACACTGGAAAGAAAAGTCGCTTAAAGCATGCGGACTATTGTTATAATGTACCGCGACCTCACAGGTTTTCTTGTTCGTTACTATTGATGATTTATGGTTGCGGAATCTAACCTTGAATTATGTTGCCGTTGAACCAACATTCTGCAAGCGACATTTGTCGCAGGGGGCAAGATAAACTACATTTTTAGAATCACACGACAGTCTTGGTTTGATAAAGTATTTTCTATTGGTTTGGAAACTCTTAAAAAAAATTGATTCTATCTAAAAGTTTTTGCAAAGATCACATCTACTTCGTTTGCATTTAATGCAACCACCTGTTTCATAGGTTTCTTGTTCTACTCTTGTTCTGTATTTCGATGGCGCCAAGATTTCTTTCAAGTTTTTTGTTCTACGAAACGAGGGAATAATTGAATTAGATGGAAAAAGTTCTTTTAATTTGGGATGAGATTGTAACAAGTGCAAATGCTTCCTAATGACGTAGCTGACCGAATTTTCAAAAAGCTACCTTCGTAGATTTTCGCTTGAAAACAGGCGAAGCCTGTTCAAAGCCTGAAGCCTGTTCGAAGCCTGTTTCAAGCCTGAAGCCTTGAAAACAGGCGAAGCCTGTTTTCAAGCTACTGTGCTGGTCTAAAACCCAGGGGGGGGCTCCGTCAAGACATGGCTAGATAAATTCTAGAGGCCCTATGCTACAATCTAGTTCTTAGCCGAAACTTGTCGGACCAAAGCAAAGTCACTTACGGAGGGTGGGTAGGCTGATTGTGATGTTATGTTGCGAATACCTACAACTATGAAATAACCCAGAACCCCTTTTTAACATGGGACTTAGGTGTAGGAAAAAGATCTTAGTTTGACCCCTGAGGTCACAATTAGGGGTCTCCCTTGCATGGGGGAGTGAGAGATAGTCTGCCGTTAGACGTGAGTGAAATATATAAGTGCCACAGTTGAGGCAGGGGTGTGGTTTAAAGGTTGTTCCTTGCTGGAATCATAGCTATGTAAAGCAAGAATTTTTTTTTTCTGCATCTCAAAGTACTAAGTTGTCAAAGAACAAGCAGGTACCTTTTTTTAAATTCAGTCAGATATATATATATAGGTATGTGAGAAAGATACAGGAAACTCAACACTGGACAACTTCTGGGGAAAACTGTAATTGCTTCAGAGAATTAAATAATAAGATTTGAGACTCTTTTTGAAATAATTTGTTGTAAGACTGTTTCGTACATTAATAGGAATGTCATTCCAAATATTAGGTCTTGAAATCTTAAAAGTGATTTATTCAAATTAAAGCGAGAACGAGTGTCGTAATCATGGTAATCACAATTAAATTGAAGAAGAGAAGATAGAGGAGGTAAGAGGTTATGGAAATGAGGAAAAACAAAGGAAGATACTTGAAACTTATAGATAGAATACAGGGGAAAGGCCTGTAGTTTACAGAAGAGGGGCTTAGACCGATAGACTGACAACGAAGAGGTGAAAAGGGTAATAATGCGAATAGCTTTCTTCTGTAGTCCATAAAGTGATTCAAGGTAGGTAGAATAAGTCGAGCCCCAGATCAAAGTGCCGTAGCTGAGATATGGTAAGAAGAGAGAATTGTATAAAGCTTTTAAGGTATGCAAGGGTAAGATATGTCTTGATCTGCTGAGGATGCCTATGATCTTAGAAACCTTACCACAAATAGTAGCGTGATATGGGGTTTCCATAATAAGTTTTCATGAATAGTGATTCCTAGAAATTTGTTTTCCTCTACTCGAGATATTGAGATGTTATCAAAGAAGATATTAAATCTTGAGAGATCAATCATTTTACGTTGTGAATAAAAAAGGGTGAACTTAGATAGACTCATCAGGATGGACAGTAAGCTTATTGGCACGAAACCAAGTTGAAGCCAAAGAAGCTCTTGATTAACGATATTTATTAGAGTAGGTAAGTCTTTATGACGAAAAAAACTTTGTATCATCAGCAAATAAGATAAATGCAAGATATATTTAGAGGAGAGAAAAAGATCACTGATATAAATGAGGAAAAGGAGAGGACTGAGGACCGAGCCCTAGGGAACCCCACATACAACCTTGGTGTTTGGAGAAATTTGATCATTGATCATAACATATTGTTGTCTATCAGTTAGGTTACTTGCATGCCATGCTAAGAGAATTTCACGGATACCATAATAAAATAAATAAATAAATAAATAAATAAATAAATAAATAAATAAATAAATAAAATAAAATCAATAAAAATGTAAATTTTACAATGGAACTATAATAATAACATACAATAATAGAGTAATAATCAATGGACAATATGACTAAAATTTTAAAACATTTACAAGTACTTTAAAAATATTGAAATTTACGAAAATGTAAAAGTTTGCACAGATTTGTCAATAATTAGACCGTCGCAGCCATGACGTATATGAAGGAGTTCCTTGTCCGATTAGTTTTCAAATTGGGCACATAAAAACTGCGCTGTTTTCTTAAGTTGTAACTATTGCGGCAGCGAGTTGGAGGCAACAGATTTCTAATCTTATGATTCGGGTCCGAAAGGATGCTGTTAAAAAGGGTGTTACAAAGCTGATCATGGTGTTCGCCCAGAGATAAAATCCCCAAAACATCCAACCCCGTGTTGTAGCTGGTGCCTGGTACTATAATCGACATGGGGCGTTTCTCTAACGTACTAGTTCCTTTTTAAGGTACTGGAGAAGGGCATGGTAGAAGGCAGGTATAGCATAATCAATTATTGACCTAATATATGCAGTATAGAAAAGCACTTGGTCATTAGGCGGTACTCTAGCCCGTTTAGGCTGCGCCAGAAAATACAGCCGCTTGCTAGCCTTTTTGATTGCTTCGTCTATATCTCGTTCCATGAGAGGGAACCACTTATTGTTACACCTAGCAAAATTAACACTGTCCACCAACTCCAGCTCCTTTCCGCCGACAATCACTGGATAAAACTCAGTTGCTTCTTGGCAAAGGAGATTCTGAGCTCTTTACATTTATCAGCGTTAAGGTGGACTCTGTTATCATGCGACCACTGGATGACCCGGTCAGCTATACACTGGGCATTGCTGGCACCACCCTTTGGAACGAACTCTGACGCAGTGGGGCGTCTAAAAAATTTCCAAGGTTGTGGTGAACTAATATCTAGATCGCTTATCATTAAAACAAATAGCCAGGGGCCTAAACTTAGTTCCCTGTGGGACCCCGGATGGGAAGGAACCCCACTCAGTAAAGAACCCTCTGTTAACTTGATTATCTGTGATCGATCGGATAGAAAATCTGAAACCCAGTTGGCAACACTACGTGGGATATCTAATTTAGATAATTTAGTGATTACTTTGGTTTTACATTACTTCACTCACTGATTGGTTCAAATTTCTCGCGCCAGTTTTTCAATTTTCAGAATCGAAACCAAAACCAAATGTGGCTCGCGCGTGCACATTTTCCCGCGCTCTTTTTCGGCGACGTGTAATTACTTTGAGTTTGATTGGTTTACTGGATTGTGTCCGTCCTTTTTAATTGGTCAAAGTTATATCTTTGGTTTTGGTTTTACGACACTTATTTGAAAACCGCTCTAAGGTCAAAGGCCTTATGATAATCAAATAACAAGGTCCTAACAGTTGATCCGTTCCCGTCTGTTCCAAGCGACCAATGATGGAGCATACTGCTCAGTACCATAGTGGTGGAGGAGTTGGGTATCGCTTCGTACTGGCTATGATCAAACTCCTTCAAGACTGCAGGCTTGACGTAATCGTCCATGATGAAGCCCTCTGCCACTTTGTAAAAATTAAGTTTACTAATAAGAATCTTATGATTTACTGTGTCAAAGGTCTTCTTAAGATCTAAGAAAACTCCCAATAGTAAATTCACTTTTTTCAAAACCTTCATAAATGTTGTTGACAAGTTCAAGGATGACCATGGAAGTAGAGTGAAGTGGTCTTAAACCATATTGATGATGATTGAGAATATCAAATTTAGTGAGAAACCCAGATAGTCTAAAGTAATAGAGCTTCTCAAGGACTCTACAATACAATACTTTATGTAACGAGGGTAGCACATTAACCTAACGCAGTTTTCTAACATGTGGCCCTAGAGAAACATACATGGGAGAATAGAAATAAGCCTGCAGTTAGAGAATAAATAAGAGTCACCAGATTTAAAAATTGGGAGGACTTTAGTGACCTTGAGTTCATCGGAAAACAAACCGGAAGAAAAAAAAAGGATTACAGATATGAGACAAAGGGGTTGCAAGTAAATCAATGATTTCTTTTATAGGTGAAATGCTCAGGGCATCGACACTCTCACATTTACTATTTTTAAAGCATAAACTATCAATGCAACCTCAGTGGGAGATGTGGGAATGAGAAAGAAAGATTTCGAGTAATGATGAACTAATCACTATGTGGCTAGTTCCGCATTTGAGTGATCCTTTAAGAGGCTGCGTTTGTGGGTTTATAGGTAAATAAATGTGGATTTGACAAGTATGTCGCCAATACCTCCACAAACGTGGCTACAATCTCTCTTCCCTCAAATAAGAAATAAGACGTGCTTACGTTATGCAACGCAATACAGTTCTTAAACCTAGCGCAAATTCCACAAACATATCGAGTCGTGTTCCTTTGTTGTCACCTATTACCCTCCCTTCGTTATTTTCCATCTTTAATAAAAAGCACTTTCACATTCTCGCTTCTTCCCAACGACGCACTCAAATATTCACATTACCACCCCTTATTGCTTTCAGACGTTCCAACAACCTTGGCGACATACTCGTCAAATCCACATTACCTACCAATCCACAAACGTAGCCTCTTAAGGGCCCACGGACGGATTTTTCGCGCGTTGCTAAGGAAGTGAAATGTTACTTCCGGTAACTGACGTCATCATATCATGAGCTAACAAGAAAACTCACTCACAAGCAAAAGTCACCGCACGAACTGTTGTTTCCATCGAAGGTGTTTCCTCGCCCTTCCTCGCGCTCGTTCTCAGATCAACTGCGCATGCGTAAACAAACTGACTTCCGGTTTGAGAAAAAGCTAAATTTCCGGCGGTCTTTAAATTGAATTAATTTTTTTTTTACATGGCACGTTTCACCACCAAATACAGAATATAGCTAAGAATTGATTTTTTCAAATCATTTTTTTTTTGAAAAAGTTTTGGGTATTTCAGTATCGTTTATGTCTTTAAAAACAACATTTTTCAAAATAAAAAGAAAACCATGCTAGGCTGGATGCAAAAACGAATGTAAATTATCAAACCATCGATTAAATACCCAAATTGCGTAGCACGGAGACAAATTTAGAGTTTTCTTTTATTGGTCACGTGACCATGGGCGTGGCATGATGACGTCATATTTAGGGTCATTGACTTACAAAAGTTGGAAACTGACCAAAATAATGTCAAATTCTCTCAAATTACTTAACCATTACATCCTTAGCAACGCACCCCAAAAAATACGTCAGTGGGCCCTTAAAGGACCATTCAAATGCGGAACTAACCCTCCCATGCAATTACATAACTCACGGACGAACTGACTACACATTTCAGCTACTAAAGAGACAAGGCAAATTCCACATTACATTGACTGTAACTCAAAAAATGTTTTAAACATGATGCACTGTCGACGATGCAATAAACAATACACGGGAGAGACAAAACGGAGACTTAAAGACCGTTTCAACTAACACCGACGTCCCGTTGACAGACCCACTTCTTCTTCTTCAAGACAAATAACTGTTTCTGAACATTTCATCAGCAATAACCACACGCCTCACGACATGGAACTCATTCCATTGGAACTCGTCCGCACACCGCGCACCGGTGACTCCTTTGATTAAGCACCGGGCTGCCCTGCGGGAGGTCGTGAGTTCGACTCGGGCCGGACCAACACTCAGGGTCTTTAAATAATTGAGGAGAAAGTTCTGCCTTTGTAATTACATCCGCAAATGGTTAGACTTTCAAGTCTTCTCGGATAAGGACGATAAGCCGGAGGTCCCGTCTCACAAATAACTTCCATGTACATTAGTTCCCTGTGGGATGTTAAAGAAACCACACACTGTTCGAGAAGAGTAAGGGATGAAGTTCCCGGTGTTGTGGCTGTCCTCTGTGTGTATATGGGTGGGTGGGTGGGTATAGCAGGTCCACATTACCTGAATAGCTGCCAAAACTTCAACCTGCTCAAACAAATAAATAAACAAACTAACAAACTCTATACGCAAAGCCCAAGAAGCGTTTCTAATCGATAGGGGCGAAACCCAAAGGCGTAAACAAAAGATAAGAATTGTAATTATTATATTAATAATATACATGAAAATAATTATGCAATCTGATTGACTGAGAGAAGTGCAGTTTTTTGGTAACACAGTGCAGAAAAGAGGTAATTGAATGCAAAAAAGGTAATAAAGCAAGCATTCTGATTGGTCAATGAACAAAGAAGTTCACAGATAGCCAATCAAATGCGAGCCCTGGATGGCGCAAGTTGAATTGACAAAATGGCAGACAGATTTGGCGAGAACGTGAGAGTAGCAATGTTTTTGTTAAAAGTTTGAAGGAAACTGGAAAACAAAGACTACAAAGGAAGGCATAAACAACTGGATAATGAAAGTTTTTATTTGTGGTAGACTCACTCGGCTACGCCTCGAGAGTCCACAACATTTTGACCACTGTGATGACGAATATCGTTGTCGATAAGAGTACAGACAACAATGAACGCCAAAGAAAGTTTTTATTTCACAGCGTGACCAAAATCATAACTCAAAGAAAGAGCAAAGCGTTGTCCATAACTTTCTCGCAATATGATTGGTTTATTTCCCAAAATGAGCGTTCCTGATTGGCTATTACATTGCGTGACAAAGTGACGCAAGCATGACGCAAGCAGCGTTGTCTAGACTCTTATCGACAACGGCAAATTAGCCAATCACATTGCGAGATTACAAGCAATTGTGGTAAAAACCAGTTTCGATTTGTTAATTCTACTCTCGTTTTATATTCCGTCATTTAAGAATATACGGATTCCTGGCTAAAATAGGCAAACAAACATCGCGACGCCGTGGTTTTTCGCGTTGTTGTTTTTCGTGAACTGTTGACATGCCGTTTAACTAAAACGACTAACTGCAGAGAAGTCCTTTGAGCTCAGTTTTTGGGTTGACATCCGTTATTTACTTTGCAGTTCTATTTTATAATCTCGCTCTATTTTGCTTCATCAAAGAAAATACGGATTCGTCGCTAAAATAGTCAAACAAATCGTAACGCTGTGAACTAATGTCAACAAGTTTTTCTTGTGTAGTTTTCTAGTTTTGCACTGATTTCTGAAGGACTTGACGGAGAACAAAGATGAATCCCTGAAATAATAAGATATGAAGGCAGAGAGAGATGTTAGAGCATTTTTCACTAAATTTGTACCTCCTGTTTTAAGAACTTTCGTTTCATTTTCAACAAGGCAAAGCATTTTCATACGTAGCAAATTATTCGCCTGTTTGTACGAATTTTTCAAACATCATTGTTTAGTTTGTTTAGCTCATTTCTCTGTGCTTGCCATGAAATATAAATGGTTCGTTTGTTTTTTATTTTTATTGCACCAAGAGATATTTGAAGTTCTGTTTCATCGTTAATCTATCATTTTTCTTTGAGCTTTGCGAACGGAGCGCTTTTTTCAGTTATAAGTTAATTTCAACTGTGACAGTGCAAAGTAGAGCGCGTATAAAGACTTTTTGCAAACCAGTTTGCCATGTTCATTTCAGAAAAAAAAGCAGAAAAAATAAATACTTTATTCACCGGCTTAGGTCGGTCCGTATAGAGAAAAACTGAGCCCTCGGCCTTGAGTACGTCCCTCGGCCTGCGGCCTCGGGCCGTACTCAAGACCTCGGGCACAGTTTTTCCATATACGGACCTTCCAGCCGGTGAATAATACATATATTTTTTCTCAATGTGCGAGCGTGAGGAATTCTGCAAATAATGCAATCTGATTGGCTCAGGGAGCGGGCGGAATTTTTCTGTCTTGCCCGCCAACCCGGGTCGACGTTAGGACCAAAAATATATTTCTTGAAGCCTTTTAAATGTTTTTAAAATTAAACAGTGATGCGTAACAAATTACTTCCTGATATTTCTATTTTGATAATAAGCATCACAGCCTTAAGCAATTCTTCCCAGCCAGCACATCTTTTTATGAAAAAAAAAAAAAAATAAATAAACAGGTTATTCACCGGCCTTGGTCGGTCGGTGTAGGGAAAAACTGTGCCTTCTGTCTCGAGTATGCCCAAGGCCGCACTCGTGACCTCGGGCACAGGTTTTCCCTATATGGACCTCCCGGCCGGTAAGTAACATATATATCTTCACACGTGAAAAGATCACTGTTGCTATGGTTACATGTAACCATATAATTCTACAGTAGAAAGATTCGTTAAGATTCCATCGCTTTCCATCGGCGTTGAGTTCGAATGTACGGGACCATTGTAAGTCCCAAGAGAAAATAAAAACAATGCTTATGCAAAATTTTGGAGGGACAAGCAAAGAGTATCATGGTATTTTTGATACTTGCTAATTGATGCGTGACATTACCCACCAATTAGTATTTTTGGTTCCCACGGTATATTCGTACATTCGAACTCAACGCCGATGGAAAGCGATGGCATCTGTGCGAATCTTTTTACTAAAGAATTAAAAACATCATAATGGTGTTCAAACTGTGAACTAAATAAACAAAAACCAAAGACTCCAATTCACTTTCCAGAGGCGGAGTCGATATTCCCGGCTATGTTTGGAAATTTGATTGATGGAAGCCAAAACGCAGTTTCTCACAGCCCTATGCGCAGCAAGGCTTGCTTGAACAAGCCAAACACGATTTGTTTTGGTTCTGGATTAAACTAGAATTGTTTGTGGCATTAAACTACCCCACCAGCTGACGAGTAAAAGACAAGGTGAATTGGCAGTCTAGAAAAGTGTTTCCTATGGAATATAATTCACCGCAATACAAGCAATCACTTTTACTGTTAATTCCATATCTTTTTAATTCCTTTTTGGTCACCACAATTAATTCGGTGAAAAAAATTTTAACTTAAATTATGGAGGTATATCTATGACAAAACGCAATCCTCTGTAATTGATATAGTAATTTCCAAATCGCCAATGCATCGATTCGAAGCTGAAGGGCGAACACTCGTTTCAGGTATCATGTAGATAGTCAAAATGTAGAAAGGCATACTTGCAAAAGCAATCACGCAAATAAGCATAACGCGAAAAGGCAGCTCTTTAAAAGGTTTAACGCAAAGAGGGGGAGAAAGGGGTGGGTATGTGGTCGGGAGTGGGGGAGGGGTCGGTAATTGCTGCTGAAAGCACTACAAAATAGCCCCCGCAGATACTCGCGTCGCTGGTTCAGATAGTACCATTTTGAACATGGCTGCAAATTATGCAGGTTCTGCTTTACAATAGATAGTGTCGTCTCTTTTAAGCGTTGCAATTCGGCTTCTGAGCGACGAGAGAACGACCGAAGATCAGTCCGACCAAGAAAGAGTGCGTCCTGAAAAGGGTAGCGGCGAATTCGCAAGCTTACGGACATCGTTGTGGCAATTTCAAGCCTAATTACAGTAGGAATTTCAAGCTGTCGGCTTCTATTTGGAATCTTGGTCGGACTGGTTTACCCGTATAAAAAAGAGCAGGTACCTGTGTAGCATTGACTTCTTGGTAGAAATTTTCTGTCATTGCCAAAGCTTTTCGAAGAAAAGAGACTATCTGTGCACTCTGCGGATTAATAGTTTCAGCTGAAAAAGGACTTGAATTAATTGTTTAAGACGAAAGGAAACAAAATCACTTTCGAAACCATTTCTCCTGGCGTAATAGTTCAGTAAGAATTCTCAAATATTGAGCCAAGACATTCTGAGTGGAAGAAGGAGGTATCGCCCGTTCGAACACCATCTTCTCAAAAAAGATACGAAGGCTCCAGGTCCTTCCTACGACCGCTGATTATCTCACGTAGTGATTGTTTGCGTGATGTCTATTTGCGTGATGCCTACTTGCATGATGCCCTTTCGCGTTATTCCTATTTGCATCTATTTGCATTAAGCCTTTTCGTGTTATGCCTATTTGCGTTATGCCTACTTGCATTTTGCCTTTTCGTGTTATGCCTATTTGCGTTTTGCCTTTTCGCGTTATGCCTCTTTGCATGATGCCTTTTCACGTTATGCCTATTTGCATTATGCCTTTTTCTACATTTTGACTATTTGCATGATACCTGAAACGGGTGTTCGGATCGATTTGGAAATAACTGTATCAATTACAGAGGATTGCATTTTGTCATAGATACACCTCCATGTTAAATTCTCTTTACTTATTTTCTTTACATATTTTTAACATCTTAAAAGATTCTCCCCATTGCATGAGGCACTATCAATTGGAAGTGTTTTACTCCAAGGCTATAAGCCAGCTGGAGTTGACTAATGTGGCTTAAAATTTAAAGGTCAATTTTAATTACCAATATCATTTCTTTATTAAGGTCTGTAACTGCAGTCCCGTGTGAGGTGTCTCTTCCTCAAGAAACCAGTGAAATATGTAAAGCGATGAGAGACAAAGAGCTGGCTAGAAAAAAGGCCACATTTACCTACAAATTCAATCCTTCCGTGCATGGCTTCGCATTATTAAATATGAAACCCAATGAACTGGCTGCTGTGTTAACTCAAGATCCTTTCAGCAAATACTGCGTCACTGCTTATTTTCAGACAGTTTTTGCAAGCAATGTATCTCTTCACCAATACATGAGTATCACTGGTGGAAAGGAGATCACAAATATTTCAGAATATCTCCCGCTATCAGCATTTTTCCAGTTATTCATGGAGCCAGCAATTGGAGTAAGTAGATGATGGAGGAATTGGTTTCCTGACTACAGGGTACTTACCAACCAGAAAACGTTTCCTGCCCGGAATTCTTCTTAACGAAACGGTCTCTTTTTCCCGTTTAGAGATACGCAAGACTTCCTTCCAGATATGAGGATTTCATTACAAATAAACCTTTATGGATAAGCGACAAGTACTTCACTCAGCAGCGTCTGGCGGGAACCAACCCGATGTCCATCCGCCAGGTGACTATCCATGGAGGTAGGGCTTAAACTGTCGGCAGAAAAAGTGGATCTGTCTTACTTTGACTGGCAAAACTTGAGTACAGTCGAACCTCCACTAAAGGACACCACCTGTAATCGGACGTCTCTCGTAAGCAGACACGGACACCTATTCAGGGCCCACAGGGTCTAAAATATCCTCCCGTATATCTAACGAAATGGGTTCGTTTTTAACGGTTTCATCGCAGACTGTCCTGGAAAAAACATAGTCATTTCGATTACAATTAGCTTTTTTTCCTTTCATTTCCTTTTAAAACTTTTCTTCAAGCCAGTCGCACGAAAATTTGTCTCCTTAAGGGAGCAAGGCAATTCTATACCATATCCTGCTCCTCTCACAGTTTATCCGCTTTCCCGTTGTAAGAACTGCCGTTGCTGAGTTAGACGCACTCTTCCGGAACTTCCTCACCCAATCTCAAACACATTCTAATGAACAAATGGCATCTTATACAAAACCAGCCCTTACTAAGAGAAATCATTAAAAACTCTCCCCTAGGAGGTCTTTGAAAGATGTACTTGTTAGAGCAAAGCTCTGAGGTCTTTCAATTTCCTATCTTGACCAATAAGAGTCGTGTTTTGCCTGCCTACTCACCTTGAAACACAACCACAAGTTGTCTTAAGGAGCTGTAAAAGACTTGTTGTGGTGTATGATATGCCCTCTATTGCACTTTCTTTTTTCAACCTCCCATGAGCGGACACCTCCCGTAAGCGGACACTTATCCTTGGTCTCGAGGGTGTCCCGCTTACGGAAGTTTCGACTGTATCATACCTAACTGAAAAGTGACGACCTATGAATGAAGACTTACATGGAACCTCCTCCTCCTTCGAGGTCAGGCCGACTTCACAAGGTCTAGAATTTAATTTGTACACATGTCACGCCTCTTGATGGCTTCCGCCTCGATCGCGGCGGTGACACAGTTCATTTTGGCGACCTCTCAGAAAGGTGAGCCAGTTTTCCCCGAAGGTCTTGGGTTCAATTCCCACCCTGGTCAGAGTTTTTCTTTGTCCTTGTGTGGGCCCATTCCCATTAGAAAGGCTAACGCTCACATGGTTGATATGGGGTTGAAAACTAGCACTTCACATTACACTCTAATCTTCAGTTAAGTCCGTTGTAAATAAGTGTTTTGTGTGTGTCGTCTCTCGCTCTGTTTCTCTCAACTTTTAACGGTGTTCTTCTCCTTCCTCGGCTTCTCGAGCTCTCGACAGAAATTTCTCAAATTTTGTCGCTTCTCCTCTCGTACGCTTTCCTGCTTTTTATCCCGTTGTTCGTCGCTAATAGTATGAAATACTTGAAAACAACTTCCTAAAGTAAACAAGTTTTTGAATGCGATGTCAATGCCCACACCATTTCCTGCTTAATTTCCCGCTAGGAAAAACGCGGGTTTCACATTTCTCGCCAAGAAAATATAACATACCCCTTACCACGACTGACACCTGATTCCCTTCCCTCCTCCGCAAGGAGTGTACGGGCGAGCGTACGAGACGTCAAAACCAAAATAATTATTTCTCGGATTGATAGTTTACAAATTTTCAAGTAAAGCTATGATCCTCGCATTTATGGACGCAATTTTTGCAATTGCGCAGAGAAGCCGGAAAATTTCAGGACTTTAACGGTTTTTGAACCCGTGACCTCGCGATACCGGTGCGACGCTCTAACCAACTGAGCTATGAAGCCACTGACGTTGGGAGTGACCAACTCCAGCTTACTTGATTTCATATCCGCAGTTCAGTGTTTGATTCATTTAATGTATAACTTCGTTCATTGTGACCAAATTTTCTTAACTATGGAGCTCGCGCGCGCGTGAGTGTGCGCTCGAGGAGCTCCGCTATTATTGTCTTTCTGTAGTTAAGTCATCCGGATAAAAATAGGTCCAGATTAAGGGCGCTTTTCTTTTGGGAGAACTGGCTGGCTAGACCCGTCAAGTTGCAAAGAAAATGCAACAATTTGAAGGAACACTTGCATAATAATCCCTCACATATTTCTGGAGAAGTATATATCATCCTCGAAGTGTGTTAATTTGAAGGCGTTGTAGAGTTAGTCCTTCCAACTGCCCGGTCTGGCGGGTCAGTTCTGTAAAAAAGGAAAGCGTCCTTAGCGTCCACGCCGTTCCGGATTCATAGCGGATTAAAAAATATCCACTCTGGAGAGTGCATTTAAAAAATTCCGGATGTATTCGCCAACGAATTCGCCGGATACGTGTGGAGAAGGCGTATCCAGAAAGAAAAAACTGCGGACTCAAACTTTAATCTAATAGAGAACTTAAACAACGACGACGGCGACGGCAACGAAAACGTCATCTGAAAATAGAAATTCGCGTTATTATAATGCACCTATCAATGTTAAGCCGCTGGGGAAGGGGGGTGGGGGAAACACGGGCATAGGAGGGGGATTTGACGTTACCATTCTGCCCGTGGTAGAGACGTTTGATCATTCGTTGAGTTCCGGGGGTTGGGACCTTTGACTTTAACCGTTAGAAGAGAGGGGTCCACTGACGCCATCTTGGCTGATCGCCATCTTGAATGACCGAGAAAGACTGAAAAATAGTACCGCCATTTTGGGATTACCCAGAAGTCACTAGAAGCAAACCGATTCTCTGCGATTCCCTCAACGCCATGAGTGAAAGAGTGAATCTGCTCTGTATTTTGTAAGACAAAGGTCATCGAATCTTTTTAACAAGGTTGACATGTAATCCAATAGAAAAGCTTTTGTTTCCGTTGTGTTCTGGTGCATATTTTTTGCATATGTTTGAATATTGATGAGTTTTCTTTGTGCAGCTTGTGTATGCTTGCTTGAATTCATAAGCATAATAAATGTATTTAATTAAATTTGCTATGTAGGTTCTTGTTCAGTACGGCGAGAGCCGTAAGGCTCTGGTAGTTGGTGAGAGTAAAATAAATCAATACGGTGAAAACAGAATTCAAAATTGATGTTGACGACGAAATCTTGGTTCTGCAATTCAAAGACGAATGGCAGGAGTTCGTGCATCTTGACGCTCTGGAACACGTGGCAGATCGTTCTAAGCTCCGGGTGCCCCTGGGGTGAGAAATTTGCACTTTTTTGACCCAGGATGACTTCCCTGGGGCCGGGCATTTGAACAGAAAAACTGATCTGAGTTCAAATCCCCCGCCTATGCCCGGCCTCCTCCCCCAGAAGCTTAACATTGATAGGTGCATAATCACTTCGTGACGCGGGTTTAGTGTTTTCTCAAAAATGACATTAGGGAGCTTAAGCACGCGCGTTTTTGATACGCGGACGGCAACCGGAAGTGAGCTGCTTTCCCTTTTAACTTGTCTTCACACAACCACATTTACATTACTAAGTATATTTTCTCTATAAGAGATCATTGTATAAAAATCCGGGAGACACCACTGTCCTGGTACGCGAAATGTTCTCTTTCGGTTGCCGCCCGCGTCTCAAAAACGCGCGTTCTTAAGCTCCTTATTGGTCGGAACCACTCGTAAATTGCGGGAGTAAATGAAACGTTATTGTCAAGTGTTGACGTTCTTCATAAAAACTAAAATTTAGCCATTTCACGTTGTTGTTCTGCAGACGACGGCAAAGGCATGGATAAAAGTGAAAAATGCACGTGTAGGGCGTGCAAGGCCATTGTTTTTTTTCCTCTAAATATACAAATTCCTCGCGTTCTCGTTGCCGTCACCGTTGTCGTTGCTCAAGTTCCCTATTATTGTTTTGCGGCGTTGTCGTAGCCGTAGCCGTCGTCATTTCTTAAACTCCATAATTATTCAAGATCTCAGCGCTCGGGAAATTTGCAAAAATATTAGGCGGTCCATAATTTAAAATATTTCGGATACAAACGCTTTCTTTTCAAAAAAAAAAACTCAGGGAACACTGATCATTCAATCTTGAATGTAGCAGGCTACAGCAGTTCTATGACTCCAGCGATCTACAAATGGAATAAATAAGACGATTGGTAAAGTAGTGACGACGATGCCTACGTCGACAAAAAGGCCACAAAACAATAATATCATTGGTTAAAAGAGGAAAAAGAATCGCGCTGCACGTGCGAACACGCAGGTGCTTTACGTACAAGGACGTGAAATCATCAAACTTGAGGTTTTAATGACAACGCTATCATTTCTTGGTTTCTTTCAAAGCCTCTCTATCGCTTGAGAGCATTCCTCGCACGCTCGTGCTTGCGGAAACCGCTTGCGTAGATTCGCGGGTTGTCTGTTTTATAAAGCACCTTAAATACCTTAATTAAGGCGTATGTCCTTTTAGAAAATGAGCGGCACATTTATGGGATGAATTGAAAAGGGAACAAGGGAGAAGTATCATGTGAGGTGCTATTTTCTACCCATGTAAACCGTATGAGCGTTAGCCTTATTATTGGAATTGGGCCCACACAATTGCAAGGACAGAGAAAAGCTCTGATCGGGGTGGGAATTGAACCTACGAGCTTCGGGTTAATATACCTCTGCTCTACCGACTAGGCTACAAGATTAGACGGGAGCAGGTCGTGGGAATTTAAGATGTCAACTTCACGGCAATGAATATGTACAAGTACAAGGAAGGGATACGTTTTTGCAAACGTTAGCCGTGTCGTTAGAAAATAAACCCATTTTCGTGATTTACCTCACGGATCTGGCTTCGTCTTGCATTTTGCACTAACAACTTACTGTGTCCACCACAGGTTGCAGTGTTAAGACAACAGAAGGTAAATGGTGCCATTTTCCATTCACCTACCGTGGAAAGGTTTACAGCAGTTGCACGACTGATGGCCATTACAGACTTTGGTGTTCAACAACGGACAATTACGCTCAGCATGGCTTTTGGGGGAACTGCGCAGCCAGTAAGTTAAGATTAATTAGTTCTCTACTTGCACAAATCCTCTTTTACCCTCTCCCCCCAAGTTTTGCATAACTATAGCTGTTGCATAACCGTTACTGTAATAATCTTGCGATTCCTCCAAGTCGTTCGGCTTGGAAAGTGTGAATACACATTCCAATAATGAAATTGATGTGAACAGTGTGGATATTTTGCGAGAAAATTGAAAATTAATCGTCAGGTGCTGTCGTCTTCCATATGACCTCCAGTTCGATCATTTCACGTCGTGGTCAAGACGAGAACGGCAAAGAAATGTATCAAAATGTAAAACGCACGTGCAGGGCTTGCAGAACTATTGTTTTTGCAATTTAAACCTATTTTTTTGTGGCGTTCACGTAGCCGTCGTCGTCGTCTTTGTTTAAGGCCCCTATTATTGTTTTGTGGCGTTGTCGCAGCCGTAGACGTCGTCATTTGGGAGTTTAAGAAACGACAACGGCTTCGGCAACGACAACGCCAAAAAGCAGTAATATTATTGGTTGAAAAAACCAAAATGATCGTGCTGCACAAGCGACACGTATTTTTGAACATTTCTCCCCGTACTCGTCAAAACTACTACGTGAAATTACCAAATTTGAGGTTTTGACGACAACGTGGACAAACTAAAGTGAATCTTGTAGTCTTGCTCTTTACTTCAAATCCGTCCGTATCAATCCAGTTATAGGACACTTCGCACATATTGTATAATATAAACAAGATTGAATAATCCCGAAATACGTAGAATAGCTCAAACGTATATTTTGGAGTGACGTTTTCGTCCCCGTAGCCGTCGTGGTTTCTTAAACTCCCTATTTCTTTAACTCCCTCATTATTCAAGATCGCGGCGCCTGGGAAATTCGCAAAAAAAATTAGGTTGTTCTTCATGTTACTCATCTCGGATACAAATGCTTTCTTAAAAAAAAAATACTCAGGGAACACCGATCATTCAATCTTGAATGTACGAACGTGAATAAATAACACAAAAAGGGCACAAAACAATAATATCGTTGGTTAAAAGGAGAAAAAAGAATCGTTCTGCACGTGTGGGCACGCACTACATACAAGGACGTGAAATCGTCAAATTTCAGGTTTTAATGACAACGTTCTCCTATCTTCTGGTTTATTTCAAGGCCTCTCTATCGCTTGAGAACATTTCTCGCAGGCTCGTGCTTACGAAAACCGCTTCTGTACATTCGTCCGTTGTCTGTGTTATAAAGCACCTTAAACTGACCTTTAGCGGCACATTGATGGAATTACATGAAAAGGGAACAAAGGAGAAGTGTTACGAGAAAATAAATCCATTTTCGTGATTTTTCGCACGAATCTGGCTTTCTTCGTACATTTTGCACTAATTAAGCAATAGAGGACGTCGTATTCCGTGTTTCCATAGCCTCATCTAAACACGAGAGGGAGTTGAGACTCTTATGCAAACCCGAGACGCAGTCGAGGGTTTGCATAACTGTCGAGAATTCTCCCAACTCCCCCGAGTGTTTAGATGAGGCTATGGAAACCCGGAAAAAAGTCCTCTATTGCTTTTATAAAACATTTCTCAAAGATAATGATTCGACAAATGAAGGAAAAGGCTGGTTTTTTTACTTTTAGATTGAAACAGATTTTCTTGATACAAGCTCATATTTCCTACCAGCCGATCAAAACGCGCGTATGACTACATAACCAATCAAAACTCGAGTGATGTCACAGCCGTGTTTTCATCTAAACACAGTTATTGACCATTGAGAGTGCGCGTACTATCCTAATTATTTTATAACAACTTACAGTGTCCTCCACCACAAAAGCTGAAGGTTGCAGTGTTAAGACAACAGGAGGTGAATGGTGCCATTTTCCATTCACCTACCGTGGAAAGGTTTACAGCAGTTGCGTGACTGATGGCCATAACAGACTTTGGTGTTCAACAACGGACAATCATGCTCAGCATCGCATTTGGGGGAACTGCGCAGCCAGTAAGTTAAGATTAGTTCTCTACTTGCACAAATCCTACATGCATGAAGATGTCCCAAGAGAAATCGGAAAGAATGCCTATGCAATTTTTTTTGGAGGGGGGGGGGGGGGGGTGGGTGGGTGGGGATAAAGAGACGTATTATGGGATTTGTGCATGTGGTGAATACAAATATCCATAGCTTTGGTAATTTGGTTTTTAAGGTTGAAGGCGGAGAATTAGGGACTTTAAGATCTACGACGCGGTCGTCAACGAGAACCTCACAATATCATTGGTTAAAACATGAAAAATTATCGTGCTGCACGTGCGGCACACTGAAGTGTAGCAACTATTTTTGCGGTCTTCTTCACAACAACGACGTGAAATCACCAAATGTGAGGTTTGAAAGACAACGCTAGTGTACAAATGTGAATCTTTTATTCTTTATTTTTACTCTGAAACCACTAGTAACAATTTATTTTTAGGATACTTAGTCCACAATGTACAGCGTGAGCAGGATGCAATAATCGCGAAAGACGTTTTCGCCGACGTCGGCGTTGTAGATCTTAAAGTCCCTATTATTTCTTGAAACACGACTGTGCTCCTAAAAGTTCATATTAAATTACTCTGCGAGTCAAACTTCGCTTTTTGCAAAAGGGGAAAACTTGAAATTGGTCTTCCCGTAAAAGCACAAAGAAACGAACAATGATATAGTAGTTGTGATATTGTCACCCTCCTTACCTTATATAACTCCGTTTAGTTTTAAATGCGAAAGAAAAAGGGCTCCGACTTGAGGTGGTCTAAGAGCTCATGGTCTTTCTATTTTGCGATTTAAGAGGTAGTAGGTGCGTCGGGGTTAAGTAATGCTTTGTCGCGGAATGTTTAACAAACCAGTGCGTTCCTAGGATTTGCTAGGTTTAGGTGGTTTCCAGTTTGAGGAGGAACTGAAGCTCTGACCAAAAAGTCCTTGAGTGTTTTGTCCTTTCTGCAGGCGACAATAGGAGCATTAGGAAAAATTTGCGCAAGTTTTGGGACGTTAGATATTAAAAACTAGTTTTTCATAAGGATCTCTTTGAGTTTAGGTACAGCTGGGTTGAAGGTGGTAACGAACGGTAGAATGTTTTTGGATGTCTTTGTTTTGTTTTTCAAAGCCTCATTTGGCGATGAGAAAACTACGTCTGCTAGTGTTTCTTCAACTAACTTGCATGGGTAGCCTCGTTCAAGTAGACGCGATTGGAAAACCCGTTTGTACGTCTCGAATTTTTCCTCAATCGAGTTCGTTCGCAAAAGGCATAATGTCTGTCCTTTGATGAAACCCTTCTTTAAGCTGAGAGGGTGACATAAAGAGAAATGCGTGTATTGGAACGTTTCTGTGACTTTAAAATAAGTTTGGACATCAAGGAACACTGTGCGTTTAGATTTTCGCGAGTGAATTTGATCGTAGGGTGGAATTGGTAAGCAAATTCAAGCTGTTGATTTCGTGTTTGCTTATGGTCCACACCGAAAAAAGGTTATCAATGAACCTTTTCCAGATAGTAGGTTAATGGGGGCTGGATAAAAGTAGTTGTTTCTCGATGTGAGCCAAAAAGATGACTGAGAAAGCTACTGGCATTTTTGTGCCATTGCTATACCGTGGGTCTGTAAATAGTGCTCAACATTGAATTTGAAGGCGTTTTCTTTAAGAATCAGTTTCATGAGGTCCCCAAGAGTGGATGTGAGGATGGGTGGATTTGACTGATAGTGATTTTCATAACATTGGCAGATAACCTCCATCTCCTCTTCCTGCGGGATGTTGGTATAAAGAGAACAGACATCGAGTGTAGCAATTATTGCATTGTCTGGAAGTTGCGTGTTTTGTAGTGTTTTGTGGTGTCTCAAGAGCAAATGAGGGGACAAAGAGGGAGGCTCCCGGTCCCGCCCTCGGGATATGTCATGTCCACGAAAGTTATTTTTATACGAGCGGAAGTCTTTGTTCTAGCGGAAGTCTGTCTTCCGAGACGTCCGCATGGAGGCCAACCTCGGTCTGATGTTTGAATAAATATAAATATTGATCAGCCTTCCACGTGCGCCGCCGTTTTCTCTTTTCACTAAGAACCTTAGAGCAAGACTGTGTGCGGACGTCTCGAAAGAAAGACTTCCGCTCGTCTAAAAATAACTTTGGTGGACATGACATATCCCGGCCAACGCCCTGATCCTCCCTTTCTTTCCCCTCATTTTCTATTGGGTGTTTCTTAGCAATAGGTTGTAAAAGCGAATCGATGAAGCTTGAAATACGTTGTGTAGGGCCACCACTACCGGAAACTATCGGTCTGCTGACTGGGTTTGGTTTGTGTATTTTCGTCATGCAGTGTATAGAATACCGGTATTCTGGGTGGGTTCTGGCTTTGATTGAGTCATCTGAAAGTCATTGAGCCAATATGGTTGTTTGTATACAGTGCATTGACTATGTTGCTGACCTTTTTGTCCGTGGAGGACACTATAGGATCTTGTAGAGGGGTGTAAAAGTTTGTGTCACAAACTTCTACGTTGCCCTCTCGGATGTTGTCTTGGGCATCGATGACGACTGTTGTGGTCCCCTTATCAGCTTTTTTAATGTTCACCTTTCTTTATGCGAGTAGTGCGGATAGTGCTTGTCGTTCTTGTGCTGACAAATTGTCTTTAGCATTGCTAAAGAATATTGAAGCAATTTCAATTTTTCAATTGGTTTTCAATTGGTCTCAATGTCTGCGCTGGAGTCTACCCACGCAAGCTAGTTGAAAAAACACTGTCAGAGGTAGTTTTCTCAACGCGAAATGAGGCTTTGAAAAACAAAATAAAGACATCAAAAAACATTCCACCGTCCGTTACCACCTTCAACCCAGCTGTACCTAAACTCAAAGAGATGCTTATGAAAAACTGATTTTTAATATCTAACGTCCCAAAACTTGCGCACATTTTCCCTATTGCTCCTATTGTCGCCTACAGGAAGGACAAATCACTCAAGGACTTTTTGGTCACAGCTTCAATTCCTCCTCAAATTGGAAACCACCTAAACCTAGCAAATCCTAGGAACACACTGGTTTCCTACACATTCAACTTTAAAGTATTATTAACACACCTACTACCTCTTAAAATCGCAAAATAGAAAGACCACGAGATCTTAAACCACCTCAAGTCGGAGCCCTTTTTCTTTCGCCTTTAAAAACTAAACGGAGTTCTATACGACAAGGAGGGTCACAATATGAACATGATACATATTGCACCGGTATCGCAAATGAATGAAAATTGATTTTCATAAGAAAAACGTCGCACTTAGACTCGCTTTGAAAAAAAAAGCAGACATCAACTCGGAATTGGCCTTTTCAGGTTTCATGTTGAAACAGTGTGAACGACATGTTTACAAAGGTATTTGGTGTTTGTTTGAATATTTTTCCTCACATAATTAAATTTTGTTGTCTTTAGAGATCATTGAGGAGAAGAAAGAAGGTAAAAAATTTGTGAATCTTGTATTGTACATGTAATTAATGGCACCCGTTGCGTGAGTGTTTGTAACACCTCGAAGATAAAAGAGTGCACACATGTTGGATACTAAATGAATAACTTAAAACACAGTAAGATTTAAATGTCAGGGCAGTTTGTCTATCCATAATTCCGAAGCAAATTTACTTTGCGTCGATGATGACAATGGTGATGATTGTTTTTTTGCGGGACCAATAGGATTGGACTGGAACGAACTCAATGCGACATTGAATCCCACATTTGACTGGGAAACCGCTGTACAAACAGCTCTGAGAACTGATGATTCTTTGGAAGACGTAAGTTGCCTGAGGGGTAGAGATTTCTTGCCTATTATTTGGAAGGCGTAATGCAAGTTATGTTTTTTTAAACGAAAATTTTAACGTGGGCTGTACTGCCGTTTTTAAAGACACCTGTTCTTTTAATGGATAAAAATGTTCAAGTATCAGATATCATTTTTGGACAAGAGAAAATGCAAAATCAGCTTCTGAATTATTCGAAGTTTCCGGTTCCTTTTCCATAGATTTGAAAATGATACATATTTTTGAACGATTTAGTGTGTGGTATCGTAGGATAATTTCGCTGTAGCTTGGCGAGCCCGTAGGGTGAGTCACAGCTGTGAAATCTCTTCCGCCAGCTACTCTGTTCTCTTTTAAAAGGAGATGTAATTGTGACCATTTTTTGGCGTCTTTAATTTCAGGCCATAAAAAAGGGTTTCATCTTTGCTCTTCGCTACAAGTTGTGTGATGACATGCCCAGATCCCCGGATCTCACAGATCATGATCCCCGTAGGACAATGAGGAACTCTCTATCTCCTATTGCTCTATTTGCATCTGCAAAAATAAAGGGGACTGATCGCAACGAACTAGTTCCTGTGGCAATTCAAATGGACTATAAACCAGGTCATGAAGTTAAATGCAAATGAATAGAGTAAATACCTGTCGATGGGGAAAGACAATAAATAAATAAAATATATAGATTTAGCGAAGCCTAAATGCGGAGCTCCCGGGCTGTTCATTCTTACTGTCTCTAGGATTAGTGAAAATAAAAGGCTTTGGAATTGTCCGCGTTTTGGTTTTCCGGCGGATATTGCTTAATTATGTCAGTTTCTTCGCTGCCTAACTAGTCAATTCCACGGTTAATTTCACTCGAAAAACCTACTGATCGCATAAATCACGAAAGAATGAGTGCGATATCGGTTTTTCCACCGAAATTTACTGTCGAATTCACCAGTTAAGCAAATCCTCAGAAAGCGAACGGAAAAGGAAAGAAGCTATTTCAGAGTCGACTGTCAAAAGCCAGCGAATAGGAATCAAGCTAAAATTAGAAATCACAGACGTACTATAGCTCGTGATGTGACAGATCGTCTTTGTCGGTTCAAGGTCAAACAAGGAGTTTTATTGATGTACTTTATTCTACTTTATCTCTTAAAACGAGATCATTTACATTTTGATGTATTTCATTGAAACATAGTTAATAGATGTAGGCTGGTTATGAAACTCGACAAGTTTCTTTGTTTCATGTTTTTGTTCGCTTTTTTGGCCTTGACCCTGCACAAAACCCGACAAAAACACACTTTTTTCGGCAGGATAACCAATCAAAAGCTTCGAATAATTTATTCGAAATTAACTTGTGAACCAAAAACAAAAAATTGTGCAGGGTCACGGTCGGCTCAACATCTAATTACGACTGTATTGTTCCTGCTTTTGAAATTCCCAGGGTTTCATAATCAGTCCCTAGATTAACTATGATTGAAACATGGCAGCTTGGCTTAGAACCAGAATCGGCTAGAAAGGACAAACTTCAAACAAGATCTCCAAAAAAGTACCTGCACGTGCTCTAAACAAACTTCTGAAAACACAAGCTGGCGATATTTCTCCTTACTTTTACGAAAACTCTTTGGGATTACAATTACAAACATAAGGGCACATCGAAAAACAATCAGGCAAACGGAGTGAAAAAAACCTGTTGTTCGCTCGTATTTTAAAGCCAAACAAACCAGCAAACAGATCAACTATTTCTGTCCAAAAGGAGTACAGATGATTGTTATTAATTCCAGTTGCGAATAAAAATTCGAGTTTCATTCCTGAACAAAGGAAAAAACGACTAAACCACTTTTTATAAATATGCATCCACTTGAAATAACTCATCGGATTCGCGAGGCGGCAGGCTTTCTGTAGTAGGCAATTCAGCCAATAAGGCTTAACTTCAGTCATTATTCGCTACACCAAAATTTCCATAGCCAGTGGAATTAGGTACAACTCAACTACCAACATATTAACTACATATTTTCCTATTTACTTTCTGCTCATCCTTATGCCTTTCGTCAGTTGTTTCTCTGTTTTATTACATACTCAACAAAATATCGCGTTTCTGATTGGTCAATGATTAAGGTATAAATAGGTTATAGAGTGCAATACGGACAAAGCGATGGAGTGATTTTGTTGAATATATAATAAACAAAAAAACCATATGAACTTACCTTCAAAACATCACTCGTGCCCAAAAATCGCGTTCATACGATTTCTCATACTTATTACACACGTACATGTGAGTTGCAATCATTGTCCCATTTAGAGTGTTTTCACGTGACGTCCGGCCGCCATGTTAGTGAACCCAACTAATCCTCCTAAAATTGAGCTCTATTATCATGCAAATGATTTCTTTTGTTTCGGTTCTGATCACGTGAGGGAAAACCCTGTATACTACCGAAGCGTTTACATAATAGCCCATTTCCGTGTTCATGTCTGCCTCCTCTTCAAAGCGAGTCTAAGTGCAAAGTTTTTCTTATGAAAATTAGCTTTCATTCATATGCGAAGAAGAGGTAGTTACCATCACAAAAATTTTGCACTTAGACTCCCGTTGAAGAGGAGGAATGCATGAACTCGGAAATGGCCTACTAATTCGACTTTTATTTCTCTGCTAGCAGAGCTCTCTTTTCTTTTGCGTTTGCTGGGGCTGACGCCTACGGGAAAGAGACCTCTGCCATGGGTCGAACTTCATTGTGT
>NC_090877.1:2736178-2738678 GCF_036669935.1 Montipora foliosa | reverse complement strand
TTGTGTCGCACAGATGAGAACTTCAGTGCTGGTCAGCTTTTTTTCATTCAATTCCACGGTACTGCTACGTCAATAAGTTTGCAGGTTTTGTTCTTATGGTCAGTTGATCACAGTATCTGACATGTTACATGCGAATTCTCTATCAGTGTGTATCAGCACATCCCAGAGTATTGTAGTTTCATCATTTCCAGTGACAAATGCTGGTTTGTGTTTATACCACTTATCCGACACCTGAATATTGTAGTGTTGACATGTCTTCCAATGTTTGTATGTTTGGTGTCTCGTTGTGTCTTTGAATATAGCCAGTTTTTGCAACTTCCTGGAACCTGTCACATCTGCTCCCAAATAATTTATGCTGTACCTAACTCAGTTCTCCTTATATGTTATACAGAAACGCGGACTTGCAGACAAGAAACTCGTTCCGTACTTCCCATACCGTGACGACATTGAAGAAATCTTACAAGTTATCGAGAAGGTGGCCGAAAGTTACGTTAGGCTGTAAGTTTCAACACAGACTTGACTTTAGTTGACGGAAATGGCCCGAAAATCGAAATTTAAATGAAGTGAGCTAAACGACACTGAAGATATGGATCTTCCTTTTCTAAAAGCGACTTATTTACGTATAGCCAAAAGTCAATGAAATGTTCGCTACAGCTCTCGAGCAAATTCGAAAGAGAGAAATAAGCTATCCTGGGGATTGCATTGGCCGGCTCAGTTTTTGTAAACAGGCAGCACTATAATGGGGAGATGTTGCATTTATGTTGCTTAGCCTGATTGCGGCCTGTTTGGAGGTAAATCTATGGTAATCAGTGACATTAGTTTGGACTCAGTTTGAGCATACGTGGCATGGAGAAGGTAAAGTCGAGCAAAGCTTGGTATCCAAAGAAATGTTTCCTTATCCGTTTTTGTTCTCTAGAGTGGACTGTCCAAAACGTTGTGGAAACGCTTGTGTGGACACAAAATGTTGATGCGTTTTCAAGAAACAGAAAGCAGAGGTTTTGCAAAGACGGGACCGATGATCACAAATCGAAGTCATGATCCTGGCGTGTTTTTCTTTTTTCATGGCCTTTGATAGCAGAAATTTATTTAGTGTTTTAATATTTAAAAAAAACTTATTTCTCTTTCTAAGGTATTATGACAACGACAAAGACGTTCAGGAGGACAGCGAGCTCCAAGCTTACGCAAACGAATTGTCTATTAACGGAACTGGACCGAACGGAGGCATTGGAAGGGTATCAGTGATTAGTTGGCTAATTGGTTCATGTGCTAATTTATTTATCAAAGGGAAAGCTAATATCCTATTGTTGGTCTGTGGATCTGATCTGTGGATCGGATTTTCTTTCCTTTCCAAGAAAAACTGACTGCCCTTTATTTTCAACAGATTCAAGGATTTCCTGCCAAAATTGATTCCAAGAAAGACCTGGTGGATATTGTGGCCCGCATCATCTCGCAGGTGACCATCCAACACGCTGCAGTGAACTATGAACTGGCAGACTATGCTGTGTATGCGCCTAACCTACCGACCAAACTATACAATGATACCAGGGTGAAAGACGGAGAATTCTCGGTTTACCGACTTCCTAACAGACTGACGTCTGCTGTAAGTAATGTTTGCATTTTTTAAAAGGAGGAGTAGACTATAGGCTACCCACCCCTGCACACCACCCCTGCACACCAAGGTAAATTAACGGAGCTGGCCAACGTTGTGATCTTGTGAGAGATAAGAGCTATTCCACCATGGGTGGTCTAGCGAGTCAATGACATAGTCAACCAATCAAGTGATTTATCTCAATTTACTTTAATCTGGAGTTTCTCATTGCAAACTATGTAAAATAACATTTTTGACATTTACAGATCGAGGCTCGATTTACCAACGGTTTGGCATCATTCCGTTTCGATTCGTTGTTTGACTACGGCAACGAACTACAAGACATCAAAGCTGTCAACATTATAAATCGTCACTACGAGGACCTTATGCTGAGAGTCCAACCACATTTGCAGCAAACAAATCAGGAGCGGAAAAAGATTGGTGACTTGACTTATCCGTATTTAATTCCAAGATGGATTCCCAATGGAGTTCAGACCTAGACCATCTTAAAGGGAACTTGAACGACTTTGTAGAGACAGTAGCACCTGTCACAGACAGCCTGTTATTTGGTGTAACCGTTGTAGCATCCTTTACTGTTAAGTCTAAGTCATTGTTTCGGTTGTTTAGTCTTTGTTTTGAGTTTGAGCAGCAAGTCAACCACATTGTACCTTACGAAAACTACACTATCACAATCGACGAGATCGTTTGATACCAAGCGGCTAGGAATGTGGGCGTGAGTAATTGTAGGAAATCAACACATGAAGTACAACTTTGAGATGCTCTTTGCAAAAAGGTAAAAAAAAAAAAAAAAAAAAGAGAGGGAAGAACGAAAAGGATCTCATATCCTCTAAATGGTTTATTTCGTATTGTTCAAATTGAAAGGGTTAGGTCAGGTTAAATGAAAAATAACCG
>NC_090877.1:2726178-2731178 GCF_036669935.1 Montipora foliosa | reverse complement strand
TTTTCTTTCTGTTTTCTTTCTTTAACTGGAATTAATCTGTACTCTTTTAAACATAAAGAAAGAGTTGATTTGTTTGTTTGCTTTCCTCTAAAATGCGAGCGAACAAGTGCTTTTTTAATCCGTTTGCCCAACTGGTTTTCGTTGTGCCTCGACAGTGACCAGAAAATTTTGCCCTTATGTTATAAACACGTATTCGCAATGAGTTCTCGTAAAATTAGTGGGAAATCTCACTAGCTTGTGTTTTCAGAAGTTTGTTTAAAGCACCCAAACGTTATATAAGTGTTGGAGCACTCTTTGAAGAACACCATGTTTTCATTGCATTAAAATACAATGAAAAAATGAGTGCCATATTACTTATGAATACATTTAAATAATTTGCAAGTGTCTATAGGTGGTTTTCACATTATGTCATCGACGCATTAGCTCCTTTTGTTCGTCCACAAGCAATTGTATATCGCAGCATTTTTATCTGTGTCTCTAGAGATTGGTTGCAAACCATCCATTAGAACAAGCACTCTGAATAAACACCCAAGCGTATGGAAGGATTGTCGGAAAGTACGCCACCTACCCAGATTTTATTTTTCATATGGGTCTTTTTTCCCTGTTCATCCAGGCACATTGTATTGAATAAACCTTGCTCACTAGCAACTGTCTGAAAAGGTAGTGGCGACATTGATTGCAACAGGGGATAGCGACGCTAATAGTCTATCCATTATCTCGCAAGGGGATTAAAAACTGAACTACGGATATCAGATTTCCAGCATTTTAATTGGCTCGCCGGAAACAGGCTATCACTTCATGTACCTGCTGTACCTCATATGGTCAAGGAACGAGTCAGCGATAAAGCGAACTGAAAGCATTTTTGCAGCTCTGAGAAAAAATGGCCGTCAAAAACCTTTTTGGACAAGAATTGTCGAGGCGACAGAAAAAGAAATTAATTGTTTTAAAGAAAATGCATTAGGGGAAATAATCACCCTTTGTAATTATACTAAGAAAATTATTCACTTCAGGGTCTGTGAATATTGGTGAATAAAAACCTCGACTTCGTCTGGGTTTTTATTCGCCGATATTCACCTCCCCTTCGGCGAATAATTGTTAAAAATAGATAATCTCCTAGTGGATAGAAATTGATAGATTGATAATCCCCTGGCCCTCGCATCACACTCACATGCAAACCCGCCAAACCATTATTTCGTACTGATGCCGTTGGATGCCCACGCATCTTTGATACAAAGTCTTTGGTTTATACATTGCGGACCTTGCACATCGGAATTTGCTGAGCCAAAGGTACACTTCGAAATCACAGTGGGTACGTAACACTTGGGCCGAGGGTACTTGGGAAAACAAATTAGCAGAATCACGAGGCAGTGCACTCTGTACGGTTGCTCAGACATTACAGACGTTTAAACACCTAAAGGTTACTTTTTTTAGTGTTCTTATGGATTCATTCACTGTTCTGGCAGTGTCATCCCCTGCAATTTGTTTCAGTCCCCTTTTAAACGCTGCCGATGGATCATATTTCTTGATACTTACCCACCTGGTCAAAGTTAAACAAATCTGTCTCCTCTTCAATGCTAAACCGGCCGTTCTCGTAGTTCTCTTCCAAACTGGATTTACCGAACTACTTCGTGCTAAAGTCATTTCCTTAGACTCACTCATTTCTGGCAATTTGCAGAAAAGTGCAAAGTTGTCAGTATTACTGATTCGACAATGTTAAAATCCCCGTGCGTACTTTTGAAATGTTTAATTTATTTTTTTTCCCAAAAGCTTCTTTAGCACGCATTTGTTTTATTATTTATATATTTATTTTAATTTTATTGAAATAACACCATACACTCACAAAAAAGGAACACAGCAAAATTATTAAAAAAACAAAAAACAAAAAACATAACAGTAACAGAGGAACTAAATAAACGTTGTACCAAACTACAAAATTGGATATGCTATAAAGAGCTAAGCTAATATTATATGATGTTCTATAAAAAGCTTAAAGGGGCTAGGTCACGCAATTTTAGGCAATTTCAACACTGATCGAATGGTCATAGAATTAACTAAAATATCAAAATAACTCTTTAAATCTATAGAAGAACTCTCACAAAACACAGGGAAGCCAAGAAGGGACATGGATGGACAAAACTGGAGAGGATTGAAATGGATTGAATTTGGGTAAATTTGAAAAACGTCGGCCCACCTTTTTTCAAATTTATATCAGTCTATATCAAAATGTCATTTACACAGCTGGAAAATCATTCTCAGTTGTTATGTGGCCGTGATTTTGCAAATGAAAGACTCTTGCTCTGCCAATTTGACGTTTAGAGCTCATAATTAACAAAATTAAACAAAATTACCTAAAATAGCGTGACCTAGCCCCTTTAATATAACCTCAGTTATAGCTATTTTCCTTTAAAACATAAGAACGAAAATTAAGGAGAGGGAATATATTACAATATACTTTCCTAAAAGGCTTATATAAATATGACATTTACATTTGACTTATGTTACAATACTTAGAGACTTATTCATTTTACTTGCAAGATAAGTGAAAAGAAAATTACAAAAAGCCACAATTTTCAAGTTTCCGATTCAAGCATCGAGTACAGAGATCGTCACTAGCCATATATCTTTTCAACTCCCTTCTAGCTAGTTGTGATTATTCTATGTGAAAATTTAAAGAACATTGTCTTAGTCTGTTATCTTTATAAAAGGCGTATATATGACTGAACGTTTTCTGTCACTCTGCTGAGATTTCGGGAATATATTCTTCGCAGGTCTCAACATTTCTTTAGATTTAAGTTTACACTGCTTCTGAGATTCTTAAAACAGGGGATACAATAGAGTCGAGGCGCTGATCTGGATATGGAGATTTGAAAAATTTGGTTTTATAGCCATGACGTCATGAACGACTGTACGTACGTACGTCCGTACGTCCACCCCTCCATGTATGCCAATGTGATCAGGATCATGCTAGTTTACAGCATACATCTTTGATATTGGACATCGATCTTTTGATTAATTGACACCTGTCAAAACAAGGTATCCCCTGACCAGTATTACGTGACCATAACGCGGGCTCAAGCTTAGAGCTCATCGAGGTCAGCTGTTTTTTTTAATTTGTCCGCTGACCAGGCACTGGTTTTCGATTGGATTGCAGGCTTAACCCAGGTTAGCTCACCCGAACATAATTCGCGCGCTTTCTGTGGCTCGACGCGGCTACACGGCCATACTATATATAAACAAAAGTTCTTACACAGTCAACGCTTTTCGTGTTCAGGTGGAAAACGGTTTGGAAGATGTTTTCTTTCTGCATTTTTCACTGGTTTCAATCCAGTTTGACATATCATGATATCTGTGGTCCATACTGGTGGCTACGCAGTTATTCAAGTCAAGCATCGGCGGGATGTAAACTTAAAGCTGAGTGTTTATTTTTAATTTGCTTAGAGCTGCTTTTTTCTCTGTATTGCAATTTTTGGCATATCTTTAGAAGCTCTGATAAGGTTACATGATGCCTGGAGGACCTATGTCTAGAACAGAAACGAAAGCACTGAGCGAAAGAGAATGACAACGACAAAACAGAATACCAGTAATAGCTCATACGTAGCACACAAATTCTTTCCTTGGGCAAAAAACCGTTTGTTATTTTTACGATGCGTTATTTAAAGTGGATGCGTATTTTTAAAAGTTGGTTTAATCGGTTATTCCTTTGTTCAGGAATGAGAATCGAATTTTTATTGTAAACTGGAATTAATCTGTACTCTTTTGGACATAAAGAAAGAGTTGATTTGTTTGTTTGTTTTCCTCTAAAATGCGAGCGAACAAGTGCTTTTTTAATCCGTTTGCCCAACTGGTTTTCGTTGTGCCTCGACAGTGACAAGAAAATTTTGCCCTTATGTTATAAACACGTATTCGCCATGAGTTCTCGTAAAATTAGGGGGAAATCTCACTAGCTTGTGTTTTCAAAAGTTTGTTTAAAGCACTCAAACGTTATGTAAGTGTTGGAGCACTCTTTGAAGAACACCATGTTTTCATTGCATTAAAATACAATTAAAAAATGAGTGCCATATTACTTATGAATACATTTAAATAATTTGCAAGTGTCTATAGGTGGTTTTCACATTATGTCACCGACGCCTTGTTGGTGGACGAAAACAATACACCTCTCATTAGCTCCTTTTGTTCGTCCACAAGCAATTGTATATCGCAGCATTTTTATCTGTGTCTCTAGAGATTGGTTGCAAACCCCCCATTAGAACAAGCACTCTGAATAAATACCCAAGCGTATGGAAGGATTGTCGGAAAGTACGCCACCTACCCAGATTTTATTTTTCATATGGGTCTTTTTTCCCTGTTCATCCAGGCTCATTGTATTGAATAAACCTTGCTCACTAGCAACTGTCTGAAAAGCTAGTGGCGACTTTGATTGCAACAGGGGATAGCAACGCTAAAAGTCTATCTAATATTTCGCAAGGGGATTAAAAACTGAACTACGGATATCAGATTTCCAGCATTTTAATTGGCTCGCCGGACAAAGGCTATCACTTCATGTACCTGCTGTACCTCATATGGTCAAGGAACGAGTCAGCGATAAAGCGAACTGAAAGCATTTTTGCAGCTCTGAGAAAAAATGGCCGTCAAAAACCTTTTTGGACAAGAATTGTCGAGGCGACAGAAAAAGAAATTAATTTTTTTAAAGAAAATTTATTTGGAGAAATAATCACCCTTTGTAATTATACTAAGAAAATTATTCACCTCAGGGTCTGTGAATATTGGTGAATAAAAACCTCGACTTCGTCTGGGTTTTAATTGGCCGATATTCACCTCCCCTTCGGCGAATAATTGTTAAAAATAGATAATCTCCTAGTGGATAGAAATTGATAGATTGATAATCCCTCACTGGCCCTCGCATCACAGTCACATGCAAACCCGCCAAACCGTTATTTCATACTGAGATGCCGTTGGATCATATTTCTTGATACTCCCCCACCTGGTCAAAGTTAAACAAA
>NC_090877.1:2713678-2721178 GCF_036669935.1 Montipora foliosa | reverse complement strand
TTTCGTTTGACTAGCCGGATGTAGCTTTTCGATTTCATTGCGTATACCTCAGATCTTGAAGTACGTATTAAATTCATCGGCGAGAACTTCTCGGGAGTTATGTGTTGGTAGTATGTTTTTGCTGGTCTTGAACAGGCTGTTAACAAGGCAGAAAAGTCTGTTACGATCTGCACCTTCGATCTTATTTTTGTAATATGATGTTTTGCAGTTCTCTAGCAATCTGTTGTAGCGTTCACATGCCTTGATGTACATCTGTTTGTTAACTGTAAGTTTCGTCTTTCTGAATTTCCGCTCAGCTCTACGTTTCTCTCTCTTGGCTTCACGTAGGTCTTCGTTGTACCAAGGGGCCCATGGACGATGGTTTACCACTCTAGTTTGAACAGGAGCAAGCTTGTCGTAGGTGTCCTTTAAAGTCGAATTATAGATATCAACCATTTCGTCGATGTCCGTTTTAACTGAGAGATCTTGATTAGCTAATGACTCTTTCAGGGTGGCTATAAATACATCGTCGTTAAGTTGCTTGGTAGATCTGAACGAGAGGGGTATTTTAGAGAGTGGTGGTCGTGGACAGTTCAGTTTACATGTCACTACTTGATGGTCAGAAAAGACGTCATTGAGTATGCGTACATCGGTGACCAAGTTGCTGTTGTGTTGTGTTATAATTAGATCTAATGTATGGCCTTTCCGGTGAGTAGAGCCCAGTACATGTTGAGATAAATTAGCAGAGTCAAGTATGTCCATACATTTAATGGTATCACAGTTTGTGGTCTCATCAAGATGAAAATTGAAGTCACCGGCAATGAGTAGTGGCTGTTCGTGCTGCGACATTAGTTCCAATAAATCGTGGAATTCAGTAAAGAACATAGATGTTGTTAGTTTATTTTTCTTCGATGGTGGGGGCCTGTAGATAACGATAAGGCGAATGTTGAGTTTGCCTGACACAACATTTAGGTTGATGTGCTCGAATGATTTGAAAACATTGTCCGAATTCATTGTGATGCTAAGTTGTTTTGAGTACAACCGACACCACCGCCTTTGCCACTTTCCCTTGGGACGTGCACGAATGAATAGGTCTTGAGCGTATTTAAAATTTCGGTAATGCTGCTGTCGCCGGTATTTTTACCAAGCCAACTTTCGATTCAGTGATTGCGAGGATTTCCAGTTTATTAGATTGTATAATATCACACACTATGGCCGCTTTCTTTGCGATTGACCGAGCATTCCAGACGGCAAATCGTAATTTCATTTCTTTTTGTCGACAGATTTCAATTTGCTTACGATTATTTACATTTCTTGAATTTAATGTATAATGAAGATTATTTGATTTTGTATAGTGGGCGTTGTAAAATCCAGTAGGTCCGGTTGTTGATCAATATATAAGGAGTTAACAATTTTGTAGGCAATAATAAATAAATCCATGTGTTCTGCAGATAGATGCACCATAGGTAGCGAAGAGTTTAACGCCGATTCATGAAGGGTAGTGTTGTTTATCAGTGAATTTAAACTTTGATCACTTGTGTAGTTATTTCGGTGTTTCCCAGCTTGATGTCGATTATATGTAGCGCTGGTTGGTCCTGGGTTGCTATGTACATCGCAGCAAACCGCAAAGTAGGTGGACAAGGTTACATGAGAGTCAAATGGCAGACTGACAACACAAGAGCCGTGCTTAGTTTGTTTGACAATTTCGTGCTTAAGGCAACTTGAAGGACGACTGAAAACTTTCAAATTTGTTGAGTGTGGTAGTATAAAGTTTCCTGATGAGTTTGGTGATATTGCTGGACAAGTGGAAGATATAAAATGCAAAAATATCCATAGAGCGATGAGAGCGATGAGAGTACGTCTTCCCGCCATGACACATCACCGTATTAATGTTAGAACCGCCGCCAACAATTATTTGGCCGTTACATGTCAAGTCCCCAAAAATTACAGAATTAAGGTGGCTCTGAATCTGCTAGACAGAATTTTATGAAACTTTGCAGAAAGTTTCATCTTGCCTTTCTGATTACTTTTCAGAAATAAAAAATGGGGGTCACGGAGTTCGCAACTTTTTCAGAAGGCCAATTTTTTGACTAAGCTTCTTACAAAGTTTATCTACATGCTCCTTAAAAGTTAGTTCTTGATCAATTGTAACCCCAAGCAATTTCTGATGCACAACTTGCTCGATAGCTGTTCCATTTGCTTGCAACTTCAAACTAGAGCCTGCTACACGTGACCTAAGACGCTTGCCAGTTACCAGAATAGATTTTAATTGGTTTTTCTGGCATTTAAGACCATGCGGTTCTGTGCAGACCATGCGCAAAGACTATCAATGTCTTCCTGAAGATTTGTTTCAACTAACGTCGTCCCCAAAGTACAATGAGCACTAGAGGAAAAGGTAGTATCATCGGCGTAAACATCTACAGTAGAGTTTGAGATCACTATTGGGAGGTCATTGATGAAAGTCAGGAACAGCAGGGGGCCCAAAATACTTCCTTGAGGAACACCATGGGTGGTACCAAGTGGAGATGACGTGCACCCATTTATGTTAACATACTGCTGTCGATCAGCCAAATATCTCCGAAACAAGTGTAAGTTTCCGTCATCGACACCATACGCCTTCAGTTTAACAAGAAGAATATCATGATTGATCAAGTCAAAAGCCTTACTATAGTCAATACACACAAGGCCAGTTACATTATTACAGTCAATATCAAAGAGGATCTGATCCAAGAGTCGAATAAGGGCAGTTTCAGTTGAATGACGCTTTCGGAACCCTGACTGTAATCCATACAAAAGGTCGTTTCTAGACAGGTGCGTGTACAATGAATCATATATATGCCTCTCGTAGATCTTGGACAAAATGGGAAGGACTGAGATTGGACGATAGTTCTGTTTATCAGTCTTTGAGCCTTGGTTTTTAAAAATGGGTGTGACTTTCGCCATTTTCCACTTGGACGGAAAACTGCGAGTGGAGATCCAATAGTTAATCAGGCTCGCACCCGAGCTGGCAATACCTGGCGCAGCAATTTTTAACACTCGAATGCCAAGACTATCCGCTCCTGTCGCTTTGCTGGAGGGCATTTCCTGCAGCATTCTCAAAACCTTCGCAGGAGAGATAAATGGAAGTTCAAATGCATATTTTATGTCCTTAATTTCCTTAGAAAAAGGAAGACAAGATTTCAGTTGGTAAGCATGAATCAGCAGAACCCAGTGTTTTTGTGGCCTGATTAACAAATCATGAGTTAAACAGTTCGGCATTAGGATTGTCTTCAGTGACGATTTCCCCGTCTTCATCAAGCTCTCGAACATAACAATCCCTTTCTTGAGAATCCCTTGAGAGATCTCTTATCAGTGACCATAGTTTCTTTGGACAATTACGATTTTCCACCACCTGAGACTTTGCATTTCTTATGAACCGGGTAACTCTATTTTTGTTTTCTCTAAAAGGCATCCAGTCCCCAGGATTTCTCGAATTTCGAGCCTTTCTGAGGAGACAATCTCTCTTCTTGATCTCATCATTAAGATTTCCAGTAAACCATTTCGGCTGACAAATGCTCTTGATTCGTTTTGTTATAACTGGTGCGTGCTTGTCCAAGATGCCATTGAAAATGTCATACCAGGTGTCAATAATCTCGTCGGTTTCTTCAAAGACAAAGGCTGCGTCTGACGGGGCCTCATTTAGATCTTTGATAAAATTATCTTTGTCAATTTTCTTGAGGTTCCTATATTTGAACGAAAGATGTTTTTTTTTTATGCAAGGGCCTTGCTCCTGCCACTGATTATAACACCTCAATGCAAAAACTGGCAAGTGATCAGACAAACTGACATTAATTACAGAGACATCACACATTCTCTCAGGATGACTTACGTAAATATGATCCAAGCATGCGCCAGAAGCCGAGGTCTGGTGACTACGTTTACCGTCTGGTTCAGGTTCAAATCCCTCAGGACTTTAACAAGATGAACTATTGCATTAAATCACAGTATTTTCTGATTCTCACACCATGCTTACGAAAAGTATCAACCTAAATCCTCTTAGCGCACTATCAATACTTAAAGTAGACGGATTAAAATGAGATGTCAACCTGTCACTCGAAAACCCGACGTCCCAATTTTAAACGATTACACCAACAATTCTTGGGTTTCACTCACGTGATCAACAGCCATGTTTTTCAACGAAAACAAAATAGGACGTTAGCATAATAATAGCTTTCATTTCCCAGAGGATTGGATCGGGACACCAACATGGCCGCCATTTCCTTGTTTGGGAACACCAACATGGCGGCCGTGACGTCATGAACGTGATCAACAGCCATGTTTTTCAACGAAAACAAAATAGGACGTTAGCATAATAATAGCTTTCAATTCCCGGAGGATTGGATCGGGACACCAACCTGGCCGCCATTTCATTGTTTGGGAACACCAACATGGCGGCCGTGACGTCATGTGAAATCCAAGAATATAGTCGAGGTATCTAGGCGTAGTGATCACTCCAATCCAGTGCTTCATTGAGGCGTTATATCGGCCTTAAAGTACGTTTAGAATATTCTTGTTTTTTTTTAAGATTTAGCATGAAGAAGGATAATGAAGCGAGAACTAGATATGAAAACTAAGTAATTACCAGTGACTGCTGGACCTTTAGTGATCTCTCTTTCGCATAAAATGTTATTATTCAAAGATAATCAATTTTATAGGCAATACATGGGAATTAAGCCACACCTTGATTCAAGTCAGGTATACCATGAATGATTCCATGGATCCCTTGTATTTCCTCGCTATACCTACAAGCCTTTAAGCCGAGTGAGACTACCATAGTAAATGTATAGCCAGTGGTATATCACACGAGTTGTGCTCCGTAATTATTATCTATCATGCTGTTGCATACCTGGTTCAGTACTTCTGTAATATTTTTTGCTGAAATTAATACCTTCTTTGACCGCACAATCACCAAGATTACCCTGTCCTAGGCATTACGATTTCAACCAGGAGAGAAAACTGCTAGGAGCTCGAGACTGAAAGATTATTGAGCGCGTAATGAAGAAGTCTAAAATGACGGAACACTGCACTTGAAGGCCACTTTGTTTTCTCTTTGTCGATTTGCTACTTTACGTATTGATACTACACTAAAAGGATTTATGTTGATATTTATCATAAACATGGTTTGAGGTTCAGAAATTGCTGTGATTAATGTAATACGTACCAACTATTGTTTTGTCTTGTCGATCTAGAGGTTCGATCGTGTTGTTTCTTTGGGAAGGAATCATCGCTCCCGTTTTCCAGTTTTTGCAATGGAATTGTGTTCCATTTACAAGATTTGAAAGGTCTCACCATTTTCAGGCTATTCACGGCCATATGTTTAATTTTGGCAACTACATAAATGTATATTTTTTGTTATTTGTACACACTAATTCGAGACTTTACTTTTAAAAGAGAGACAAAGATAATTAATATTTTTAAAATTCAATTTATAAATGGCATCACAAATTTGCTTACAATTATATATGGCGCATGAAAACTTGCAAAGAAAATGGAACAACCTCGGTTTTAAAAATAATCAATGCGAAAACATTATGTAAAATATGTAACGTGAATAAAAGTACGGTAGTTCCTATAAAATAGTTCGTATAAAATACAAACACAGTATTTGCTTTATACAAACAAGGTTTTTGCTTTTGCTCTGTCGTTTAGCAATTCGTTAAACTCACCATTCACGAACTCGCTCAACAGTCCATTGGGTTGAGCAGTAGGTAAGGTAAACTTCAGCATTCCTTAGCTCTTCCTTCCTTCGAAGAAAGGTTTTTAGCAGTTTTTCTGTCAGTCTTTGCTCTCGTGTTTTTGTTTTCTTGCTCATCTATGAAGTCATCTATTCTTCCTTCAAGGAGCAGAGCAAATCTTGGCAGTTCTTATTCTAATTTGTTTTCAGAAATCCGCGCGCTCGTTGGCGTCCTCTGTGAAGTACTATCGATCGTGTTTCTGATTGGACGAACGAAGTATTTTCACAGTCGTTCGCTTTTCTGATTGATTGGTTGTGTATTTCGACCGAATTTTACGCGGGCTCTTTTTCATGTGCAAATCTCAGTTTGTATAAAACGTGTTTTAAGTAGTTAAAGTGCTACATGTGCTATGATCAAATTTGTATCCCTTGAATTTTTAGGTTTATCAGATAGAATTCCAGGTAAGATTAAAAACACCGTTTACCGTTTGAAAATATCTGCATTGGTTCCGGAAATATTCAAGTTTGAAAAAAGTGTAAGATATGCAAATGAGAGGACTGATGACGTCATTCACTCAACTCAAGATAACCTCACGTATATGAATAGAGCTGTCTCGGTCAATTTCCACAAACATGCAAATGAGGATGATTGGTTGGTTTGATTGGTAACACCAAGGGGAAGCGTGATTGCTAAGTTGCCATTGGTCCCTTTTGTAATTATCAATTTGACGCGTCTGCATGAAGGTGAGATTCAAGTGCAAGGTAACCAACTATTAATCTCATTAAAGGAGACCTTAAACGGGTAGGAAAGTGGTGTTCAGCAAACCAACTACTTATAAATCCAGCTAAGACGAAGTTTCTGTTAGTGGGATCCCGACAGATGATCCAGAGCCTCCCTAATGGCACTGCATGAACTCTCAAACAGATTACGCCCGTTAGAAGTGGAAAAGACCTGGGGGTAATAGTTGACTCCCATTTGACTTACGACAACCACATAAATGTCACTGTGTCCTCATGTATTAGCAAACTCTGTCAAATAAACCGAGTGAAAGATTGTTTCGAGAAAGTCACATTATGGCTTATCATTTCTGCTTTAATTCTCAGCAAGCTCTATTATTGCTCATTTCCTTCGAACATGTAGTCTTTAGGTGACGGAGGCTACTGTAAAACCATGGACAAATGTCTCGATGAATTGGCTAGCAAGTTCCTGTGCCACTCTGACTTTACTACAAAGCGTGGGCCGCTCCGTGGGCAAACGCGGAGCCGGGGCCGGGGATGGGATCGGGGTCTCTTTTCTTTTCCAAATTTCTTGTTTCAACTTTCGTTGTTCAATTCTCCTGTACTGTTATTGTCGAATGACCGGCAGCTGTCCTTCATTAAGGTGCAAAAATATCCAAAAAAAAAAAAAATTAGCTATGAAAGCTCTTAAGGAACATCTTAGCTTGTTTTCAAAATCGGACTTTTTTGTGTTTTAAAATTTGCGAGCATTTAAGTTTGTCTTTCCGAAAATTCGTTTGTTTTCGCAATTAAGAGAATTTCCGTAATTGGAGTTTATGGAATACACGCCAACTGCCAGAGACACTGAAGAGTCGCTGAGCTCCACACTTTAAATCGCATTGTAAAGTTTACTTCGTAAATCACAGTGCCACTGTCGTTACTCGTGGATATGAAAGTTACCGCGATTGTTTGAAATTTGCAGGTTGAAGGTTCCTTTAGGAACTAGTCAGTGTGATATAACAGCTAGATAATGGTTAGCCTTTCAGCAAGCTCTTTTTGTAGCCGCGAGCTCGCCCCAATCCTCTCGCGCC
>NC_090877.1:2678678-2691178 GCF_036669935.1 Montipora foliosa | reverse complement strand
AATTCGTATATATATATAACTATCAATACAATGATTCTTTGTAGATTAAATGTTCGTTACAAGTACGTAAAATGCAAACGAACCAACAATATTATAGAGAACACAACTGACATAACGGTAAAAGTTTAAAAGTGTAATGCTAAACTGACATGATCAACTTGTTTGTTGAGTTCGGGTTTCAACCGCTCAATATGGAAGCTCTCCTTGATTTTGAGTTGATAGAAAGAAGTAGCATTATCAATAATTTTGAAGCAAGAAACATCACAATTATCGTGACAATTTTTAGAAGAACTAAGATGCTTGAAAATATGAGAATTTTTGTCCCGGAAAAGGTGCTCATTTACACGTGTGTAGAAATGCCTGTTGGTTTCACCAACGTAGCGAGCACCACAGCCCGCACAAGTAAATTTGTATACAACACGTGATTTGAGAGAATCCGGAATGAAATCCTTTGGACTAAAAATGTTGCACAGTTTGAATGGAGAGAAAATTACTTTAACATTTAAATCCTTGCAATACTTGTTAATAATAGATGAAATTTTCTTTCTGGTATAAGTTGAATAGAAACCGATGTAAGGTAGTTTGTAAAAGTGGTAGTTGGATACATCATGTTTAGGGGCTTCTTTTGTAGTAACATTTCTATAAGATAACCTTGAACGGACTTGTCAATTAGCCAACTGGGAAACATATTACGTTTCAAAATAGTAGTTAGAGTATTGATATCGTTTTGAAAACCCTGAGTAGTGTTGTTAATTTTATATGCCCTGTCGATGAGAGTTTTAATTAACCCTAATTTGTACTGAAAGGGAGTAAAACTAAAATAATTTGTAAGTAGACCAGTGTAAGTCTTTTTTCGAAAAACAGAAGTGATACAAGAACATTCATTGTTACTTGATCTCTGCTTGGATAATAATACATCTAAGAAAGGCATTGGTTGGAAAAATACACCGGTACCCAAGTATTATATTATCGCAGATACGTAGATGACATTATTTGTTGTTTTCAAAATTCTCATGATGCAGATATGTTTTTTCAATACCTTAACAAATGCCATCCCAACATTAAGTTTACAATGGAAACAGAAACAGATGACAAACTGCCTTTCTTAGATGTACTATTATCCAAGCAGAGATTAAGTAACAATGAATGTTCTTGTATCACTTCTGTTTTTCGAAAAAAGACTTACACTGGTCTACTTACAAATTATTTTAGTTTTACTCCCTTTCAGTACAAATTAGGGTTAATTAAAACTCTCATCGACAGGGCATACAAAATTAACAACACTACTCAGGGTTTTCAAAACGATATCAATACTCTAACTACTATTTTGAAACGTAATATGTTTCCCAGTTGGCTAATTGACAAGTCCGTTCAAGGTTATCTTAGAAAAGTTACTACAAAAGAAGCCCCTAAACATGATGTATCCAACTACCACTTTTACAAACTACCTTACATCGGTTTCTATTCAACTTATACCAGAAAGAAAATTTCATCTATTATTAACAAGTATTGCAAGGATTTAAATGTTAAAGTAATTTTCTCTCCATTCAAACTGTGCAACATTTTTAGTCCAAAGGATTTCATTCCGGATTCTCTCAAATCACGTGTTGTATACAAATTTACTTGTGCGGGCTGTGGTGCTCGCTACGTTGGTGAAACCAACAGGCATTTCTACACACGTGTAAATGAGCACCTTTTCCGGGACAAAAATTCTCATATTTTCAAGCATCTTAGTTCTTCTAAAAATTGTCACGATAATTGTGATGTTTCTTGCTTCAAAATTATTGATAATGCTACTTCTTTCTATCAACTCAAAATCAAGGAGAGCTTCCATATTGAGCGGTTGAAACCCGAACTCAACAAACAAGTTGATCATGTCAGTTTAGCATTACACTTTTAAACTTTTACCGTTATGTCAGTTGTGTTCTCTATAATATTGTTGGTTCGTTTGAATTTTACGTACTTGTAACGAACATTTAATCTACAAAGAATCATTGTATTGATAGTTATATATATATACGAATTATCTTGTAAAAAATGTTAATGTTACACTCTCTATGGCTGAAGATGATGTTTGAAACATCGAAACATGTTCCGAAAATTCAAAAGTGTGGTTGTCTTTTTTAAAATATTAAAACAAATACCCAGTGGCCTAACTTAGTTCCCTGTGGTACCCCTGATGGGACGGAACCCCACTCAGAAAAGCAACCCTCTGTTAACTTGATTCTCTGTGATCGATCGGAAAGAAAATCTGAAACCCAGTTGGCAAAAATAAGTGGGATATCTAATTGAGATAAATACTATGGTCAATAAGGTCAAAAGCCTTAAGATAGTCAAATAACAAGGTCCTAACAGTTGGAATCTGTGCGAATCTTTTTACTGAAGAATTTCAGTCTAAAAACATATCATAATGGTGTTCAAACTGCGAACTAAGCAAAAACCAAAAACTCCAATTCACTTTCCGGAGGCGGAGTCGATATTCCCGGCTATGTTTGGAAAGTCCGCTGGGGGTAAATTGATCATTGTAAAGCGCCTTTGAGACGTTAGTGAAAGGGCGCTATATAAATGCACCACTTTACTTTTTCTTTTTTTTTTTTTTTTTTCTCGTAGTCGGCCTCGTCTATCGATCCAAAAGTCCTTACTGATTTGAGTCCGGCGGGGGCCCTTCTAGAAATACCACTCTTTAACCACTCTCCACTGACGGAATACTTACTTACTTACTTACTTATCCTCATCGGGCCCATGAGGACTCTTCAGGCCGGTTCGGTTTCCGTAATCAGATAATTTTTACGGGGTGCGGGGATTAGCCGCACGCCCAACCCCCAACCTGGAGGACCAGTGACTACCATTTAGTCTGGCCTCTACCCTTTGACCTGCCCGCCAAGGTTGGACCTACTGGGGCAATACCCCCGACGGTAAAGCTCTCAAGGTCACTGAGGCACGCAAGCTCCCCCACCACGACAAGGCAGCAGTCTACGGAGGAGCCACTGACAGAATAGTTTATTATTATTATTATTATTATTATTATTATTATTATTATTCATTGTTATATTTTATTAATTTTTGAACACGTAACACATTCGGAAGTTTACATTACAGTTGAATACCAAGATACATATAAAAAAGAAAAAGAAAATTCAGAAAAAATAATCGAGCTATCTTTAAGTTGTTTGAATAGATGTAATACATCATGTATAATAAAGTATAATTAAAGCTTCTCATAGCCCTATGCGCAGCAAGGCTTACTTGAACAAGCCAAACACGATTTCTTTTACAAACTAGTATTGTTTGTTGCATTAAACCACCACACCAGCTGACGAGTAAAAGACAAGGTGAATTGGCAGTCTAGAAAAGTGTTTCCTATGGAATCTAATTCACCGCAATACAAGCAATCACTTTCACTGTTAATTCCATATCCTTTTAATTCCTTTTTGGTCACCAAAAAAAAATTGAACTTAAATTATGGAAGTTACTGTCAGGTATATCTATGAGAAAATGCAATCCTCTGTCATAATTGATATGGTAATTTCCAAAGCACCAATGCATCGATCCGAACCTGCAGGGCGAACACTAGTTTCAGGTATCATCTAGATAGTCAAAATGTAGAAATGCATAATGGCAAAAGCAATCACGCAAATAGGCATAACGTGAAAAGGCATAACTTAGATAGACATACTGCGAAAAGGCATCTCTTTAAAAGGGTTAACGCAAAGAGAGGGAGGGAGGGGTGGGTATGTGGTCGGGAGTGGGGGAAGGGTCGGTAATTGCTGCTGAAAGCACGACAAAACTAGCCCCCGCAGAAACTCGTGCCGCTAGTTCAGATAATACCATTTTGAAAATGGTTGCAAATTGTGCAGGTTCTGCTTCACAGTAGACAGTTTCGTCTCTTTTAAGCGATGCAATTCGGCTTCTGAGCGACGAGAGAACGACCGAAGGTCATTCCGAGCAAGAAAGAGCGCTTACTGAAAAGGGTAGCGGCGAATTCGCAAGCTTACGGACATCGTTGTGGCAATTTCAAGCCTAATTACAATAGGAATTTCAAGCTGTCGGCTTCTATTTGGAATCTTGGTCGGCCTGGTTGACCCGTATAAAAAACAGCAGGTACCTGTGTAGCATTGACTTCGTGGTAAATGTTTTCTGTCATTGCCAAAGCTTTTCGAAGAATAGACTATCTGTGCACTCTGCGGATTAATAGTTTCAGCTGATAAAGGACATAAATTAATTGCTTAAGTCGAAAGGAATCAAAATCACTTCAGGAAACCATTTTCTTCCTGGCGTAATAGTTCAGTAACAATTCTCTAATATTGAGCCAAGACATTCGAGTGGAAGAAGAAGGTATCGCCCGTTCGATCACCATCTTCTCAAAAAAGATACGAAGGCTCCAGGTCATTCCTACGACCGCTGATTGTCTCACGTAATGATTATTTGCGTGATGTCTATTTGCGTGGTGCCTACTTGCGTGATGCCCTTTGGCGTTATGTTATGCCTATTTGCATTAAGCTTTTTCGTGTTATGCCTATTTGCGTTATGCTTACTTGCATTTTGCCTTTTCAGTCGTTTTATGCCTATTTGCGTTTTGCCTTTTCGCGTTATGCCTATTTGCATTATGCCTTTTTCTGCATTTTGACTATCTGCATGATACCTGAAACGGGTGTTTGGATCGATGCATTCACGATTTGGAAACTACTATATCAATTACAGAGGATTGCATTTTGTCATAGATATACCTCCATATTAAATTCTCTTAACTTATTTTCTTTACACATTTTTTAAACATCTTAAAAGATTCTCGCCATGCTATAAGCCAGCTGGAGTTAGCTGATGTAGCTTTAAATTTAAAAGCCAATAAAAGTCCCGAGATTTTAGTTTTTCTAAAGTAATTTTTATATTATTATATTATAATTACCAATTTCATTTCTTTATCAAGGTCTGTAAGTGCAGTCCCGTGTGAAGTGTCCCTTCCTCAAGAAACCAGTGAAATATGTAAAGCGATGAGGGACAAAGAGCTGGCTGGAAAACAGGCCACGTTTACCTACAAATTCGACGCTTCCGTGCACGGCTTTGCATTATTAAATATGACACCCAGTGAACTGGCTGTTTTGTTAACTCAAGATCCTTTCAGCAGATACTGGGTCACTAGTTATCTTTCCACGGTTTTAGCAAGCAATGCATCTCTTTACCAATATTTGAGTATCACTGGTGGAAAGGAGATCACAAACATTTCTGAATATCTCCCGCTATCAGCATTTTTCCAGTCATTTCTGGAGCCAGCAATTGGAGTAAGTAGATGAGGGGGGGTATTGGTTTCCTGACTACTGAGTACTAACCAACCAGAAAACGTTTCCTACCCGGAATTCCTCTCAACGAAACGGTCTCTTTTCCCGTCTAGAAATACGCAAGACGACCTTCCAGATATGAGGCTTTCATTAGAAAGAAACCTTTATGGATAAGCGACAAGTACTTCACTCAGCAGCGTCTGGCGGGAACCAACCCGATGTCCATCCGCCAGGTGACCATCCATGGAGGTAGGGCTTAAACTGTCAGCAGAAAAAGTGGATCTGTCTTACTTTGACTGACAAAACTTGAGTACAGTCGAACCTCCACTAAAGGACGCCACCTGTAATCGGACGTCTCTCGTAAGCGGACACGGACATCTATTCAGGGTCCACAGGGTCTAAAATATCCTCCCGTATATCTAACGAAATGGGTTCGCTTTTAACGGTTTTATCGCAGACTGTCCTGGACAAAACATAGTCATTTCGATTACAATTAGCTTTTTTTCCTTTCATTTCCTTTTTAAACTTTTCTTCAAGCCAGTCGCACAAAAATTTGTCTCCTTAAAGGAGCAAGCCAATTCTATACCATATCCTGCTCCTCTCACAGTTTATCCGCTTTCCCAATGTAAGAACTGCTGTTGCTGAGTTAGACGCACTCTTCAGGAACTTCCTCACCCAATCTCAAACACATTCTAATGAACAAATGGCATCTTATACAAAACCAGCCCTTACTAAGAGAAATCATTAAAAACTCTCCCCTAGGAGGTCTTTGAAAGATGTACTTGTTAGAGCAAAGCTCTGAGGTCTTTCAATTTCCTATATTGACCAATAAGAGTGGTGTTTTGCCTGCCAACTCACCTTGAAACACAACCACAAGTTGTCTTAAGGAGCTGTAAAAGACTTGTTGTGGTGTATGATATGCCCTCTATTGCACTTTCTTTTTTCAACCTCCCATGAGCGGACACCTCCCGTAAGCGGACACTTATCCTTGGTCTCGAGGGTGTCCCGCTTACGGAAGGTTCGACTGTATCATGCCTAACTGAAAAGTGACGACCTATGAATGAAGACTTACAGGGAACCTCCTCCTCCTTCGAGGTCAGGCCGACCGGAAGTAAATTCACAAGGTCTAGAATTTAATTTGTACACATGTCACGCTTCTTGATGGCCTCCACCTCGATCGCGGCGGTGACACAGTTCATTTTGGCGACCTCTCAGAAAGGTGAGCCAGTTTTCCCCGAAGGTCTTGGGTTCAATTCCCACCCTGGTCAGAGTTTTTCTTTGTCCTTGTGTGGGCCCATTTCCATTAGTAAGGCTAACGCTCACATGGTTGATATGGGGTTGAAACCTAGAACTTCACATTACACTCTAATCTTCAGTTAAGTCCGTTGTAAATAAGTGTTTTGTCTGTGTTGTCTCTCGCTCTGTTTCTCTCAACTTTTAACGGTGTTCTTCATTGAAATAGCAGTGTTCTTCTCCTTCCTCGGCTTCTCGAGCTCTCGACAGAAATTTCTCAAATTTTGTCGCTTCTCCTCTCGTACGCTTTCCTGCTTTTTATCCCGTTGTTCGTCGCTAATAGTATGAAATACTTGAACACAACTTCCTAAAGTAAACAAGTTTTTGAATGCGATATCAATGCCCACACCATTTCCTGCGTAATTTCCCGCCAGGTTAAACGCGGGTTTCACTTTTCTCACCACGACTGACACCTGATTCCCTTCCCTCCTCCGCAAGCAGTGTACGGGCGAGCGTACGAGACGTCAAAACCAAAATAATTATTTCTCGGATTGATAGTTTACAAATTTTCAAGTAAAGCTATGATCCTCGCATTTATGGACGCAATTTTAGCAATTGCGAAGAGAAGCCGGAAAATTTCAGGACTTTAACGGTGTTTGAACCCGTGACCTCGAGATACCGGTGCGACGCTCTAACCAACTGAGCTATTTAGCCACTGACGTTGGGAGTGACCAACTCCAGCTTACTTGATTTCATATCCGCAGTTCAGTGTTTGATTCATTTCATATATCACTTCGTTCATTGTGACCAAATTTTCTTAGCTATGGAGCTCGCGCGCGCGTGAGTGTGCGCTCGAGGAGCTCCGCTATTATTGTCTTTCTGTAGTTAAGTCATCCGGATAAAAAAAAGTCCGGATTAAGGGCGCTTTTCTTTTGGGAGAACTGGCTGGCCAGACCCGTCAAGTTGCAAAGAAAATGCAACAATTTGAAGGAACACTTGCATAATAATCCCTCACATATTTCTAGAGAAGTATATATCATCCTCGAAGTGTGTTAATTTGAAGGCGTTGTAGAGTTAGTCCTTCCAACTACCCGGTCTGGCCGGTCAGTTCTGTCAAATGGAAAGCGTCCTTAGCGTCCACGCAGTTCCGGATTCATAGCGGATTAAAAAATATCCACTCTGGAGAGTGCATTAAAAAAATTCCGGATATATTCGCCAACGAATTCGCCGGATAGGTGTGGAGAAGGCGTATCCAGAAAGAAAAAACTGCGGACTCAAACTTTAATCTAATAGCGAACTTAAACAACGACGACGGCGACGGCAACGAAAACGTCATCTGAAAATAGAAATTCGCGTTATTATAAGCACCTATCAATGTTAAGCCGCTGGGGAAGGGGGGTGGGGGAAACACGGGCATAGGAGGGGGATTTGACGTTACAATTCTGCCCGTGGTAGAGACGTTTGATCATTCGTTGAGTTCCGGGGGTTGGGACCTTTGACTTTAACCGTTAGAAGAGTGGGGTCCACTGACGCCATCTTGGCTGATCGCCATCTTGAATGACCGAGAAAGACTGAAAAATAGTACCGCCATTTTGGGATTACCCAGAAGTCACTAGAAGCAAACCGATTCTCTGCGATTCCCTCAACGCCATGAGTGAAAGAGTGAATCTGCTCTATATTTTGTAAGACAAAGGTCATCGAATCTTTTTAACAAGGTTGACATGTAATCCAATAGAAAAGCTTTTGTTTCCGTTGTGTTCTGGTGCATATTTTTTGCATATGTTTGAATATTGATGAGTTTTCTTTGTGCAGCTTGTGTATGCTTGCTTGAATTCATAAGCATAATAAATGTATTTAATTAAATTTGCTATGTAGGTTCTTGTTCAGTACGGCGAGAGCCGTAAGGCTCTGGTAGTTGGTGAGAGTTAAATAAATCAATACGGTGAAAACAGAATTCAAATTTGATGTTGACGACGAAATCTTGGTTCTGCAATTCAAAGACGAATGGCAGGAGTTCGTGGATCTTGACGCTCTGGAACACGTGGCAGATCGTTCTGAGCTCCGGGTGCCCCTGGGGTGAGAAATTTGCACTTTTTTGACCCAGGATGACTTTCCTGGGGCCGGGCATTTGAACAGAAAAACTGATCTGAGTTCAAATCCCCCGCCTATGCCCGGCCTCCTCCCCCAGCAGGTTAACATTGATAGGTGCATAATCACTTCGTGACGCGGGTGTAGTGTTTTCATAAGGATCTCTTTGAGTTTAGGTACAGCTGGGTTGAAGGTGGTAACGAACGGTAGAATGTTTTTGGATGTCTTTATTTTGTTTTTCAAAGCCACATTTGGCGATGAGAAAACTACCTCTGCTAGTTGTTTTTTCAACTAGCTTGCGTGGGTAGCCTCGTTAAAGTAGACGCGATTGGAAAACCCGTTTGTACGTCTCGAATTTTTCCTCAATCGAGTTCGTTCGCAAAAGGCATAATGTCTCTCCTTTGATGAAACCCTTCTTTAAGCTGAGAGGGTGACATAAAGAGAAATGCGTGTATTGGAACGTTTCTGTGGCTTTAAAATAAGTTTGGACATCAAGGAACACTGTGCGTTTAGATTTTCGCAAGTGAATTTGATCGTAGGGTGGAATTGGTAAGCAAATTCAAGCTGTTGATTTCGTGTTTGCTTATGGTCCACACTGAAAAAAGGTTATCAATGAATCTTTTCCAGATAGTAGGTTAATGGGGGCTGGATAAAAGTAGTTGTTTGTCGATGTGAGCCAAAAAGATGACTGAGAAAGCTACTGCCATTTTTGTGCCATTGCTATACCGTGGGTCTGTAAATAGTGCTCAACATTGAATTTGAAGGCGTTTTCTTTAAGAATCAGTTTCATGAGGTCCCCAAGAGTGGATGTGGGGATGGGTGGATTTGACTGATAGTGATTTTCATAATATTGGCAGATAACCTCCATCTCCTCTTCCTGCGGGATGTTGGTATAAAGTGAACAGACATCGAGTGTAGCAATTATTGCATTGTCTGGAAGTTGCGTGTTTTGTAGTGTTTTGTGGTGTCTCAAGAGGAAATGAGGGGACAGAGAGGGAGGCTCCCGGTCCAGCCCTCGGGATATGTCATGTCCACGAAAGTTATTTTTAGACGAGTGGAAGTCTTTGTTCTAGCGGAAGTCTGTCTTCCGAGACGTCCGCATGGAGGCCAACCTCGGTCTGATGTTTGAATAAATATAAATATTGATCAGCCTTCCACGTGCGCCGCCGTTTTCTCTTTTCACTAAGAACCTGAGAGCGAGGCAAGACTGTGTGTGGACGTCTCGGAAGAAAGACTTCCGCTCGTCGAAAAATAACTTTCATGACATATCCCGGCCAACGCCCTGATCCTCCCTTTCTTTCCCCTCATTTTCTTTTGGGTGTCTTTAATATATGACTGTTTCTTAGCAATAGGTTGTAAAAGCGAATCGATGAAGCTTGAAATACGTTCTGTAGGGCCACCACTACCGGAAACTATCGGTCTGCTGACTGGGTTTGGTTTGTGTATTTTCGTCATGCAGTGTATAGAATACCGGTATTCTGGGTGGGTTCTGGCTTTGATTGAGTCATCTGAAAGTCATTGAGCCAATATGGTTGTTTGTATACAGTGCATTGACTATGTTGCTGACCTTTTTGTCCGTCGAGGACACTATAGGATCTTGTAGAGGGGTGTAAAAGTTTGTGTCACAAACTTCTACGTTGCCCTCTCGGATGTTGTCTTGGGCATCGATGACGACTGTTGTGGTCCCCTAATCAGCTTTTTTAATGTTCACCTTTCTATATGCGCGTAGTGCGGATAGTGCTTGTCGTTCTTGTGCTGACAAATTGTCTTTAGCATTGCTAAAGAATATTGAAGCAATTTCAATTTTTCAATTGGTTCTGGATAGAGATCGGCTAGTCGATGACTGAATTCTCTTCTCGGCGTTTTCTTGTCTGGTTTGGTCCCGGAAAATTTGGTCCAGCTGTTTCTCGAGACTAGAAATGGTCTCAATGTCTGCGCTGGAGTCTACCCACGCAAGCTAGTTGAAAAAACACTGGCAGAGGTAGTTTTCTCAACGCGAAATGAGGCTTTGAAAAACAAAATAAAGACATCAAAAAACATTCCACCGTCCGTTACCACCTTCAACCCAGCTGTACCTAAACTCAAAGAGATCCTTATGAAAAACTGATTTTTAATATCTAACGTCCCAAAACTTGCGCACATTTTCCCTATTGCTCCTATTGTCGCCTACAGGAAGGACAAATCACTCAAGGACTTTTTGGTCACAGCTTCAATTCCTCCTCAAATTGGAAACCACCTAAACCTAGCAAATCCTAGGAACACACTGGTTTCCTACACATTCAACTTTAAAGCATTATTAACACACCTACTACCTCTTAAAATCGCAAAATAGAAAGACCACGAGCTCTTAAACCACCTCAAGTCGGAGCCCTTTTTCTTTCGCCTTTAAAAACTAAACGGAGTTCTATACGACAAGGAGGGTCACAATATGAATATGATACATATTGCACCGGTATCGCATATGAATGAAAATTAATTTTCATAAGAAAAACGTCGCACTTAGACTCGCTTTGAAAAAAAAGCAGACATCAACTCGGAATTGGCCTTTTCAGGTTTCATGTTCAAACAGTGTGAACGACATGTTTACAAAGGTATTTGATGTTTGTTTGAATACTTTTCCTCACATAATTAAATTTTGTTGTCTTTAGAGATCATCGAGGAGAAGATAGAAGGTAAAAAATTTGTGACTCTTGTATTGTACATGTAATTAATGGCACCCGTTGCGTGAGTGTTTGTAACACCTCGAAGATAAAAGAGTGCACACATGTTGGATACTAAATGAATAACTTGAAACACAGTAAGATTTAAATGTCAGGGCAGTTTGTCAATCCACAATTCCGAAGCAAATTTGATTTGCGTCAATGATGACAATGGTGATGATTGTTTTTTTGCGGGACCAATAGGATTGGACTGGAACGAACTCAATGCGACATTGAACCCCACATTTGACTGGGAAACCGCTGTACAAACAGCTCTGAGAACTGATGATTCTTTGGAAGACGTAAGTTGCCTGAGGGGTAGAGATTTCTTGCCTATTATGTGGAAGGTGTAATGCAAGTTGTGTTTTTTTAAACGAAAATTTTAACGTGGGCTGTACTGCCGTTTTTAAAGACACCTGTTCTTTTAATGGATAAAAATGTTCAAGTATCAGATATCATTTTTGGACAAGAGAAAATGCAAAATCAGCTTCTGAATTATTCGAAGTTTCCGGTTCCTTTTCCATAGATTTGAAAATGATACATATTTTTGGACGATTTAGTGTGTGGTATCGTAGGATAATTTTACGAGTCTCGCTGTAGCTTGGCGAGCCCGTAGGGTGAGTCACAGCTGTGAAATCTCTTCCGCCAGCTACTCTGTTCTCTTTTAAAAGGAGATGTAATTGTGACCATTTTTTGGCGTCTTTAATTTCAGGCCATAAAAAAGGGTTTCATCTTTGCTCTTCGCTACAAGTTGTGTGATGACATGCCCAGATCCCCGGATCTCACAGATCATGATCCCCGTAGGACAATGAGGAACTCTCTATCTCCTATTGCTCTATTTGCATCTGCAAAAATAAAGGGGACAGATCGCAACGAACTAGTTCCTGTGGCAATTCAAATGGACTATAAACCAGGTCATGAAGTTAAATGCAAATGAATAGAGTAAATACCTGTCGATGGGGAAAGACAATAAATAAAATATATAGATTTAGCGAAGCCTAAATGCGGAGCTCCCGGGCTGTTCATTCTTACTGGCTCTAGGATTAGTGAAAATAAAAGGCTTTGGAATTGTCCGCGTTTTGGTTTTCCGGCGTATATTGCTTAATTACGTCAGTTTCTTCGCTGCCTAACTAGTCAATTCCACGGTTAATTTCACTCGAAAAACCTACTGATCGCATAAATCACGAAAGAATGAGTGCGATAT
>NC_090877.1:2641178-2673678 GCF_036669935.1 Montipora foliosa | reverse complement strand
TTACGTTTTGCTGGTCAACCGGACAAATTTCATTCCTTGGAGCGGGTAACAGCTAGCAATCAAGGTTCACAAGGTTCTGGACATCTCTAAAATCTCAAGAACTCTTCGCAGTATCCTTTCAGCTCCTAGTAATGCGGTCTTCTGCACGTGCCCTGATCTTACGCTTATACCAATATTCTGAAGTGACTTATTCAGCCCCTTAGGGATTGCTCCCAAAGCTCATACGACAACCGGTATCACCTCCACGATAGGCATAGCCCACATCGTTGTTATTTCGCGCTTGAGGTCTTTGGATATTTTTCAATTTTTTTCACTTTCCTTTGAGTTAACTCTGCGGTCAGCTGGTACGGCAACACCGATTATTATGCAGACTCCACCCACCTTCCTCACAACAATAATATCCGGCCTTCTAGCCTCTATTACATGCTCTCACTGTATGTTGAAATCCCAGAACACTTTGATATTGTCCGTCTGCAAAACACTCTGGGGCTGGTACCGGTTCTCGTACCATTTGTCTGCTCTGTCCAACCCATTCATACCACACAATTCCCAATGAATCATTCTGGCGACATCATTGTGTTTCTTCTTATACTCTTTTTGCTCAAGTTTTCTGCACTCGCTAATGACATGGGTAACAATTTCACCTCTCTCGTGACACATTATACACAGTGGAGATTACATACGCTTGTCCACATGAAACATAATTCGTTCCCAAAGCTTGTTCTTGTGTCGCACAGATGAGAACTTAAGTGCTGGTCAGCTTTTTTTTATCCAATTCCACGGTACTGCTACGTCAATAAGTTTGCAGGTTTTGTTCTTATGGTAGTTGATCACAGTATCTGTCATGTCAATGCGAATTCTCTATCAGTGTGTATCAGCACATCCCATAGTATTGTAGTTTCATCATTTCCAGTGGCAAATGCTGGTTTGTGTTTATACCACTTATCCGACACCTGAATATTGTAGTGTTGACATGTCTTCCAATGTTTGTATGTTGGTGTCTTGTGTCTTTGAATACAGTCAGTTTTTGCAAGTTCCTGGAACCTGTCACATCTGCTCCCAAATAATTCATGCTGTACATAACTCAGTTCTCCTTATATGTTATACAGAAACGTGGACTTGCAGACAAGAAACTCGTTCCGTACTTCCCATACCGTGACGACATTGAAGAAATCTTACAAGTTATCGAGAAGGTGGCCGAAAGTTACGTTTACCTGTAAGTTTCAACACAGACTTGATTTTAGTTGACGGAAATAGCCCGAAAAGCGAAATTTAAATGAAGTGAGCTAAACGACACTGAAGATATGGATCTTCCTTTTCTAAACGCGACTTATTTACGTATAGCCAAAAGTCAATGAAATGTTCGCTACAGCTCTCGAGCAAATTCGAAAGAGAGAAATAAGCTATCCTGGGGATTGCATTGGCCGGCTCAGTTTTTGTAAACACGCAGCACTATAATGGGGAGATGTTGCATTTATGTTGCTTAGCCTGATTTTCACCTTGATTGCGACCTGCTTGGAGGTAAATCTACGGTAATCAGTGACATCAGTTTGGACTCAGTTTGAGCATACGTGGCATGGAGAAGGTAAAGTCGAGCAAAGCTTGGTATCCAAAGAAATGTTTCCTTATCCGTTTTTGTTCTCTAGAGTGGACTGTCCAAAACGTTGTGGAAACACTTGTGTGGACACAAAATGTTGATATGTTTTCAAGAAACAGAAAGCAGAGGTTTTGCAAAGACAGGACCTACGATTACGAATCGAAGTCATGATCCTGGCGTGTTTTTCTTTTTTCATGGCCTTTGATAGCAGAAATCGATTTAGTGTTTTAATATTTAAAAAAAAACTTATTTCTCTTCCTAAGGTATTATGACAACGACAAAGACGTTCAGGAGGACAGCGAGCTCCAAGCTTACGCAAACGAATTGTCTATTAACGGAACTGGACCGAACGGAGGCATTGGAAGGGTATCAGTGATTAGTTGGCTAGTTGCTTCATGTGCTAATTTATTTATCAAAGGGAAAGCTAATATCCTATTGTTGGTCTGTGGATCTGATCCTTTTCTTTCCTTTCCAAGAAAAACTGACTGCCCTTTATTTTCAACAGATTCAAGGATTTCCTGCCAAAATTGATTCTAAGAAAGACCTCGTGGATATTGTGGCCCGCATCATCTCGCAGGTGACCATCCAACACGCTGCAGTGAACTATGAACTGGCAGACTATGCTGTGTATGCGCCTAACCTACCAACCAAACTATACGATGATACCAGGGTGAAAGACGGAGAATTCTCGGTTTACCGACTTCCTAACAGACTGACGTCTGCTGTAAGTAATGTTTGCATTTTTTAAAAGGAGGAGTAGACTATAGGCTACCTACCCCTGCACACCACCCCTGCACACCAAGGTAAATTAACGGAGCTGGCCAACGTTGTGATATTGTGACAGATAAGAGCTATTCCACCATGGGTGGTCTAGCGAGTCAATGACATTGTCAACCAATCAAGTGATTTATCTCAATTTACTTTAATCTGGAGTTTCTCATTGCAAACTATGTAAAATAACATTTTTGACATTTACAGATCGAGGCTCGATTTACCAACGGTTTGGCATCATTCCGTTTCGATTCGTTGTTTGACTACGGCAATGAACTTCAAGACATCAAAGCTGTCAACATTATAAATCGTCACTACGAGGACCTTATGCTGAGAGTCCAAACACATATGCAGCAAACAAATGAAGAGCGGGAAAAGATTGGTGACTTGACTTATCCGTATTTAATTCCAAGATGGATTCCCAATGGAGTTCAGACCTAGACCATCTTAAAGGGAACTTGAAGGACTTTGTAGAGACAGTAGCACCTGTCACAGACAGCCTGTTATTTTGTGTAACCGTTGTAGCATCCTTTACTGTTAAGTCTAAGTCATTGTTTCGGTTGTTTAGTCTTTGTTTTGAGTTTGAGCAGCAAGTCAACCGCATTGTACCTTACGAAAACTACGCTATCACAATCAACGAGATCGTTTGATACCAAGCGGCTAGGAATGTGGGTGTGAGTAATTGTAGGAAATCAACACATGAAGTACAACTTTGAGATGCTCTTTGCAAAAAGGTAAAAAAATAAAAACAAAAAAAAAAAGGGGAAAGAACGGAAAGGATCTCATATCCTCTGAATGGTTTATTTCGTATTGTTCAAATTGAAAGGGTTAGGTCGGGTTAAATGAAAAATAACCGTTTACATTGACGTGGCAGTCTTCGCTTCTAAGATCCCGTTATGGTCAGTCATTTCTAATTAAGTACAGGGGAGACGTAACAGTAAGCTAAGGGTTTACAATAAAGGCAATTGATGAATGCTTGCTGTGTGTTTTTAGTTTGAAACCCGAATATAAATCAACGACGAGATAATACCGTGAGATGATACTGCATTAGTTTCTCGGCAAAGGGCGAAAGAACATTGAAAATAAGAATACTCGGGAGGAATGGGTAATAGTTCATGTAACCGACATATGTGCTCGGAGGACAAACTATTGCTAACTACGCTTAAGGTTAGCTATCGTGTGGAAGTCTATTGGGCTTATTCCTAGGTATGGTGATGTAGCCTGGAATGTCCTCAGTTTTTGGTCAGAAATCGCGTGGGATGCTCTACCCATTAACCTTTTGCACAAATGGCGTTCAAAGCCTAGTTTTTCAGGCTTGGTTGAAACGCATCAAGTTCGTTATCAAAGACCGGTGATTCTCACAAATAAAATATCCTTTTGTTTCAATGCCATGCAGAGAGTATTTCTAGCGTCTCGGCTATGAGTAAATAAAAAAAAGATGAATAAACCAAAATGAGACCTGTGGGTCTGATTAACATAAACACAAATGAATAATAGTTCGGCCACCGTTTATAAAGGTGGTCTAACCAGCTGCAATAACTACTTGTAAGCAACAAGTTCGTTCATCTAGACGTCTCTCTGGTATGCGGGATGGACAAGGTCCTGTGGCCACCCTGACTCCGTTATAAACACAGCTAATAAAAAAACCCGCGCTCTAGAGATCGATTGAGAAACGGGAATTCCACTCACCGTTGAGCACCTATCACCCCAAAACCTCGCGCGTTTCTCTCAAAATCTTTCAACTTCTCCCCAATAATTCCGGAATTAGTGAATTATTTGCCCTATGTAAAGGAATCCAGGTGGCCTTCGGATTTCAGATTCCGGATTCAGAATAGTGGATCCCGGATCCCCAGTCGTTGAATCCGAATTCCAAACTCACGGGTTCCACCGAAATGACTCCTGGATTCCATCGAAATCTGTAGATTCTGGATTCTAAACTATGGATTCCGGATTCCAAGCTCTGGATTCAGGATTCCAAGGCCTCACATTTGCTGGATTCCGGACTCCGGATTCCTCCACATTGGGCGACAATTATTTTCTGTATCACCACTTGTATCATGCTGAACACGAGAGGTAACCCGTCAGCGTCAGAAAAGTGTATTTTTAAAACAGTTTTTGCGGGATTGTAAACAATAGAGCAAATCGGCTATCTCAATGTTGCACCCGATTCAAACCATTTGGTTATAAGACGTTTTGTTCCAGATATTTCCGTATCATTTAATTCGAATACTACATTATAATGCAAATCCAATACACAAAGAATCTTAATCCTGGAATTCGACAATTTGTGTTGGATACAACATTTGGTCTATTGTTTGTTTTCGCCAAACTGTGGTTTAAAAATAGACTTATGGGGACACAAACCTGATAGCAGATTCTTACTCTTGTGTAATTGACTCTTGCCTATACACTATGCAAAAAGATCTACAAGAAAGTAACAGGAAGAAAACTAGTAGACCCTTTCCGCAAACATGGAAAGACTTAAAGGGAAGTGACCCTCGCAGTTACCTGGACAATCCAAGCAATTGAGGCCCCCACCAGCCCGCGATGCCGGTGCAATGCTCTACCAACTGAGATATGAAGCCAATGTTAACATTCTTCTTTTAGCGTATCACCACATCATGGTAAGTAAAAAAGCCGCTGCACTCATTTCTTATGGAATGAATGATGGCTGTTCATCAAATTAATTTATTCATGTACTTAAAATGTCACTATGGTTTCATCAATGTAAAAGCTGTTGAATATTATCATGGTTAAAATTGTTTCAAAGAATTGTTGGCTTGTATCTCACTGGATTTGCAAAAAGGTGCCTATCTATGCTTGGACAACTCAGCACTTTGAGATGCAGAACAAATTTCGTGCTTTTCACAGCGCTGATTCCGGTTATTGTGGGCACAATCTTTTACCCCTTCAGCGCCAACAGTTCCACTTGTAGATTTTACTCTGTCTAACACCAGTCTATCTTTTATTCCTTTATGGTTGGGGAACCCCTTAGGAGTTAAAGTGCACCTAACCCCAAAATATTTTTTTCGCTAATATGAATCTTTGCATCTGTTCGAAACGCACTGCCGCCATTTTTTCATTTTTCTAACAAATCCTGTCATTTTATAGGCTTCGAAAGTTGCGAAAAACCAAGCATCTTTTGTTCACGACCGAGTCAGAAGGGGAGTGGGTCTATTCCTGATTTGACGTCACAATCTACTTTGCATGCATTTTTACAAAGAGTTAATTCAATGTAAATCAGTTTGTGACGTCAAATCAGGAATAGACCCACTCCCCTTCTGACTCGGTCGTGAACAAAAGATGCTTGGATTTTCGCAACTTTCGAAGCCTATAAAATGGCAGGATTTGTTAGAAAAAGGAAAAAATGGCCGCATTGCGTTTCGAACAGGTGCAAAGATTCATTTTAACGAAAAAAATATTTTGGGTTTAGGTGCACTTTAAAGGGTTAAAGAGATTTTTCTTGCACTTAAGTCCTATATAAAAGATAGGTTCTGGGTATTTTTTTAGTTGCAGGCATTCTGCAATTTCCTTCCACATAACTACTATGATAAAAATGTCAAAACCCAACTCATTGAAAAGACATGTTGTCAGTATTAATTGACAATGTTATTAATCCAAGTGCGTACTTTCGCAATCTTTAATGTCTTTGTCAAGTTTGTTTAGTGCGCATTTCTGTGTTTCTGACGGTGTACAAAAAGCAAACAAAAAATAACATGTTTATTACAATGTGGAAACACCTAGAGGCTGATGAGAAATCAATTTGTTTTCGTCCACCAACATGGCGGCGATCATGTTCAGTTCAGTTCAGTTCAGTTTATTTAGCCACAATACATTACCAAGTTTAGTATAAAAAAGAAATTATCACATGGCAAGGGAGCCCAGATAAAAACCATGGGGCTTATAGGACCTGGGCCCCCTCGTTACAGAAAAGAATACAAATCAGAAAGAGCTTACATGGATTGATGGACTAAAGAGACTGCTTAATTAAATTACCATTACACACAACACGATATTTTCCTTATTTTACACTAGTAACAAGAACAAGAAGGGGAAGACATCAGAATCTGATAAATAACATGACAAGAGATACGTTTTAATCTTAGACTGAAAAGAATATAATGAATGAGCATTTCGAATGTCAGAGCATAACTTATTGAAAAAGACTGGGCCTTGGTAAATGATACAAAATTCCCTTATATTAGTACGGCAAAATGGGATATAGAATCGGTTAGAACCACGAGTATTACAGTTATGAACCTGATTCGTACGTAAAAAAAAATTGCTAAAAGAGGGAGGAAGTAAGTTATTATTATAAGAATACATAAGTTTACCTAGGTGCAAATAATAAATATCTACAAACTTAAGGGCCCACAGACGTATTTTTCGCGCGTTGCTAAGGAAGTGAAATGTTACTTCCGGTGACTGACGTCATCACATCGTGAGCTGATCAGGAAACCCACTCACGAGCAAAAATCACCCCACGAACTGTTGTTTGCATCGAAGGTTTTTCCTCGCCCTTCCTCGAACTCGTTCTCAGATCAACTGCGCATGCGTCAACGAACTGACTTCCGGTTTGAGAAAAAGCTAAATTTCCGGCGGTCTTTAAATTGAATTAATTTTTTTTTTAATATGGTACGTTGCATCTCCAAATGCAGAATATAGCTAAGCATTGATTTTTTGAAATCATCTTTTTTGAAAATTTTATGGTTATTTCGCTATCGTTTATCTCTCTAAAAAGAACATTTTTCAAAATAAAAAGAAAACCATGCTTGGCTGGATGCAAAAACGAATACAAATTATGAAACCACTGATTAAATACTCAAATTGAGTAGCAGGTAGACAAATTTAGAGTTTTCTTTTAATGATCACGTGACTATGGGCGTGGCATGATGACGTCATATTTAGGGTCATTGGTTTACAAAAGTTAGAAACTGACCAAAATAATGCCAAATTCTCTCAAATTAGTTAACTATTACAACCTTGGCAACGCACCCCAAAAAATACGTCAGTAGGCCCTTAAGTTAAGGAACTTTAAGTGGCAGTCTCTCTAAAAGCGGTCCACTCGACTTCGGGACCAAAAATAATTTTCCCTCATTTTTTGTCAGTAAAAAGGATTTGGCACATATATATAAAAAAGCAATTTATAATTTTCCAGTTTCTTATTTTTGCTTTGCTACGAGCCAAAATTGAATTTTGGCGGAACTGAGGTTGCCGACCGTGATCAGAAAGGTAAAATTCACCGATTTTGTGAAGCGTGCTACTTCCTTGTTGCCAGATATTACATATGGTCCTGCAAAACAAAGGAAGTACTCCCAAAAATAGAAAGATTTCCTAGTTTACTATCTTCTTTAGTACCTTTGAAATCTTAACCACAACAAAATAAATAAATTAAATTAAATTAAATTAAAACAAATATTGTATTATAGTTTGGGGTTCAACATACCCTACTAACCTTAATCGTCTTATTTTGCTACAAAAGCGTATTGTTAGAATTGTTCATAAGAAGCTTTTTGATGCGCATACTGATCCATTATTTAGAGATTTAAAAATCTCTAAATAATGGATCAGTATGCGCATCAAAAAGCTTCTTATGAACAATTCTAACAATACGCTTTTGTAGCAAAATAAGACGATTAAGGTTAGTAGGGTATGTTGAACCCCAAACTATAATACAATATTTGTTTTAATTTAATTTAATTTAATTTATTTATTTTGTTGTGGTTTAAGATTTCAAAGGTACTAAAGAAGATAGAAAACTAGGAAATCTTTCTATTTTTGGGAGTACTTCCTTTGTTTTGCAGGACCATATGTAATATCTGGCAACAAGGAAGTAAAAGTATTGCTTTATGTTAGATAGGGTGTCCAATCTCAGGCCAATAATTATATCGGGAGTGAAAATGTTGGATTTTAGTTTTATTTGGTTTTCGGGCAACCATTTTATAAAGCCCCGCCAAAAACAAGATGTCTCGCTACACGACCAAAATAAATGAAATAGAGACTCCTTTTCCGTTCTACAAAAGGTACAAATATCGTTTTCTCTAATGCCTATTTTATTTAGAAAGTCATTTGTCGCTAAACGCCTATAAAGTAGTTTAAACTGAAAAATGATTAATTTGGTAGATTTAGTGCTGCGGAAAGGGAGTTTGTAAGCCATCTCCCAGTCAATTGTTTTGGAGCACTGAAGGCTGCAGTCGACACACCATTTCTCTTGACTTTTCCTAGGGCTGCTCTGTTTAGCGCTGATCAGCTTTTCGTAAGCCAGTCTATTGGGTTTAGGAGCTTTTATGAAGTTTTCTACAAAAGTACTGAAATTTCTGGTTTTTTAATTTTTGTCTTCTATGGCATTCCTTAATAATCTTATGCACGATATCACCCTGTGATAAACAAGAAAATTTGTTTTGATGTCGAAGCGTTCCTTGAATTCAGTGAAAGATAGCAGGTTATCTATGTCTTTCATTAAATGCCTGACGTTTTGTATTCCTTTGGAAGACCATGATTTGTAGTAAAGAGGTCTATTTCCAATTCTCACAAGTGAATTTTGCCACAGAGGTAAAGAGAGAAAATTTTCGGTGGAAGTTATGTTATCGTCATAAATGATTTCTGACCAGATTTTTATAATTTCTGTTGTAAAGGGGTCTGATACATGTATGAACTTTTCCAAATCATTTTTGTTGAGGTTACCCTTAAAGATAACAGCCCCGCCAAAATCGTGTAATTCAGAAACGAAGAACAATTTCCATTTACCACTATTATCGTTGTCCAAATATTTGTTGACCCATGTTGATTTGAGCGCTTTATTAAAAGATTTAATGTCGATCATCCTTAAACCTCCATTTTTATAATCACTGATCATAACATCTCGGTTAATTTTGTCCCCCCCCCCCCATTCCACTCCAGAGAAAGCTGTAGAACATGTTCACTGCATGTTGTTAATTACATGTAAAGCGGCATAGTTCGTTGGCCGGGTGATAGAATATAAACAAGCTGAGAAGCGATTAAACTTTTTAATACAACGATTTTCCCTAACAGGCTTAGACGACGTTATTCCTAGCAGCTTAAGCAGTTTCTAACCTTTCCTAATTTTTCGTTGTAATTTGCTTTCATGCTAACCACGGGATCGCTCGCAATCCAGACACCTAAGGCCTTAAGTTTGTCTGTAACCAATTTTAAATCTTTTTCGGGACAAAATTTATCCTGACGCCCAGCGCTAGCTCCAATCCTGCCAATCCAGAGGACTTCTGTTTTCTTGTTGTTAAGCCGCAAGTCAGATATCACAGCGAAAAGAACTAGGTCGAGTAAGGCAGATATAAAGGACCTTTTTTGAACGGTCTAAAATCATGGTCGTGTCGTCAGCATATTGACTAATCTTGATTTCATTTCCACACACAGTAATCCCTTTTATATCTTTGTTTTTTCGTATTTTGTTGGCTAATATTTCTGCACAAAGTTAAGGATGAAAATTTAAGGGGAAAGAGGGCAACCTTGCCTGACTCCTCTTTCAGGAATGAAGTAATTGCTTGCCCATCCGTTATTAAGGACGCAGCTTTCTATGTTACGGTAGCACACTTTGATCCAGTTTATTAATGACGATCCGAAATTGAAAGAACCTCCTTCCATATAAAAGACCATTCAACTGTGTCAAACGCTTTTTCAAAATCTAAAAACAGTAACAGTCCGGGAATATTATGAGCAGCAGTGTGATTTATTAAGCCATCAATTAATCTTATGTTTTCACCAATAAATCTTCCTTTAAGAAAACCGGTTTGGTCACCATTTATTATTTTTGAAAGTACAGTCGATTTGCAATGGCCTTAGCCACTATTTTATAGTCGGAGTTCAGTAGAGTAATTGGTCGCCAGTTTTTAACAAAGTAGGGTTTAAAACATGTTTAACATAAACGATTTTAAAAGGAAGCCATGCATGCCAGGAATAGATTAATAATTTAGCTGAAAAACCGTAGAAATGACTTTTTTCTTTTTTGTTTATAGCTTACTGAATACATGTATGTTATGTAATGTATTGCATTATTGTATTCCGGTGTAAGTAAATGTTGTTATTTAAGAAATAATTATAAAAAAACAAACAACAAAAACTATAATACAATATTGAAAATAATGGTAAACTAACGAATAATACAACGTTTTCAAGGCAAGCTTAGTGAGGCAAGGACTCGATCTACCAATAATATTAATAGATTTAGAAATTTTGCAAGCAATATGTGAGATATGTGGTTTCCATGAAAGGTTTTCATCCAAAATAACACCAAGAAAAGTAACTTCCTTAACGCGGGTCATCTTGTAACGTGAAGATGGAAAAAAATACTTTTCATTTAACAGAACGAAGTTTCCTTCCCAAGGAGACAACACAATAGAAACTTTAGATCGGTCTTGATAATCCCGAATTGGGGTACACAAAACAGTATATGGTACCTGTTGGATTAATCACAGCAATTTCTGATTCCACGCTTATGATAAAGACCAACATGAATCCGCTGAATGTCAACCTGTCACTCCAAAAGTTGACATCGAAATTTTAAAAGATTTCACCAATAATATACTCGAGTTATCTACTCGTAGTGACCACTTCAACCGGATGCTTTATTTGCGGCGTCATATCGGCTTTAAGGTACGTTTACAATTTTTTTTTTAGATTTAGCATGAACAAGAATAATGAAGCGAGAACTAGACCTGTAAACAAAATAATTATTAGTAACTGCGTATGCTGAACCTTTACTAATCTCGCTTACAGTAAAGTAAAGCAACCATATTTAACGTCGATAACTCGTAACAGTAATTCAACTGACAAACCTGAGGTCGACGGTGCGCTCATTTTACTCCCCCCTCTCCATCAGTGCTCTGTTTTACGGGTATTTAAAGCTACTTAGCTACACGGAAAGGAAAGAAGTCGAAACAAGGATGCGAGATCCGGGAATCGAACTCAGGACCTCTTGCACCAAGGCCGCGCACTAACCAACTGTGCCATCCTTGCTCCTAATGCTTATGATTATGCATAAACTGTTATCAAGACATTCAAAAATAATAGGGTTTTATAGGGAATACATGCGAATTATGCCACACCTTGATGTGAGTCAGGTATATGAGGAATGATTCCATGGATCCCTTGTATTTTCTCGGTATACATACGAGCCTTTAGGCTTACTGTGATAGTAAATGTATAACCCGTACCACTAGGTGTGTTCCGTAATTATTTTATACCATGTCAGTTGCATGCCGGGAAGGTGCACTGGAGTTCCGTACTTCTAGGATATTTTTCGCTTAAATAAAAACCTTTTTGACCGCACTATCACAAAGATTACCCTGTTCTAGACATTAACATTGCAACCAGGAGAGAAAATTGCGTAATGAAGGAGTCTAAATTGGAACTTCGCTTTTTTGCGTGGACACTGCACTTAAAGGACACTTTATTTCCTCTTTGTCGATTTTAAGAACAGAGTAGGCGGGGCTTCGTTGTACAAACAAAAAAATAGTAGTGTTCTACGGTGTTTGATTAACTTTTGAATCTTGGATAAATTTATACCAATTACAGAAGACATTTTCAAACAAGTAAAAAAAAAAAAAGAAAGAAAATTAATGGACATCCGAAATCATTTGTTCAAAAAACAATATGTGCAGCGCTTTTTTGTTAACAGACTAGCTTAAAACTAAACCTGAGTTAATCCGAATGATACACTCAAAGAAATAATGATAAAATTAACAAAAAAATAAGTGGCACTTTCAGTCCGACTCTAATTTTAAAATTAATTGACAACTTACAAAATTTTTATGAAACTTTTTCCTTATTCCCTAGTTCCTTAGTCCAGCTGGTGAAATACTAACTTAAACGAAAATAAAGATTTCATTTTCTGTAATGACATTTATATTTTCATGATTTTAATTTAGTTTTTCGTTACCCAGCTGAACATGTAACTAAACAATTTTAATTTCGCTCAAGCGTTCATGACCATGCGAATTTTCCGTCCAGAACATCAATTATCAGATTAAGTGGAAAAAAGTAAAGCAAGCTAGGTCGTATTCTAATGCCAACAAGAAATGTAACCTTTGCCTATGGGAAAAATATTTCATAATTTGTAAGCCGGAAATGTCGACACTTAACCATAGAAACGAAATGACATCAACCTGTAGACATTCTAAGAAATTTCTGTTAAGTAGCGCATTCACCTAAAATAGTCTTACCCGATCGTTTAGCGCTTTTGCCGTCCAATCACATCTTGACACGTTATGCTAGTAAGCAATGTTGCCCACTTTCAAATTTGTATATCTTTGCATGTAACCGTTATTGTTGCCAGTTGCCTGATGATTGCTTCATTAGAAGCATGAAACTCCGAGTAGCAATTAAATGTTTTTGAACTAGTCCGACTCCAGAAATTCATCTTTATATATATATATATATATATATATATATATATATATATATATATATAGCTTGAATCTCTGTAATGGTTGACCAAACGATAAACTCCCAACAGAAGGATCCAAAAGGATGCACGTTGTCTCCTCAGTTAGTATTTAAAGTTGCATATAGACTGGAGAGGAAGACAAAACTTCTCGAAGGTCCAGGAAATTTAATAAAAATGTTTCGGCCCTTCGGCCTTCGTCAGTTAAATTTTTTTTAAAAAAGAGTAAAAGTTAAAAATCTAAATTTCCTGGACCTTCGAGAAGTTTTGTCTTCCTCTCCAGTTTATGGCTTAAATGTACCACATAAGTGGGACATTTGGGGTGGCTTTATAAGCTTAACCTCCATCCCAGACATCAGCACTGCACTGATGAGGCCCAGGAGGCCGAGACAGTACTGTCTGCAGTTAGTTATATATATATATATATATATATATATATATATATATATATATAGCTTGAATCAGGAATGTGGTGCTTGAAGTTTTGTCTTCCTCTCCAGTTTATATGCAACTTTATATATATATATATATATATAGAGAGAGAGAGAGAGAGAGAGAGAGAGAGAGAGAGAGAGAGAGAGAGAGAGAGAGAGAGAGAGAGAGAGAGAGAGAGAGAGAGAGAGAGAGAGAGATAAAATGTCATTCAGAGGGTTGTCCGTCCTTGGTCACTTCTAAACTCTCTATAATTGATTACATTTCGCCGAGGCTTGGACTGTGAATCCATTAGTGATCCTCTCTGGGGGCAAAGATGCGCTGTTGGCTCGAGAGACCTTTGTAACTGATCTATATATATATATATATAAACTGAATACTAAATGTGAGTTGCCAATAAGCCCTCGCAGAGTGCTCAATAGCTAGTGAAGCTAGAGCTGTGCATACATTGCAGGAAAAAAGACCAATGCCCCCTTGACAACCAATGCTTAACAAAGGGTATAGTATATCAGGCAACAGTGACCTCAAGCGAGGGAAACGAGAGTTACGTAGGGCTAACTGACACCGACTTCAAGGCTAGATTTGCCAACCATAACCAGTCCTTCAGGAATGTGGTGCACAGCAACCAGACAGAGTTAAGCAAATATGTGTGGCGGTTAAAAAATGCTAAAGTAAATTACAGCATTGCGTGGAAGATTTTGGGAAGGGCGCGCGCGTATTCTAACAGCACCAAAAAATGCAACTTATGTACTCTCGAGAAGTATTTTATAATTTGTCATCCAGAGCTCGCCACGCTCAACAAACGATCAGAATTAGCAAGCGGCTGTCGGCATGCAAACAAATTCCTCTTAAAGAAATTGTGATTAAAAATCGTAATTTACAAGTACGCGCATGGGTAGCAGGATAAAAAATCATCACGTGAAAAAAGTAATCCTGTAGAGATAGTAACCATTGTACGATCCTGAAGAGTGGGACATGGTCCTACGAAACAAATTTGTCGACCACGGAATGTAGTCTATCTTACCTGTAACTGTAACTATATATATATATATATATATAATAAGTTAAAATGCTTCGAGCCAACAGAGATGCTACGCCAGAAGGATCCGAAAGGATTCACAGTCCAAACCTCGAGAAGATAATTTAAAATTGTTATAGAGAACGAGGACGGAAAACTTCGAGCAAAGGAAAATATGTACAGTAAAAATTCTAAAAATGATAAAAAATTTAATAAAAAACGTTTCGGTCTGTGACCTTCATCAGTTGCAGTGCAACTTCACTGATGAAGGTCACAGACCGAAACGTTTTTTATTAAATATTTTATCATTTGTAGAATTTTTACTGTACATATTTTCCTTCGCTCGAAGTTGTCCGTCCTCGTTCTCTATAACAAATATATATATATATATATATATTATATATATGTATAGGGTGACAGATAAATATTATTTATTTATTTATTTTTACTTGACTTAAGAGACAAATAGAAAACGGAGAATTTGCAAATTAAACTTTAAAGTGAACATTATCCTAATCAGAGGTCAAGCTTCAGAGAGTTAAATAATAAGATTTGAGACTCTTTTTGAAATTATTTGTTGTAAGACTGTTTCGTACATTAATAGGAATGTCATTCCAAATATTAGGTGCTTGATAACCAATAGCAAATCGGTGTCTTGAAAATGATTTATTCAAATTAAAGCGAGAACGAGTTTGGTAATCATGGTAATTACAATTGAATTGAAGAAGAGAAGTCAGAGGAAGAGGTAAGAGGTTATGGAAATGAGCAAACACAAAGAAAGATACTTGAAACTTATAGATAGAATGCAGGGGAAGGGCCTGTTGTTTACAGAAGAGGGGCTTAGACCCATAGACTAAGTACGAAGAGGTGAAAAGGGTAATAATGCGAATAGCTTTCTTCTGCAGTCCATGATTCGGGTCCGAAAGGATGCTGTTAAAAATAGTGTTACAAAGCTGATCATGGTGTTCACCCAGAAGTAAAGTCTCCAAAACATCCAAATCAGTGTTGTAGCTGGCGCCTGGTACTATAATCGATACGGCGCGTTTCTCTAAACGTACTAGTTCCTTTCTAAGATACTCGGAAAGGCCATGGTAGAGGGCAGGTATAGCATAATCAATTATTGACCTAATACATGCAGTATAGAAAAGCACTTGGTCATTAGGCGGTACTCTAGCCCGTTTAGGCTGCGCCAGAAAATAAAGCCGCTTGCTAGCCTTTTTGATTAGCTCGTCTATATGAGCGTTCCATGAGAGGGAACTACTTATTGTTACACCTAGCAACTTAACACTGTCCACCATCTCCAGCTCTTTTCTGCCGACAATCACTGGATCAAACTCAGTTGGTTATTTGGCAAAGGAGATTCTCAGCGTTAAGGTGGACTCTGGATGACCCGGTCAGCTATACACTGGGCATTGCTGGCACCACCCTTTGGAACGAACTCTGACGCAGTGGTGTCGTCTACAAATTTCCAAAGATGTGGTGAACTAATATCTAGATCGCTTATCATTAAAACAAATAGCCAGTGGCCTAACTTAGTTCCCTGTGGTACCCCGGATGGGACGGAACCCCACTCAGAAAAACAACCCTCTGTTAACTTGATTCTCTGTGATCGATCGGAAAGAAAATCTGAAACCCAGTTGGCGAAAATAAGTGGGATATCTAATTGAGATAAATACTATGGTCAATAAGGTCAAAAGCCTTAAGATAGTCAAATAACAAGGTCCTAACAGTTAGAATCTGTGCGAATCTTTTTACTAAAGAATTTCATTCTAAAAACATATCATAATGGTGTTCAAACTGCGAACTAAGCAAAAACCAAAAACTCCAATTCACTTTCCGGAGGCGGAGTCGATATTCCCGGCTATGTTTGGAAAGTCCGCTGGGGGTAAATTGATCATTGTAAAGCGCCTTTGAGACGTTAGTGAAAGGGCGCTATATAAATGCACCACTTTACTTTTTCTTTTTTTTTTTTTTTTCTCGTAGTCGGCCTCGTCTATCGATCCAAAAGTCCTTACTGATTTGAGTCCGGCGGGGGCCCTTCTAGAAATACCACTCTTTAACCACTCTCCACTGACGGAATACTTACTTACTTACTTACTTATCCTCATCGGGCCCATGAGGACTCTTAAGGCCGGTTCGGTTTCCGTAATCAGATAATTTTTACGGGGTGCGGGGATTAGCCGCACGCCCAACCCCCAACCTGGAGGACCAGTGACTACCATTTAGTCTGGCCTCTACCCTTTGACCTGCCCGCCAAGGTTGGACCTACTGGGGCAATACCCCCGACGGTAAAGCTCTCAAGGTCACTGAGGCACGCAAGCTCCCCCACCACGACAAGGCAGCAGTCTACGGAGGAGCCACTGACAGAATAGTTTATTATTATTATTATTATTATTATTATTATTATTATTCATTGTTATATTTTATTAATTTTTGAACACGTAACACATTCGGAAGTTTACATTACAGTTGAATACCAAGATACATATAAAAAAGAAAAAGAAAATTCAGAAAAAATAATCGAGCTATCTTTAAGTTGTTTGAATAGATGTAATACATCATGTATAATAAAGTATAATTAAAGCTTCTCATAGCCCTATGCGCAGCAAGGCTTACTTGAACAAGCCAAACACGATTTCTTTTACAAACTAGTATTGTTTGTTGCATTAAACCACCACACCAGCTGACGAGTAAAAGACAAGGTGAATTGGCAGTCTAGAAAAGTGTTTCCTATGGAATCTAATTCACCGCAATACAAGCAATCACTTTCACTGTTAATTCCATATCCTTTTAATTCCTTTTTGGTCACCAAAAAAAAATTGAACTTAAATTATGGAAGTTACTGTCAGGTATATCTATGAGAAAATGCAATCCTCTGTCATAATTGATATGGTAATTTCCAAAGCACCAATGCATCGATCCGAACCTGCAGGGCGAACACTAGTTTCAGGTATCATCTAGATAGTCAAAATGTAAAAATGCATAATGGCAAAAGCAATCACACAAATAGGCATAACGTGAAAAGGCATAACTTAGATAGACATACTGCGAAAAGGCATCTCTTTAAAAGGGTTAACGCAAAGAGAGGGAGGGAGGGGTGGGTATGTGGTCGGGAGTGGGGGAAGGGTCGGTAATTGCTGCTGAAAGCACGACAAAACTAGCCCCCGCAGAAACTCGTGCCGCTAGTTCAGATAATACCATTTTGAAAATGATTGCAAATTGTGCAGGTTCTGCTTCACAGTAGACAGTTTCGTCTCTTTTAAGCGATGCAATTCGGCTTCTGAGCGACGAGAGAACGACCGAAGGTCATTCCGAGCAAGAAAGAGCGCTTACTGAAAAGGGTAGCGGCGAATTCGCAAGCTTACGGACATCGTTGTGGCAATCTCAAGCCTAATTAATTACAGTGCGAATTTCAAGCTGTCGGCTTCTATTTGGAATCTTGGTCGGCCTGGTTGACCCGTATAAAAAACAGCAGGTACCTGTGTAGCATTGACTTCGTGGTAAAAGGTTTCTGTCATTGCCAAAGCTTTTCGAAGAATAGACTATCTGTGCACTCTGCGGATTAATAGTTTCAGCTAAAAAAGGACATAAATTAATTGCTTAAGTCCAAAGGAATCAAAATCACTTCAGGAAACCATTTTCTTCCTGGCGTAATACTTCAGTAACAATTCTCTAATATTGAGCCAAGACATTCGAGTGGAAAAAGAAGGTATCGCCCGTTCGATCACCATCTTCTCAAAAAAGATACGAAGGCTCCAGGTCATTCCTACGACCGCTGATTGACTCGCGTAATGATTATTTGCGTGATGTCTATTTGCGCGATGCCTACTTGCGTGATGCCCTTTGGCGTTATGCCTATTTGCATTAAGCTTTTTCGTGTTATGCCTATTTGCGTTATGCCTACTTGCATTTTGCCTTTTCTTTCGCGTTATGCCTATTTGCATTATGCCTTTTTCTGCCTCTGGACTATCTGTATGATACCTGAAATGGGTGTTTGGATCGATGCATTTACGATTTGGAAACTACTATATCAATTACAGAGGATTACATTTTGTCATAGATATACCTCCATATTAAATTCTCTTAACTTATTTTCTTTACACATTTTATATAACATCTTAAAAGATTCTCCCCATGCTATAAGCCAGCTGGAGTTAACTGATGTAGCTTTAAATTTAAAAGCCAAAAGAAGTCCCGAGATTTTAGTTTTTCTAAAGTAACTTTTATATTATTATATTATAATTACCAATTTCATTTCTTTATCAAGGTCTGTAACTGCAGTCCCGTGTGAGGTGTCCCTTCCTCAAGAGACCAGTGAAATATGTAAAGCGATGAGGGACAAAGAGCTGGCTGGAAAACAGGCCACGTTTACCTACAAATTCGACGCTTCCGTGCACGGCTTTGCATTATTAAATATGACACCCAATGAACTGGCTGTTGTGTTAACTCAAGATCCTTTCAGCAGATACTGCGTCACTAGTTATCTTTCCTCGATTTCAGCAAGCAATGCATCTCTTTACCAATATATGAGTATCACTGGTGGAAAGGGGATCGCAAACATTTCAGAGTATCTCCTGCTATCAGCATTTTTCCAGTCATTCATGGAGCCAGCAATTGGAGTAAGTAGATGAGGGGGGGGGGGGGGGGGGGGTATTGGTTTTCCTGACTACTGGGTACTAACCAACTAGAAAACGTTTCCTACCCGGAAATCCTCTCAACGAAACCGTCTCTTTTTCTCTTCTAGACATACGCAAGACTTCCTTCCAGATGTGAGGCTTTCATTAGAAATAAACCTTTATGGATAAGCGACAAGTACTTCACTCAGCAGCGTCTGGCGGGAACCAACCCAATGTCCATCCGCCAGGTGACTATCCATGGAGGTAGGGCTTAAACTGTCGTCATAAAAAGTGGATCTGTCTTACTTTGACTGGCAAAACTTGAGTACAGTCGAACCTCCACTAAAGGACGCCACCTGTAATCGGACGTCTCTCGTAAGCGGACACGGACACCTATTCGGGGTCCACAGGGTCTAAAATATCCTCCCGTATATCTAACGAAATGGGTTCGATTTTAACGGTTTAATCGCAGTCGACTGTCCTGGACAAAACATAGTCCTTTTGATTAAAATTAGCTTTTTTTTCATTTCATTTCCTTTTTAAACTTTTCTTCAAGCCAGTCGCACGAAAATTTGTCTCCTTAAAGTGCCCCTGTGACCAAAAAATCAAGTCATATTTTTCTTTGGATTTCAAACTATGTTAGCAAAACACTAAGTGACACACGTTTTAAGCCTTGATTTCAAAAAGAGACCTCTTTATTTTAACTGTAATTTTCCTTTTTAATGGTCCGCCATCACTAACATTATGTTCTTGAGAGAGCTGGATCGAGGAGAAAATGACGTCAAAGGCTCATTAGTTTAAGAATGCAATACGTGTGTACGCCGCAGAATTAATATGCAGCACGGGAGTTTTGGGGTTTCAGACTTTTAAACTCACGCTTTGCATATATAGTAAGCTGCGTTCACACGCTGAAATTTTAAGCTAGTGAGCCTCTGACGTAACTTCTCCCTGGATCCAACCGTCCGAGGTCCAATCGGTCAGTTTTGAACGTGAGTAATGGCGGACCGTGAAATCCAAAACTTACACTCAAAGTAAACGGCCTTTGGATAAAAATCAAAGCTCAAAATTTTGCCAGTCAGGTGTTAAGTAAACACACTTTCAAAATCGGAAGGAAAAAAGTAAGTGGTTTTTTTTATCACAGGGGCACTTTAAAGGAGCAAGGCAATTCTATACCATATCCTGCTCCTCTCACAGTTTATCCGCTTTCCCGTAATAAGAACTGCCGTTGCTGAGTTAGACGCACTCTTCAGGAACTTCCTCACCCAATGTCAAACAAATTCTAATGAACAAATGGCATCTTATACAAAACCAGCCCTTACTAAGAGAAATCATTAAAAACTCTCCCCTAAGGAGGTCTTTGAAAGATGTACTTGTTAGAGAAAAGCTCTGAGGTCTTTGAATTTCCTATCTTGACCAATAAGAGTCGTGTTTTGCCTGCCTACTCACCTTGAAACACAACTGCAAGTTGTCTTAAGGAGCTGTAAAAGACTTGTTGTGGTGTATTATATGCCCTGTATTGCACCTCTTTTTTTTTCAACTTGAACGGACACCTACCGTAAGCGGACACTTAGCCTTGGTCTCGAGGGTGTCCCGCTTACGGAAGTTTCGACTATATCATACCCGACTGAAAAGTGACGACCTATGAATGAAGACTTACAGGGAACCTCCTCCTCCTTCGAGATCAGGCCGACCGGAAGTAAATTCACAAGGTCTAGAATTTAATTTGTACACATGTCACGCCTCTTGTTGGCTTCCACCTCGATCGCGGTGGTGACACAGTTCATTTTGGCGACCTCTCAGAAAGGTGAGCCAGTTTCCCCCGAAGGTCGTGGGTTCAATTCCCACCCTGGTCAGAGTTTTTCTCTGTCCTTGTGTGGGCCAATTTCCATTAGTAAGGCTAACGCTCACATAGTTGATATGGGGTTGAAAACTAGCACTTCACATTACACTCTAATCAGTTAAGTCCGTTGTAAATAAGTGTTTTGTCTGTGTTGTCTCCCGCTCTGAAAGAGCTGTGCTGCCGGCTAGGCGCTCGGCCCCTGAACACGACCCATGAATGACCTCGGAGCACAGCACCACAGCCTGATGGAATAGGCCGAGAGTCGATTTTGAGGAGGGAGGAAAACCGGGGTACCCGGGGTACCCGGAGAAAAACCCTCGGAGTCAGATTGAGATCGACTGAAACTCAGCCCACATACGACACGAGCCAGAATTGAACCCAGGTCACAGAGGTGGGAGGCATGGTTGATGACCACTAAACCACCCTGACTCCCCTGTAGAGTTAGTCCTTCCAACTGCCCGGTCTGGCCGGTCAGTTCTGTCAAATGGAAAGCGTCCTTAGCGTCCACGCAGTTCCGGATTCATAACGGATTAAAAAATTTCCACTCTGTAGAGTGCATTTAAAAAATTCCGGATATATTCGCCAACGAATTCGCTGGATACGTGTGGAGAAGGCGTATCCGGAAAGAAAAAGTTGCGGATTCAAACTCTAATCTAATAGAGAACTTAAACAACGACGACGGCGACGGCAACGAAAACGTCATCTGAAAATAGGAATTCGCGTTATGATAATCACTTCGTGACGCGGGTGTAGTGTTTTCTCAAAAATGACATTAGGGCGCTTAAGCCGGCGCGTTTTTGAGACGCGGACGGCAACCAGAAGTGAGCTGCTTTTCCTTTTAACTTGTCTTCACACAACCACATTTACATTACTAAGTATATTTTCTCTATTAGAGATCATAGGATAAAAATCCGGGAGACACCACTGTCCTGGTACGCGAGATGTTCTCTTTCGGTTGCCGTCCGCGTCTCAAAAACGCGCGTGCTTAAGCTTCCTATTGGTCGGAACCACTCGTAAATTGCGGGAGTAAATGAAAATTTATTGTCAAGTGTTGACGTTCTTCATAAAACCTAAAATTTAGCCATTTCACGTTGTTGTTCTGCAGACGACGGCAAAGGCATGGATAAAAGTGAAAAATGCTGGTGTAGGGCAAGCAAGGCCATTGTTTTTTCCCCTCTAAATATACAAATTCGTCGCGTTCTCGTTACCGTCACCCGTTGTCGTTGCTCAAGTTCCCTATTATTGTTTTGCGGCGTTGGCGTAGCCGTAGCCGTCGTCATTTCTCAAACTCCATAATTATTCAAGATCTCAGCGCTCGGTAAATTTGCAAAAATATTAGGCGGTCCATCATTTAAAGTATTTCGGATACAAACGCTTTCTTTTCAAAAAAATGCTCAGGGAACACTGATCATTCACTCTCGAATGTAGCTACAGCAGTTCTATGACTCCAGTGATCTACAAACGTGAATAAATAAGACGATTGGTAAAGTAGTGACGGTGATGCCTACGTCGAGAAAAAGGTCACAAAACAATGATATCATTGGTTAAAAGAGGAAAAAGAATCGTGCTGCACGCGCGAACACGCAGGTACTTTACGTACAAGGACGTGAAATCATCAAATTTGAGGTTTTAATGACAACGCTATCATTTCTTGGTTTCTTTCAAAGCCTCGCTATCGCTTGAGAGCGCGCATTCTTCGCACGCTCGTGCTTGCGGAAACCCCTTGCGTTGATTCGCGCGTTGTCTGTTTTATAAAGCACCTTAAATAAAATGAAGTGGCACGTTTATGGGATGAAGCAGGAGCCCATGACTAAGAGCCTACAGCTCCAATACTAGGTCTATGTAACGGCATTTTCACAGATCAAGCTATTTTTAGACGAGTTTTCAAATACGATTTGGCTTGCACGAGTGCCAATCCTCATTCCCATGTGGATTAATTTCTCATGCAAGACTTTTGATTGGCTGGAAAGGTCCGGTTTCACGGGAAAATCAAACTATAAATAACTTGGTCTGTAAAAACGCCGTTTCATAGATGCAATGAAGTTGTAAGCTCCTAGTCAAGGGCTCCTGGATGAAGTGAAAAGGGAACAAGGGAGAAATGTAGTGTGAGGTGCTTTTTTCTACCTATGTAAGCCGCATAAGCGTTAGCCTTATTATTGGAATTGGGCCCACAAAATTGCAAGGACAGAGAAAAGCTCTGATCGGGGTGGGAATTGAACCTACGAGCTTCGGGTTAATACACCGCTGCTCTACCGACTGAGCTACAAGATTAGACAGGAGCAGGTCGTGGGAATTTAAGATGTCAACTTCACGGCAATGAATATGTACAAGTACAAGGAAGGGATACGTTTTTGCAAACGTTAGCCGTGTCGTTAGAAAATAAACCCATTTTCGTGATTTACTTCACGGATCTGGCTTCGTCTTGCATTTTGCACTACCAACTTACTGTGTCCACCACAGGTTGCAGTGTTAAGACAACAGAAGGTAAATGGTGCCATTTTCCATTCACCTACCGTGGAAAGGTTTACAGCAGTTGCACGACTGATGGCCATCACAAACTTTGGTGTTCAACAACGGATAATTATGATCAGCATGGCTTTTGGGGGAACTGCGCAGCCAGTAAGTTAAGATTAGTTCTCTACTTACACAAATCCTCTTTTACCCCCGCCCCCCAAATTTTGCGTAACCATTGTTTGCAATTTCTCCTGGGACATGAGTATGTCCCAAGAGAAATTCGGAAACAATGCGTGCAGGGCGTGCAAAGCTATTGTTTTTGCTCACTAAATATGCAAAGGAGGACGTCCTCGTTGCCGTCGCGTTGTCCGGGTCAAACGCCGTACTTCACATGAGCCGAACCCAATTCAACCAATTAGGCTCATGTGGCGTTTGACCCAATCAAGTTCGACTGATTTTATTTGGAGCGTTTTTCACGCCTGGCCAGCCGTGAAGAACGCCTGAAGACCAACTTTGGGTCAAACACCGATTTTCACATGAGCCGAACCAAACGCATAATCAATGATAATCAAAGTTAAGTCATGTTAATGAATAAATCAGCCTCGATTTCAGAAGGAGGGCCGTCAAAAGGTTAAGCTGAATAAAAAGATGCCGTCTACTTTTCAATAGCAGAGTAAGCTTTAGCATTAAAGACCGTCTTCTTCGGGAATTTTGAATCATTTTGAGGAGAAGATGCTTTCGCAGTTTCTGGTCTAAAGGCTCCATTTTCACTGTTTCATTCACGAAAGAACGTGCTTTATTTTGAGCCTGCGCGTGCTTATTATATATGCATGAATTATCGCTGTTAACGTATTTGCATATTCCATAAGTTTTTCACCATCAGCGTCCTTGTAACGGTTACCGTGAATTGTACAGAGGGCGAAACATTGATTTTACCTTGAAAAACCACAGCCCAACAAGACCACTTTTTTATTTCTTTGGTGTAGCAGTTCGATTCGACTGAATTAAGTTCAACGTTTGATTAAAATTAGGCGTTGTTAATTATTCGAGTCGACCCAAATTGTTATTTCTCCTCTTTTAAGCAATGATATTAGGGAACTTAAGCAACGACGACGGCAGGGGCAACGAAAACGTCATCTCAAATATAAATTCGCGTTATTATAATCACTTCGTGACAAGGGTGTGGTAGTTTCTGAAAAATGACATTGGTCGGAACAGCGCTTAATTTACGGAACTAATTCGAGGGTTTGCATAACTGTTGAGAATTCTTCCAACTCCCCCTAGTGTTTAGATGAGGCTATGGAAACCCGGAAAAAAAGTCTTCTATTGCTTTTATATAATATTTTTCAAAGACGATTCGACAAATCAAGGAAAAAACCCAGGTTTTTTATACTTTTAGATTGAAACAGATTTTCTTGATACAAGCTCATATTTCCTACCAGTCAATCAAAACGCGCGTCTGTCTACATAACCAATCAAAACTCGTGTGATTTCATACTCTTATCTAAACACAGTTATTGACCAATGAGAGTGCGTGTACTGTCCTAATTATTTCATAATAACTTACAGTGTCCACCACAGAAGCTGAGGGTTGCAGTGTTAAGACAAAAGGAGGTGAATGGTGCCATTTTCCTTTCACCTACCGTGGAAAGGTTTACAGCAGTTGCACGACTGATGGCCATCACAAACTTTGGTGTTCAACAACGGATAATTATGATCAGCACGGCTTTTGGGGGAACTGCGCAGCCAGTAAGTTAAGATTAGTTCTCTACTTGCACAAATCCTACATGAAGATGTCCCAAGAGAAATCGAAAACAATGCCTATGCAATTTTTTCTGGGGGGGGAGGGGGGTGGGGTTAAAGAGGTGTATTATGGGATTTGTGCAAGTGGAGAATACAAATATCTTTACCTTTGGTAAGTTGGTTTTTAAGTTTGAAGGCGAAAAAGTAGAGACTTTGAGATCTACGTCGCGGTCGTCAACGAGAACCCCACAAAGCAACAATATCATTGGTTAAAACACGAAAAAGCATCGTGCTGCACGTGCGGCACAAATTTTAGCAACTATTTTTGCGGTCCTCTTCACAACAACGACGTGAAATCACCAAATGTGAGGTTTCAAAGACAACGCGAGTGTACAAATGTGAATCTTTTATTCTTCATTTTTAATCTGAAACCACTAGCAACAATTTACTTTTAGGATACTTCGTCCACAATGTACAACATGAACGAGATGCAATAATCGCGAAAGACGTTTTCGTCGACGTCGGCGTTGTAGATCTTAAAGTCCCTATTAGTTCTTGAAACATGACTGCGCTCCTAGGAGTTCATATTAAATCACTCTGCGAGTCAAACTTCGCTTTTTGCAAAAGGGGAAAAGTTGAAATTGGTCTTCCCGTAAAAGCAGAAAGAAACGGACAATGATGTAGTAGTTGTAGTATTGTCACCCTCCTTACCGTATAGCTCCGTTTAGTTTTTAAATGCAAAAGAAAAAGGGCTCCGACTTGAGGTGGTTTAAGAGCTCATATTCTTTCTATTTTGCGATTTAAGAGGTAGTAGGTGAGTAGGATTTGCTAGGTTTAGGTGGTTTCCAGTTTGAGGAGGAATTGAAGCTCTGACTAAAAAGTCCTTGAGTGATTTGTCCTTCCTGTAGGCGACAATAGGAGCATTAGGAAAAAATTGCGCAAGTTTTGGGACGTTAGATATTAATTTGATGATGAAAATTACGGGTAAAATCATATTTAAGACAACGTTTCGGTGTCCTCATGACACCATCATTAGGTCAAAATATAATATTTGACCATGGTTAATAGACGGGACTGGTTATGAAACCCGACAACTTCCTTTGTTGTAGGTTTTTGTTCTATTTTTTGGCCTTGACCACTATTGTTTACTCCGTACTGAGGAACTAACCAATAGAAACATGTTGGTTACGTAATTCATGCATAGTGTATGAGCGCAAAACAAAAGATTGTGCACGGTCGTGGACTTTCCAACCTAAATCTTGGCATCTTTGTTTGCTCCTTTGATGTTTGCCGAGCTTCCAAACCAGTCCCCTCTGTTAACAAGACGCTTTTTTAAAGCGTTTACTCGGAATACCAAGTGGCGCAGAAGTAGGGTGATACATTTTGGACGAGGTAGTTTTTGTGTCTACTGCGCATGGTGCGTAGTCACTGCCATTGTGTTAGTTTTTCCTAAAATGAGTATGTAACAATAGAATACACTTCGGAGCCAATCCGCAAACGAAGAGTACCAAAGTTCGGACTCTGAAATTGCCGATAGTTCGCGAGGACGAGCGAAATGTTTGGGTGCCCCGTGTTCGCAGATGATGATCTGTGAAGAATACGGTTCTGAGGTGAGGTTTTAATTCTTACAACAATTACTTAATGTAGCTTTCGTAGTTTGTTTCTAACCGACCAATTGAGCCCGTTTACGCGTTTAATGAAGCCGTCGTTTTCGAGATAAACAAAGCTTTGCAGTAGCTGCACGTAATTGTCAAACTATAGATGGTTTCACAGTGAGATCATCAAATTAGCAAGGTCTTCTGAATTGTCATCTATAGGAGGTTGAACATACCCGAAAAATAAATCTTTTTCCAAGTTTCCAGTTCCATGACGTCTTTCGTTTCGAAAATACAATATTTCGAATTTCCTAATTGTCACCTTACGTAGCTTATCATGGCAACACAATGATGCCAAGCAAGAGATTATAAAGGTGAGAGAAGTAATCCCTCATACTGGCCCTATTCCCATCGTAATCCATTTTAGGTTATTTTTAGATGATATCAATTTTCCCGCGGATAATGTTACCGCGCGCGTTACGTGGAAGTTTCGTGGAGGAGGGAAAGTGCGGCAAATTCTGTACGATGCCACTCACCGTTTTCAAAATTGAGTTTCATGGCCTGATAAAATTCATTGTCTGCAAGATACAGGTTTCAAACATACATCCTTGGAATTGCTTAACTGTCTAGTTTACAGTGATACCAATTTGAAGAATTTCCAATCTATCAAACCGTGTTAAATAATTTTGTCAGACGCAGATATGTTTACCTTGGTTGCATTGCGTTACTTGTCCATTTTAGTGCGCACTTTCTCATCGTCTACAAAATTCTGTCGCTTACAAAACTCGTCCCCGTCAAGATACAGTTTGCAATCATATATCATGGAAATCGGTTAACTGTATAATTCACTCTGATACCAATTTTACGTTTGTCTAATGTAGGAAACCGTGTTAAATAATTTGTAAGAGGGAGCTATATTTTACGCGTGCGTTGCAAATTGACTTCAATCCGATCTTACGGTTTTAAAAATTTTTAAATTTTCCTGTCATGTGTGGTACTGTTTGACAGCGTTAGCTGTCTAATTTATGAATGTCATAGAATTAAGTCACCATAGTTTAAGTCCGCTAAGAAAATCGAGAACGCTTTGACCAAGTCAGAAATGTGTTACTTGGTGACTGTAGTCCGCGATATTTCATTGTGTACAAAATTATGTCGCCTATAAACTCGTTACTTTCAAGATACAAGATGCAAAGATATATAATTCATATCGCTTAACTGTGTTGTTTACAGTGACACCAATTTCAACACTGTCCAATGTACGAAACTTAGTTTAATAATTTTGAGAGATGCAGGTATATTTAACATGCGTGCTTTGCAAATTTACTTCCATGCGATACCACTTGTTCATACATTTTTATCGCACTGTCTGTTCAAGTTTTCCTTTCATGTCTGATATCTGTCTAATTTATGAATATCTAAGAATTAAGTCGTCAGATTTTAATCCCGCGAAGAAAATCAAGAACGCGTTAACCAAGTCAGCGATATATTACTTGTTGACTGTAGTCTGCGAATTGCCAATGTTTACAAAATTCTGTCGCTTATAAAACTCGATCCTTTCAAGATACAGGTTTCAAACATCTATAACTGAAATCGCTTAATTGTCTAGTTTTCAATGATACCACATTCAAGGTTGTGCCATATACGAAACCGTGTTAAATCTTTTTTTAAGGAGACAGCTATATTTAACATATGTGCTTTGCAAATTCACTTGAATCCGATAACACGGGTTCAAAAATTTTTATCGGACAATGTTTGGTACTTTTGTTGAGCTCTATCTGTCTACTTTATCACCATATAAGAATTAAGTCATCATATTTTAATCCCGCAAAGGAAACCGAGAATGCGTTCATTAAAGTCAGGGAGATCGTACTTATCGACTATAGTCTTCCATTTGCCATTCTGTACAAAATCCTGTCGGTTACATAACTCGTTCCTTCCAAGATACAGGTTTCAAAACATAAGTCATTGTAATCTCTTAACTCTGTAGTCAACAACTCACGTTCGTCCACAAAATGTATACATGTATACGCGTTTGTCTCACCATCCTCCGCTATTTTTGTTTGATGGTAAATCGCGAAGGACGCGATCATTGCGTGGGAATTCGCTCAGCTGTCAACATTGGTAAAAATGAGGACATGTGATTGGCTATCAGTTAACCCTTGTGGGAATACCAGATCTCGCAGGAGATCTAAAAATAACTTAACAGGGATGACGATGGGAATAGGGCCAGTATGAGGGATTACTTCTCTTACCTTCATAATCTCTTGAACTTACTTAATCCAATACATACTACTTTAATCATAGCTGCTTACAAGTACACTTATCACTGGGCGTTTTTATTAATTTTTCAATGTACGGTTTCCGGCGCCTAACCTTGATGTCGTCAACAGCGATACCAAAGTGACAACACATCTCTCTTAGGAGTGGGATTGCAAGGGTATTTAGTTTCCCTTTAGAGGACAGTTCGCAAAGGTTGAAAGAGTCAAACACAATTGGGTGCCTTGGTGTGAGATCGTCAACCACTTGGGATATCATGGTATCAATGTCAGCCTCATATCTAGCAGCTTCCATCACCTCGATTTCAGCTTCTTCGTCAGGGAGAGTTTTCTTTGACGCAAGACGTGAAAAGAATCCTCCTATTTGATTGGCTGTCAGGAAGTCGTCACTATGGAACATCCTGGTACCATTGATATCTTTTGCATGCATCATAGATCGAGCCACTGATCCCGGATCAGCTTTTTGCCCTTTCACCTCTGCGAGTTTGAACTTTTTGGTAAGATATGACCGTTGTGCAATAGTGAACCTAGTACGTCGAGGTCCAGTTACCTTCAGCGCCCAGCCGATATCCAGATTTCGTGCACTGGCGTGTTTGGTAGGGACACTTACGACGGGTACCATAGTGGCTCCTTGTCCTTCCAGTTGTTCTGCATATTGGACAGCAGCTTTGTCGTATAAGGTCTCATGCTCAAGGGTATATTGGTGCTTACCACAGTCCAAGTGACGAAGCACTGTGGAATGCCTAATGAACCTTTTTATACATCCGTCCTCCGGACAAGCAAAAAAGCTAGTCGAAGCATCTTCCCCTCCCGAGCCTGTGGATTCTTTTTCATCCCCTGAGGGCTTCGCGGAAGCAGTTGTTCGCCCTTTTATCGATGAAAAATTACTTCGGTGTACTTGGGCTACCACAAGGGCGGGTAAAGCGCCTGAACCTTGTCCAGAAGACTTCTGTGGATACACGATCTTACCCGGACCGATTCCGTACGCCCTCCACACGCGAATCCCCTCAGCTGAATACTCTATGTTGGATAAAAGGCTTACACCATCTATCTTGAATGCTGGAGTTTCCACGCCTTTAAACGGTTCACAAAGCGTGACATTAAGGGAAGGCACTCCACCGAAAGATACCATGGCTTTGAACATCTGTTCTGGTGTCTCGATGTCATTTCCTGAATTTAGGAAGACTCTCATGTGAGACTTGATAGTCGCTGCCTTGCGGTCACACGCACCCTCTCTTCCCTGTGGATCTGAAGAGTCAAGCCTCTTAAGTACGATGCCCTCCTTTTGGCCTAACTTGCTTGAGCTAATAATGACGTGCCCGCAGTGATAGCAGCTGGCATTGTCTTGCCGATAGTAGACGGTTGTCAAGCTTGGCATGATGGATTTGAGCTGCTGGATCACATCTGCCATTACTGCATAATCAAAGGGTTAAATCAATTAAATCAATGGATAGAACGAAACCCACGAATGCTTCAACATCAACCTGCGCGATGTATTTGTTAATTCACTTCTTTTATTGTTTTTGTTTCTTTCATTGATTCAAAGCTACAAGTTTCTATATGCCAGAAAAGTATGATAAAAAGTTTGCATGCTTCACCAGCAAAACATTTTAGTTAACAGGAACCTCTAATTTTTGAGAACTTGGGGTGGATATAAGTTAAGCTTTTGAAGCAGCGTATAAATGTAAACCACTGCTCGTGATAGCATCTCCGTTTACAGCGGTTTCCCCTTAGTGCGATCTAAATGATCAATGAGAATACTTACCCTGTAATCACTTTTAAGGTAGCGTTTTGCCGCACGTAGGCCATTCTGCACATCCTTGACCCAGTGCTTCCCTTTTCCTGCGTCCCCAAGTTTCTCAGCTACTTCTGCTAGGTTGTCAAATGCCTGAGCACCCGACGAGCTTATGTAGTCGAATCCTTGAAGAGATTTCCTTGAACATGCTGAGCAGACGTATAATACTCGCAACAATGTGCTACGGCTTAACGCTCTGAAGTTACACTCATCACAATATGCTGTTTACTGCTATACCACTCTCTCAGGGATTAGAGTTCTGATAACATTTGGGACCTTTATTGTCGTTTTGTCGCTGAGTACGATAGAGCGCTGGCCAAATGGCAGATCTTGCATGATATGTGGGCTCGTTATAAACATTATGAAATGTTCAATCTGCGAGGGGGAAACATCTCGTCTTGGCGCTCTTTCATGAAGCACTGGCATTCCTCTGCCATGTGTCAAGCAGTGACGTTTGCCTTTCGTGTAGCGGTATTTTGTCAGATCTGGTGCGTATTTAAGGAGAGTCTTGTAACGTACTTTGTCTGCCATTATCGATAGTATTTGTCGCCGTGTTGCCCAGTTGCTTGCAGCACCATAGCACTCGGAAAGAGCTGCCATGAGCGTCTCATCTACGTTGCTTTCTGAGGAAACCTCCTCACTCGAGATGAACTGTTTCCGTAACACGCCTGAGGAGGCCACCTCGCTGAACAAAGACTGTGAATCCTGAGGGGTCATGTCATTAAGTATAGCGACAGTGGCTTGACCTGCTTTGCGCGTGTAGTAGCGTTTCGTTCCTGCACTCGCCTTCTCCCATGGGGTTTGCAGCTGTGATCTTACTGGACTGATGTCTCTTGCTGCTAAAAAGGTGTTTAGAGTGTCTAGAGAGGGCTTCTTTTCGTCTAGTACTCTCAACAGAACTTCTTCATCTTCACTTGACGTATCACTGGGGACGTACAAATTTTGACCCGGGGTAAGAGGAGTGCTCTGAGGAACAGGACCCTAAAAGGGAAATGAATTTTTTTTTCTTGAAAGCTACATGATCCACCTATTTGTTTTCGAAGGAAGCTATTCATTTCCATAGGATCCTTTCGGGCTTTTTGCCATGATGTATTTAAGGTGGCTCTCTAGAGTATTTGTGAATACCGTCACTACAGGAAAGAAACCTAGTTTATTTCTCTTGAAGGTTTCCCTGTAGAGATTTACCAGTATGGGTACCGATATAATATGGCTTATTTTTTGGGTGTTAATTTTTAGATTATGGACGTTGCCATGGCAACATCACATCTAATGACAGGCAGATATACTCCTATTTTTCGTCTAAATTCCTTAATATTTATACTTTTCTTCGGCGAATTTTCTTGTTCTTTGCCATATTATGGAAATGATATTGCCTGACATTTTGAAGCGGTAAAAAGTCAAAGTCGCTGAGACGCTTTTGCCAACATTCTGTAATCTGTCTTTTCCTTTACTATATTCAGACAGATTTTAACAAATGTAGGGTAGTTGATAGGAACTGTATTTGGTTAGAACTGAGCCAATTTAAAAAAAAAAATTACCCAAGGGAATGCGAGAAAATTAGCAGTTAATTTTACAGATTTGGTCACGCTGCCGTCATAAAGATCAGAAGAACATACACGAGACAGGATTTACGCGCCATACCAGTGCCCAGCTTGCGCGCAGCCATAAAACTCTAGAAAGCCTCCTTAATTGAATTTTTTTGGTCTTTGGCCTTACACACGTCACCATTCCTTTGGCCTCAGTCATTCCAATTAAAAAATAAAATCTGTGCTGGACAGACTGTGCATGCAGAAATTTTACTTGGAAAGGAAAACGTGGAAGCACAAGCGAGAATAAGTTCAACCTCGGAGGAAATATCACTTATTCCAACACTCCTTACATATTCGCCAATACCTCTGTCACACGATGATAGGGGCACGGTATCACCACTGGGATATCGCTTGTCA
>NC_090877.1:2608678-2633678 GCF_036669935.1 Montipora foliosa | reverse complement strand
CTTCAGAAAAAATGCACCGAGCCGGGAATTTCGACCACGCAAAATTTTGCTAATTTTTCACGGCTTTCCCTGAATTTCTGTTTCGACACAGAAGTGAATGTTTAGGCTCGAATGACTCGTTGACACATATTAAAGAAGTTTCTGGGCACAAATGTGAGGTTAAAAGCGATGCGAACTGAAAATGGGGATTGATTTGAATATAGCATCTTACGCAAAAATTGTGGCGTTTTCTGTGATCGCGGGGGCCGAACAGAATTTCGTCATTTTCGGGAATTAAAATAAATCTTTCAAGAAAAAAATCCCACCACGTTTCTTACAGTATGATAGGCTATCTTTGTATGAAATATGAAGAATTTTGATTTTTCATCACGTGCCACCTTTTGCTCGATTTTAGTGGACATTCCCTCTTAAATGTCAGGGCAGTTTTTCTATCCCTAATTCCGAAGCAAATTTAATTTGCGTCAATGATGACAATGGTGATGATTGTTTTTTGCGGGACCAATAGGATTGGACTGGAACGAACTCAATGCGACATTGAACCCCACATTTGACTGGGAAACCGCTGTACAAACAGCTCTGAGAACTGATGATTCTTTGGAAGACGTAAGTTGCCTGAGGGGTAGAGATTTCTTGCCTATTATTTGGAAGGCGTAATGCAAGTTGTGTTTTTTTAAGCGAAAATTTAACGTGGGCTGTACTGTCGTTTTTAAAGACACCTGTTCTTTTAGTGGATAAAAATGTGTCAGGTATCATTTTTGGACAAGAGAAAATGCAAAATCAGCTTCTGAATTATTCGAAGTTTCCGGTTCCTTTTCCATAGCTTGGAAAATGCATATATCTTTTTGGACGATTTAGTGTGTGGTATCGTAGGATAATTTTACGAGTCTCGCTGTAGCTTGGCGAACCCGTAGGGTGAGTCACAGCTGTGAAATCTCTTCCGCCAACAATTGTGTTCTCTTTTAAGAAGAGATGTAATTGTGACCTTTTTTTGGCGTCTTTAATTTCAGGCAATAAAAAAGGGTTTCATCTTTGCTCTTCTCTACGAGTTGTGTGATGACATGCCCAGATCCCCGGATCTCACAGATCGTGATCCCCGTAGGACCATGTTGGACTATCTATCTCCTATTGCTCTATTTGCATCTGCAAAAATAAAGGGGACAGATCGCAACGAACTAGTTCCTGTGGCAATTCAAATGGACTATAAACCAGGTCATGAAGTTAAATTAAATGCAATTGAATAGAGTAAATACCTGTCGATGGCGCATAGTATGTAAATCTTTCCACCATTTACCAAAGACAATAAATAAAAAATAAGTAAGTAAGTAAATAAATAAATAAATAAGTAAATAAACGAATCAATCATCTTCTTAAATCTTTAGAGATTGACACTTGAAACCTGTCGGAGCAAAGCCATCAGGAACCACAAAATCCAATCATTGCACATAATTATGAAGTCCAAGAATCGAACTCACGAGGCGGCAGGCTTTCTCTAGTACGCAATTCAGCCAATAAGGCTTAACTTCAGTCGTTATTCTCTACACCAAACTTTCCATAGCCAGTGGACTTAGGTACAACTCCGCTACCAACATATTAACTACATTTTCCTATTTACTCTTTGCTCATCCTTATGCCTTTTGTCGGTTGTTTCTCTGTTTTATTACATACTCAACAAAATATCGCGTTTCTGATTGGTGAATGATTAAGGTATAAATAGGTTATAGAGTGCAAAAGAGATTAAAGAGTGCAATACGGGCAAAGCGATGGAGTGATTTTGTTGTGTATATAATAAACAAAAAAAATCACATGAACTTACCTTCAAAACATCACTCGTGCCCATAGATCGCGTTCATACGATTTCCCATACTTATTACACAGGTACATGTGAGTTGCAATCATTATTCCAAATAGAGTGTTTTCACGTGACGTCCGGCCGCCATGTTGGTGTTCCCAACTAATCCTCCTGGAATTGAGGTCTATTACCATGAAAATGTTTTCTTTTGTTTCGGTTTTCTGATCACGTGAGTGAAAACCCTCTATACTACTGAAGCGTTTACATAATAGCCCATTTCCGTGTTCATGTCTGCCTCCTCTTCAAAGCGAGTCTAAGTGCAAAGTTTTTCTTATGAAAATTAGCTTTTCATTCACATGTGAAGTAGAGGTAATTACCATCACAAAAACGTCGCACCTGGACTCGCTTTGAAGAGGAGGAATTTATGAACTCGGAAATGGCCTACTAATTCGGCAGTTTAAAGCCTCTTTTCCGACTTTTACTTCCCTGCTAGGAGAGGTCTCTTCTTTTGCGTTTGCTGGGGCTGTCGAATTCGGGAAAGGGACCTCTGCCATGGGTCGAAATTCATTGTGTTGCGCATGCACGGTGGTTGCTTAGCGACCGAATCCTCACGTGATACTTCATGTCGTGTGGGGTCACTTAACAACATTGAAAATACTGTAAAGGAAAGCGCGGGACAAAGTGGGCTCAGGCCACAGTAAGCAAACATATAATGGGGCATGTGGTTTGGAGAGTACAGTACAAGGTTGTGGACGACGGTTGAATCAAAGCGAGTTTCGTTAGGAGCAGTGGTGGCTCAGTTGACTAGTGCGCGGTTTTCGGAGCGAGAGGTCCCCGGTTCGATCCCCGGTGACTTAAACGTCTGTTTCGACTTTCCTCGGATCCATGCAGCTATAGCTTTAAATCCTCTTAAAACGGAGAACTGACAGAGGGAGGGGGGTAAAGGGTGCACCGTCGGCTTCCATTGATACCAGCCTCTTAGCTGAAGGAACTACCGACGTTAAATAAAGTTACTTTACCTTTTACCCATGGCAAAGGTCTCTTTCCCGAACTCGTAAACCCAGCGAACGCATGAGAAAAGAGACGTCTGCTAACAGGAAAGACTTTTATGTATATTACCGGCTATTTAACTGGTGGTTAGACGAATAAAATTCAAATTTTAAATTCAATGTTTTGCTAATTGTACCTCACAAGTAATTTGCCGTTGTTTTCTCTGGAAGTGTTCCTCCCTTGGTATACAATCATGATTATTTCAGTAAATGAATTCTAATCCTTTTGTCAACCATTGTTTATTTCGTAAACATTGTTTCAAAATGTTTTTGTAGATTCAGCAGTGTTCACTCCAAGCGATGGGGACAACTGGATGCTTGCAAAGCTGAACGTGCAGGTTACTGATATCGGATATTCTCAAATTGTGGAACATCTCGCAAAGGTATAAACTAAACGGTGTTTTACCGAGGTGAAGGCTATAGCGATGTTTCTCGCGACGTCATCCACTGTTATTTTAAAACATGCCACCCAGAACCTAATTGGCTGTTGAAACAACGACTTCTTTTGTTCAGTGGTTGGCAGGTTTCAATATCCAAAGAAAAGTGACGTCAATCTTTGCTATTATCGGGAGTGGAAGCTGAATAATGAATAATGAATAACGGCATTAAATAAAAAATGAATAATGAATATTTGGGTTTGGAAAATCAGGAATAATGAATAACACAGCCATGTCAGTGGAATAATGAATAAAACATTTGTTTATGTACCTCCTGATACATTTTCGAGAGGGACTTAGTAGTTATACGATGAAATTTTTGTTTTCGTGAAATCAGTCGGTAATCGGGAAAAGAAAACTACATAAAAACTACAAAAGACTCCTTCCAAACTATTCCGAAGCTTCAGACTGGGACTATTGTAGAATCTGCCAAACAACTTGACGTACTGACCTCTTGCATGGTTTTTTGTCTGGACGTTTAGTGTTTGGCCGTTTTTATACTAGAGACGCATAATCCGTCTGGGACATACTTGGGCAAAGATTTTTTCTGCGTCTGTTAAATTCCTGAAGATAAAAGGTTTTGCGAAGCACTTTAGAATAAATATAAGCGATATAAAAATATAACGACGTTTCCATGACTCCATGCCATCATTATTGAGTTCGAAATACATGATAGAATTAATTGATTGAATATATAGTAGTAGTAGTGTGAAAAGATGTAAGGTATTGAAAAGGCTGGATGAGGAGTTGAAGCCCTTCTCGACTAACGAATACACAATTTCTGATATATTTGAGTTTTCTCAAGAAATCCAACAGTTTCAAGTCAACGAGAATGATATCTTTGTATCGTACGACGTTTCTGCATTATTCACAAGTGTCCACTTGGAAGAAACGATCTAGATTCTCGCTAAGAAAGCCTTTGCCCAGAACTGGTTCAACGAAACGCATCAGTTAAACATCACCCAGGATGATCTTGTTGAATTATTGACGGCTGCTACAAAACATCAACTCTTTCAGTTCAACGGACATCTTTATGAAGAAATTGACGGAGTTGCCATGGGCTCTCCCTTAGGCCCTCTTGTGAAGAATATCGGAAACAAATTACCTTCCTTCTCAGAAGATACGTGGACGATACCTTAGCCATGGTTCTCGACATTCCATCTGCTGAAGCCTCGTCGACAACATTGAATGAATCCCACCCTTCCATTAGCTTCACCATGAGAAATAACAACCAACAATAAGCTACCCTTCGTTGGAATGGAAATTGAAATGAAAGGAAATCAACTAGCAACATTCGTCCACAGAAAAACAACCAACAAAAGCTAACAAAGGCCTCTTACTGTACTGCCAAAGACACGTTGACAATAAGTATAAACACTCACTCTTGAAAACAATGTTAATTCGCGCACATCGTTTTTCATCTTCTCCAGACCTTTTTGCTGATGAATATAACAACTTGAGATCAATGTTTCTGAAATTGAAGTATCCTTCGCGGCTTATCGAATCGACCATCAACAGTTTCATCCGTTCACAAGATCAAGCCGAACCACAGCACCAAATCCCACTAGATCAGCTCATTAGATTTGTCTTGCCGTTCAAAGATCAGAGATCGCCCGACGCTGTACGAAATGATCTCAGCGAACTCAGCAAGAAAATTGGAAGTAATTTGCGCTTAGTGTTGTTTACTAGTAGAAAAATCATTGATGACATCAAAGGTGTGGAGGCCAAACCTTCCCTAATTAACCAACATTGCGCTGTCTCAGCTGTCTACAAATTTTCATGTGATCTGTGTGATACAGGTTATGTCGGATACATATCCCGACACCTCTTGAACGCATCGCCGAACATAAATACTCTTCTATTGGTAAACACTTGAAAAAAGAACACAGGCTGCAACCAACTAATCTACAAGACCAATTTACAGTTCTAAAGAAATGCCGCACAAAGTTTGACTGTTTAATCTACAAGATGCTGTTCATCAGGAACATAAAACCAGAACTTAACACGCAGTTGGATTCAATTCGCGCCAAACGTTTTACATAACAATTGAATTCTTTAATACCCTTTTCAATTCCTTACGTATTTTCACACTACTACTACTACTACTATATATTCAATCAATTCTATCATGTACTTCGAACTCGACAATGATGACATGGAGACATCGAAACGTCTTTCTATTTTTATATCGCTTATATTTATTCTGTTAAATTCGTCTAGTATGAGGACCGGCACGGGACGCATTACGCATCTGGTCGAACTTTCCAGTTTAGCGCGCATTGGAAGACGAACTAAAGTGGATCGTTCGTCCAGACGCATTATGCGTCTTTTGCCTGTCTTTACACTTACGCAGAAAAAATATTTGTTCATGTTCGTCACGGACGGATTATGCGTCTTTTATGGTTCGTGCCGTCGTTACACTAGACCGATAACATGAGAGACGTATAATTCGTCGGGACGGACTATGCGGCGTCTCTAGTATAAAAACGTTGCTTAATGTCCAGATTGGTGTCGGTGTGTCAACGACGGTGTATGCATGGTCGGTTTATCAATGATGTAATTGTTGGATACTGAATTGTATAGAATGGGGAAGAGCAAGACATCAGAGAAAAAGAGGAGACGTGACCGATGGTAAGGCGATATTAATTTTACCTTGTTGTTTTTTTTTTATGAAACTTTCCATTTTATGTTTCGAACCCTAAATGGTTTTTGAAACATGTTTTTATACAGCCCACGTTCCAGATCACCCGTAACCGAAATGAGGCGGCGTTCAAAGCCGTCGACCAGCAGGTCAGCTGGTATCAAGTTAGAGCGAACCAAGAACTTTTCAATACCAATTTTTAGCATGAAATAACATGAAGTTAGGATAACCCAATGAATAATACGGATTTTCAACTTGATTTTTAGTTTTGCTCTTTTCTAAATTATTCTCTAAAACTGTAAAATACATACGTAAAGTAGTCTCTGCGCCAAAAATATCAATTTGGAAGTTAAAAGTTTGAGTAATATCCACGTTTTTAAGTTCGCTTTTGGCTGCATGTTTTCATATCAAACTGCCTTCAAAACGCACGAAATGCAGTCTCAGACAACCTAATTTTTTAAGATTTCCCGGTGGGGCATGCCCCTGGAACCCGCTAGAGGCTCGCGCCTCCGTCGCTCGTTTGGTCCGTCTCCTCGTTGGATCGCACACTCCCGCAAAAAAGAAAACCTGCCTACGGCCCTGAGTAACCTGTAAGTAAAGGCGCATTAAAAAAGAAAAAAAAGAAACCTTGATGTCGGTTCTAGGAACTTAGAAAGTTCTGCAACCGACCAGGCTATGCCGTGCAGGCCAAGCTCTGAATTCAAATTTATGAAAATAGCCACTGGCAATAGCACTGCTTTTGGAGAAACATCGTCCTCTTGAGAATTGAGTATACAGTCGAATGTAGAGAATTGTATTTTGTGCAATGTCTTATATTGTCACATAACCACGTTGTGGTGTTATCGTGGTGTTCTCGGATAATGTTCTAAAAGTTGGTGTCAGTTATGAATAATAAAAAAGAACTTTAGGACAAAAACGAATAATTGAAAGAAAAACCCAAAGAATAATGAATAACCGAGGTCCACTTATTCAGCTTCCACCCCCGACTAATAGAGTTGAATATCAACCATCTTTTTTACCAAAACTAAGATGAATCATTGTTTAATTAACTTCACAATCCTGTTTAACTGAAGAACAAAAATATGCTCAATGGAAACGATTACGTAGCATTTTAGTACATTCCTCTTCGGCTGCTGTTTCGCTAATAACCAGAGATTTAACCTTCCGGAACAAGTGAAAAGCATGACTTTTTGGTCATCTTAGCGTATACTACCATTTATTATCCAACTCTGAAAGAGATCAACGCAATTAAAAACGTGCTAAACGAGTGCAAATTACTATTTCAAGATATTTACATTTGTGCAGTTGAATAAACAATCCGCAACATTTTCCACTACGCGCTTCACGAAAATACTGTCACACTCAGTTGACGAATAAACTCGTTGTTACAGTACAGGTTGGACAATAAATAGCTTGTTAGCTGAGGTGCTGGTGTGGGTCCTTAAAGTACAGCTTAACTCGATCGAAAAAATACCACACGCCAAAAAATCTCAATCAAAATGCAATACAAGACTGTGATAAATAGGTCGTTTGCAACCAATCTCTGGGGACACAGATAATAATGCTACAACATACAATTGCTGGTGGACGAACAAAAACAGCTAATGAGAAGTCTTTTATTTTCCTCCACCAACATGGCGGCGATGACGTAAGGTGAAATCAGCTCCTCCCTACTCCCCCAGGCCACGCAGGGAGGAACTCGTTTTTCACTTTTGAATGTCTCCCAAGGTACATTATTTTATGGAGTCCTTCTGCGTCAGCCTGAAACGTGCTCTGGCAGCTTTGCATCCACTGAATCAAATGCTGAAGTACCACTGCAGAGAGATTGTAATGCCGAACACCTTTGGCAGCTCAAAACTGCTGGGTGACCAAGGGTTTATGGACTTACTATTAGCATTTGGAAGTGAAGGCGCTCTAAGGTTACTTCGGGGTGGACACCAATATGCTACATGGGAAGCAACAGACTTGAGAGCGCAGATAAAGGCAAGAAAATTGGGTTCGCCTATAAAGTAAAATGTGACCAATGCTTAGATATTTATATACATATTTGCCATGCTCTTCGTCGGCATTTTTTTCAAACCTAGCGCGTGCTCTCGTGAAGTTTAATATCTGACGTTTCATTTAACCGTACTTTTGTGGTAAAAGCAGGGGCTTGGGGCAAGCTCATATTGCGTCAAACTGATCGGGGTCGAGAAGTATACCCGGAAAAGTAAGAAAGTAAGTATAGTATATCCGTATTTCGAAAACGCGCTTCAAAAGAAAGATTGATAAAATTCCTTTCCAGGTAGGAAGGTCAGGTGAAATGTGGTTCTGGCAAACGCAGTCCTGATTCCATTGAAAGGCCAAAACAAGGCAAACAGCATCACATAAGCCTAAGAGACTTTCCAATACTAGAAAAAAAAATGAAACAACAGAATAAATGTAAACATTCTTGCTTGGAAGCAGGGATGACGCTGTGGTGAAAGAATTTTACTCCCAACAATGTGGCCCTGGTTTGGCTTCCAAACTTGGCGTCGCATGTGGTTTGAGTTTGTTGGTTCTGTCTTCTGCTCCGAGATGTTTTTCTCCGGGTACTCCGATTTCTCCCTCTCAAAAACCAACCAGCGATTTGATATGATTTGCTTTGATTTGACTTCTGTACATTGTCCCCAATTAGTGCCCTAGGGCTAAATGCTAAATACAGTTGACACTTATTTTTATTATTATGTACAATTAAATTACGTTTTGCTGGTCGACCGGACTCATTTCATTCCTTGGAGCGGGTTACAGCTAATAATCAAGGTTCACAAGGTTCTGGGCATCTCTCAAATCTCAAGAACTCTTCGCAGCATCCTTTCAGTTCCAGTAATGCGGTCTTCTGCACGTTGCCCTGATCGTACGCTTATACCAATATTCTGAAGTGACTTATTCACCCCATTAGGGATTGCTCCCAAAGCTCATACAGCAACCGGTATCACCTCCACTTTTGGCATAGCCCACATCGTTGTTATTTCGCACTTGAGATCTTCGAATATTTTTCAATTTTTTCACTTTCTTTTGAGTTAACTCTGCGGTCAGCTGGTACAGCAACATCGATTATTATACAGACTCTATCTACCTTCCTCACAACAATAATATCCGGCCCTCTAGCCTCTATTGTATGGTCGCAATGTATGTTGAAATCCCAGAACACTTTGATATTGTCCGTCTGCAACACACTCTGGGGCTGCTACCAGTTCTCGTACCATTGTCTGCTCTGTCCAACCCATTCACACCACACAATTCCCAATAAATCATTCAAGGGGCATCATTGTGTCTCGTCTTATACTCTTTTTTTTCAAGTTTTCTGCACTCGCTAATGACATGGGTAACAATTTCACCTCTCTCGTGACACATTCTACACAGTGGAGATTACATACGCTTGTCCTCATGAAACTTCACATAATTCGTTCCCAAAGCTTGTTCTTGTGCCGCACAGATGAGAACTTCAGTGCTGGTCAGCTTTTTTTTATCCAATTCCACGGTACTGCCACGTCAATAAGTTTGCAGGTTTTGTTCTTATGGTCTTTGATCACAGTATCTGACTTGTTACATGCTAATTCTCTATCAGTGTGTATCAGCACATCCCAGAGTATTGTAGTTTCTTCATTTCCAGTGACAAATGCTGGTTTGTGTTTATACCACTTATCCGACACCTGAATATTGTAGTGTTGACATATCTTCCAATGTATGTATGTTGGTGTCTTGTTGTGTCTTTGAATATAGTCAGTTTTTGCAAGTTCCTGTAACCTGTCACATCTGCTCCCAAATGATTTATGCTGTACCTAACTCAGTTCTCCTTATATGTTATACAGAAACGTGGACTTGCAGACAAGAAACTCGTTCCGTACTTCCCATACCGTGACGACATTGAAGAAATCTTACAAGTTATCGAGAAGGTGGCCGAAAGTTACGTTAACCTGTAAGTTTCAACACAGACTTGATTTTAGTTAACGGAAATGGCCCGAAAAGCGAAATTTAAATGAAGTGAGCTAAACGACACTGAAGATTTCGATCTTCCTTTTCTAAACGCGACTTATTTACGTATAGGCAAAAGTCAATAAAATGTTCGCTACAGCTATCGAGCAAATTCGAAAGAAAGAAATAAGCTATCCTGGGGATTGCATAGGCCGGCTCAGTTGTTGTAAACAGGCAGCATTATAATGGAGAGATCTTGCATTTATGTTGCTTATCCTGATTTTCACCTTGATTGCCTGCTTGGAGGTAAATCTACGGTAATCAGTGACATCAGTTTGGAATCAGAGGACTCAGTTTGAGCATACGTGGCATGGAGAAGGTAAAATCGAGCAAAGCTTGGTATCCAAAGAAATGTTTCCTTATCCGTTTTTGTTCTCTAAAGTGGACTGTCCAAAACGTTGTGGAAACACTTGTGTGGACACAAAATGTTGATGTGTTTTCAAGAAACAGAAAGCAGAGGTTTTGCAAAGACAGGACCTATGATCACGAATCGAAGTCATGATCCTGGCGTGTTTTTCTTTTTTCATGGCCTTTGATAGAAGAAATCGATTTAGTGTTTTAGTATTAAAAAACCGTATTTCTCTTCCTAAGGTATTATGACAACGACAAAGGCGTTCAGGAGGACAGCGAGCTCCAAGCTTACGCAAACGAATTGTCTATTAACGGAACTGGACCGAACGGAGGCATTGGAAGGGTATCAGTGATTAGTTGGCTAGTTGGTTCATGTGCTAATTTACTTATTAAAGGGAAAGCTAATATCCTATTGTTGGTCTGTGGATCTGATCCTTTCCTTTCCTTTCCAAGAAAAACTTACTGTCCTTTATTTTCAACAGATTCAAGGATTTCCTGCCAAAATTGATTCCAAGAAAGACCTCGTGGATATTGTGGCCCGCATCATCTCGCAGGTGACCATCCAACACGCTGCAGTGAACTATGAACCGGCAGACTATGCTGTGTATGCGCCTAACCTACCAACCAAACTATACAATGATACCAGGGTGAAAGACGGCGAATTCTCGGTTTACCGACTTCCAAACAGACTGACGTCTGCTGTAAGTAACGTTTGCATGTTTTAAAAGGAGGAGTAGACTATAGGCTACGCCCCCCCCCCCCACCCCACCCCTGCACACCAAGGTAAATTAACGGAGCTGGCCAACGTTGTGATCTTGTGACAGATAAGAGCTGTTCCACCATGGGTGGTCTGGTGAGTCAATGACATTGTCAACCAACCAAGTGATTTATCTCAATTTACTTTAATCTGAAGTTTCTCATTGAAAACTACGTAAAATAACATTTTTGACATTTACAGATCGAAGCTCAATTTTTCAACGGTTTGGCATCATTCCGTTTCGATTCGTTGTTTGATTACGGCAACGAACTACGAGACATCAAAGCTGTTAACATTATAAATCGTCACTACGAGGACCTTATGCTGAGAGTCCAACCACATATGCAGCAAACAAATGAAGAGCGGGAAAAGATTGGTGACTTGACTTATCCGTATTTAATTCCAAGATGGATTCCCAATGGAGTTCAGACCTAGACCATCTTAAAGGGAAATTGAACGACTTTGTAGAGACAGTAGCACCTGTCACAGGCAGCCTGTTATTTGGTGTAACCGTTGTAGCATCCTTTACTGTTAAGTCTAAGTCATTGTTTCGGTTGTTTAGTCTTTGTTTTGAGATTGAGCAGCAGGTCACCCACATTGTACCTTACGAAAACTACAATATCACAATCAACGAGATCGTTTGATACCAAGCGGCTAGGAATGTGGGTGTCAGTAAACGTAGGCAATCAACACATGTAGTACAACTTTGAGATGCTCTTTGCAAAAAGGTAAAAAAAAAAAAAAAAAAAAAAAGAGAGAAAAACGAAAAGGATCTCATATCCTCTAAATGGTGTATTTCGTATTGTTCAAATTTAAAGGGTTAGGTCGAGTTAAATGAAAAATAACCGTTTACATTGACGTGGCAGTCTTCGCTTCTAAGTTCCCGTTATAGTCAGTCGTTTCTAATTAAGTACAGGGGAGACGTAACAGTAAGCTAAGGGTTTACAATAAAGTCAATTGATGAATACTTGCTGTGTGTTTTTTAGTTTGAAACCCGAATATAAATCAACGACGAGATGATACCGTGAGATGATACTGCATTAGTTTCTCGGCAAAGGGCGAAAGAACATTGAAAATAAGAATACAAGGGAGAAATGGGTAATAGTTCATGTAACCCACATATGTGCTCGGAGAACAAACTATTGCTAACTACGCTTAAGGTTAGCTATCGTGTGGAAGTCTATTGGGCTTATTCCTAGGTATGGTGATGTAGCCTGGAATGTCCTCAGTTTTTGGTCAGAAATCGCGTGGGATGCTCTACCTACCCATTGACCTTTTCCACAAATGGCGTTCAAAGCCTAGTTTTTCAGGCTTGGTTGAAACGCATCAAGTTCGTTATCAAAGACCGGTGATTTTTACAAATAAAATATCCTTTTGTTTCAATGCCATGCAGAGAGTATTTCTAGCGTCTCGGCAATGAGTAAATTAAAAAAAGATGAATAAACCAAAATGAGACCTGTGGGTTTGATTAACATAAACACAAAAGAATAATAGATCGGCCACCGTTTATAAAGGTGGTCTAACCAGCTGCAATAACTACTTGTAAGCAACAAGTTCGTTCATCTAGACGTCTCTCTGGTGTGCGGGATTGACAAGGTCCTGCGGCCACCCTGACTCCGTTATAAACACAGCTAATAAAAAAACCCGAGCTCTAGAGACCGATTGAGAAACGGGAATTCCACTCACCTTTGAGCACCTATCACCCCCAAACCTCGCGCGTTGCTCTCAAAATCTTCCAACTTCTCCCCAATAATTCCTGAATTAGTGAATTATTTGCCCTATGTAAAGGAATCCAGGTGGCCTTCGGATTTCAGTTCCCAACCCGTAGATTCCGGATCCAGAATAGTTGAATCCGAATTCCAAACTAACGGGTTCCACCGAAATGACTCCTGGATTCCATCGAAATTCGTGTATTCTGGATTCCACACAATGGATTCCGGATTCTACGCTCTGGATTCAGGATTCCAAGACCTCACATTTGCAGGATTCCGGACTCCGGATTCCTCCACATTGGGAGAAAATTATTTTCTGTATCACCACTTGTATCATGCTAAACACGAGAGGTAACCCGTCAGCGTCAGAAAAGTGTCTTTTTAAAACAGTTTTTGCGGGATTGTAAACAATAGACCAAATCGGCTATCTCAATGATTATAAGACGTTTTGTTCCAGATATTTCCGTATCATTTAATTCGAATACTACATTATAATGCAAATCCAATACACAAAGAATCTTAATCCTGGAATTCGACAATTTGAGTTGGTTACAACATTAGGTCTATTGTTTGTTTTCGCCAAAACGTGGTTTAAAAATAGACTTATGGGGACACAAACCTGATAACAGATTCTTACTCTTGTTTAAACGACTCTTGCCTATACACTATGCAAAAAGATCTACAAGAAAGAAACAGGAAGAAAACTAGTAGACCCTTTCCGCAAACATGGAAAGACTTAAAGGGAAGTGACCCTCGCAGTTACCTGGACAATCCAAGCAATTGAGGCCCCCACCAGCCCGCGATGCCGGTGCAATGCTCTACCAACTGAGATATGAAGCCAATGTTAACATTCTTCTTTTAGCGTATCACCACATCATGGTAAGTAAAAAAGCCGCTGCACTCATTTCTTATGGAATGAATGATGGCTGTTCATCAAATTAATTTATTCATGTACTTAAAATGTCACTATGGTTTCATCAATGTAAAAGCTGTTGAATATTATCATGGTTAAAATTGTTTCAAAGAATTGTTGGCTTGTATCTCACTGGATTTGCAAAATGGCGCCTATCTATGCGTGGACAACTCAGCACTTTGAGAATCAGAACAAATTTCGTGCTTTTCACAGCGCTGATTCCGGTTATTGTGGGCACAATCTTTTACCCCTTCAGCGCCAACAGTTCCACTTGTAGATTTTACTCTGCCTAACACCAGACTATCTTTTGTTCGCTTATGGATGGGGAACCCCTTGGGAGGTAAAGGGTTAAAGACATTTTTCTTGCACTCAAGTCCTATATAAAAGATAGGTTCTGGGTAATTTTTTAGTTATAGGCATTCTGCAATTTCCTGCCACATAACTACTATGATTAACAGTGTCAAAACCCAACTCAGTAAAATGTAACTCAGCCCTCCCAGCCCCCAAGGCGAAAGTACCTTTGGTCTGGTCTAATAAATGTTAGCTAACAACTGGATCATAGTTTAGAGCCTGCGGATTTTATACAGGCATACATTGACGCCCCCCCCCCCCCCCCCTCCCACCCCTAGTTTTTTGACTGCCCCGCTGTCTTGAAAACAGGCTGCGCAGCTGCACAGTGACCGACCTTTTTTGTATTCTCAAAGTTTCCTAGGTGTATTTGACTAGACCTTTTGGAAGCTTGTCAAAGAGCGACGTTTCTTGAAAATCCGGAACACCGACTTACAAAACTACAATCCACGTCGGCTGACCTTTAACAAGTGTGCAAGACGAGAAACAAGAAATAGCAACGTTTTTCAGCTTTAAATGTCTTTCTTATTGAGATATAGGGGAAAATTGGCTCCGGCAATTGCAACGCACCTGAAAAGGGCCGAACTTGGACTAGTCTTGGCTAAACTTAAGACGTGAGACATAGCTCTAAACATGATATTGCTGAATCAGGCTTGAAGATGTAAGAGTCAAGAAACAAAGTTAACATCACATAATTTAATTCCCTTGCAATAGTATGATTTAATTTCACAACCCAATACATGTGACCAAGAGTTTCAAATTGTAAATCCTCAGTCTGTATTTTTTTTGTTTACTTAGCTCGTGTTGGCTTCATGTTTTTGTCTTTTGTTTCCTTTGTGTTACGGCATTCAGTACACCAGGGTGAGCCTTGAACTCTGTGCTTTGAAACTTTCTCCTCTCAGAGGGAAAAAAAGGCCTTTGAACCTCTACGTCTGTAATGTTTGTCAATGTCTGGTCGGCTCAGATTTAATTAAGACGCTAAAGCACGGGTCGATGGAGACAAAATATCGTGGAGCAAAAGGAGGTTTGCTGGCAGGCGGTTTCATAAAAATAAGGGGTTTGTTGGGAGTGCTCAGCCTCGTGGGCGCATAAATTTACCTTAAACACGAGGAGACTGCACGCCAAGTTGATTTCTCAGCGTCCTTTTATTTTCACAGGTTACCCAATCTATTATTACACAAGGCATCGGCCATTTTGAAAGTTGGGCGAATAGGCAATTTTCGAATTGTGCTGCAACAAAAGAACAGAGTTGAGAATGAGTTCAGGGAAATAATTAGCATTTTGTTTTGTTCAAAAAAAGAAAGGAAAATGCACATTTTTCCCCTGAACCTCGACTCTGTTTTTGCTGTTGCTGCACAATCCGAAACTAGCCTATTGAACAACCTGAGAGAGACAATGATTTTATGAGGACTCCTATATCTTACATTTTGTAATAATTGAAATGTGCACAATTTAATAGCGGAGCTCCGCGCGCGCAGAAGGCGCGCGCACGTGGAGCACCATAGTTAAGAAAATATGGTAACCCATCAATGCGAGAAAATTTGGTTTTATAGCCATGACGTCATGAACGACCGTACGTACGTACGTCCGTACGTCCACCCCTCCATGTATGCCAATGTGACCGGGATCATGCTAGTTTACAGCATACATCTTTGATATTGGACATCGATCTTTTGATTAATTGGCACCTGTCAAAACAAGGTATCCACTGACCAGTATCACGTGACCATAACGCGGGCTCAAGCTTAGAGCTCATCGAGGTCAGCTTTTTTTTTAATTTGACCGCTGACCAGGCACTGGTTTTCGATTGGATTGCAGGCGTAACCCAGGTTAGCTCACCCGAACATAATTCGCGCGCTTTCTGTGGCTCGGCGTGGCTACACGGCCATACTATATATAAACGAAAGTTCTTACACAGTCAACGCTTTTCGTGTTCAGGTGGAAAACGGTTTGGAAGATGTTTTCTTTCTGCATTTTTCCCTGGTTTCAATCCAGTTTGACATATCATGATATCTGTGGTCCACACTGGTGGCTACGCAGTTATTCAAGTCAAGCATCGGCGGGATGTAAACTTAAAGCTGAGTGTTTATTTTTAATTTGCTTAGAGCTGCTTTTTTCTCTGTACTGCAATTTTATAGAAGCTCTGATAAGGTTACATGATGCCTGGAGGACCTATGTCTAGAACAGAAACGAAAGGACTGAGCGAAAGAGAATGACAACGACAAAACAGAATACCAGTAATAGCTCATACGTAGCACACAAATTCTTTCCTTGGGCAATAAACCGTTTGTTATTTTTACGATGCGTTATTTAAAGTGGATGCGTATTTTTAAAAGTTGGTTTAATCGGTTATTCCTTTGTTCAGGAATGAGAAGCGAATTTTTATTGTTAACTGGAATTAATCTGTACTCTTTTGGACATAAAGAAAGTTGATTTGTTTGTTTGTTTTCCTCTAAAATGCGAGCGAACAAGTGCTTTTTTAATCCGTTTGCCCAACTGCCTAACAAGCAAGCGCCGGAGACGCTAACTTGTAGGGGGTTCTGGGGGAATTCTCCGCCAGAAAATTTTGAAATTTTGAAGCTCGGAAATGCTACTTTCACCATCTCGGCGAGATATCAAAAAAATAAACGTGGATCAACCTTAAAAACCGTTTTAATTTTTTTAAATTTTTGCTTGAAATTGGGACTGAACTGGAACACCGTGTTCTCTTCTCACACGATTTTGGTGGCATATCCTCGGCTTTTGTGATAAGTTGAAGGTAGACAAGTTTACCTGTTTGCTTCAGTGAGAGGAGTTTATGCCGGAGGACGAAAATTCACGTCTACTCCATCAACCATCCCAGTCATGTTTTTATACTATTTTGCAATGCGGAAACCCAAGTGCATCTTTTCGGAACCTTTTTTCTATTGTTAAGTATATTCATGTGCGGAATCGGGTTAGACAAAACTATGGTTGGTAGGCTATTGCATTAATCACAGTATTTTCTGATTCTCACACCATGCTTTCGAAAAGTATAAACATAAATCCTTTTAGCGCAGTATCAATACTTAAAGTTGACGGATTAAAATAAGATGTCAACCTGTCACTCGAAAACCCGACGTCCCAATTTTAAACGATTTCACCAACAATATACTCGAGGTATCTACGCGTAGTGATCACTCCAATCGAGTGCTTCATTGAGGCGTTAAATTGGCGTTAAGGTACGTTTAGAATATTCTTGTTTTTTAGATTTAGCATGAAAAAGGATAGTGGAGCGAGAACTAGATATGAAAAATAAGTTATTACCAGCGACTGCTGGACCTTTAGTAATCTCTCTTTCGCATAAAATGTTATCTTTCAAAGATAATCAATTTTAAAGGCAATACATGGGAATTAAGCTACACCTTGATTCAAGTCAGCTATATTTTCGATTATTGTTGTGATGGCTGATTACTTCATGTAAGCTAACCTTTTTAAAACGGGTGCTTAAACTTAAATACTGTTGAACAATGCTGTTTAAAATGGGTGTTGAGGCTTAAGTAAGCACTATTTCAGATGCTGCTTACAAATTGATCAACAGTGCTCATTCGAAATAGTATTTTTAGGGCACTCCATTTGGGTAGTCCATAGGGTACTCCATGGAGTAGGGCTCCGCGTTTTGTCCTCTCCCATCTTCTTTGACCGCACTATCACCAAGATGACCCTGTACTAGGAATTCCGATTGCAACCAGGAGAGAAAACTGCTAGGAGCTCGAGACTGAAAGATCGTTGAGCGCGTAATGAAGAAGTCTAAATTTGAAACGCTTTCGTGAGGGGACACTGCACTTGAAGGCCACTTTGTTTTCTCTTTGTCAATTTGCGACTTTAAGTATTGATAGTGCGCTAAGAGGATTTATGTTGATTTTTATCATAAACATGGTTTGAGAATCAGAAATTGCTGTGATTAATGTAATAGGTAACAACTATTGTTTTGTCTTGTGAATCTAGAGGTTCGATCGTGTTGTTTCTTTGGGAAGGAAACATCGCTCTGTTAAATAAATGAAATAAAATTATGCTTACGAAGGTTTTCTATCTGTACGTTACGTTTAGAGAATGCCGCCAGCCATATGTTGATGGACGAAAGCAAAAGATCTCTCCTTAGTTCCTTTTGTTAGTCCACCAGAAAACTTACATTCCATCATTGATATCTGTGTCTCTAGGCAAAGGTTTCAGAACTGTCACTTGAAAGAGTGACAACCAAATTTTTATTGTAAATTAAACACCGCCAAATCCTCAACGTGGCGCGATAGTCAGGTTGTTTACCATTTAGAACAAATGTCCGGAAATTCCGGTTAGTTTGTAAATGGTACACGACTCTTTGGTTCGTTCCACTGGAAAATTTCCCAGAGCAGCGGGACGTCTGAAAAGGTAGTCCCGTTTTCCAGTTGGAAACTTTGCGATGGAAATGTGTTCCATTTACATGCAAGTTTTGAAAGGTCTCACCAGTTTCAGGCTATTCACGGCCATATGTTAATTTTGGCAACTACATAAATGTATCTTTTTTGTTATTTGTACACACTAATTCGAGACTTTACTTTTAAAGGAGAAACAATGATAATTAATATCTTTAAAATTCAAGTTATAAATGGCATCGCAAATTTGCTTACAATTATGGCGCATGGAAACTTTCAAAGAAAATGGAACAACCTCGGTTTTCAAAATAATCAGTGCGAAAACATTATTTAAAATATGTAACGTGAATAAAAGTACGTTAGTTCTTATAAAATAGTTCGCATAAAATACAAACACAGTCTCTGCTTTATACAAACACGGTTTTGGCTCTGTCTCTCAGCAATTCGTTAAATTCACCATTTACGAGCTCGCTCAGCAACTCATTGGGTTGAGCAGTAGGTACGGTATTTCTTCAGCGTTCCTCGTAGGTAGCCCAAGTTCGCGTCACTAGAGAGCGTGTAATAATTAATTACTAGTGGGAAGATGATCTTTGAGTGCAAGCGGTATTGGGTTACAGGCAGCCGTTGGGAATTTAAACGCATATGAGACTTTGTATGGGAAATAAAATACCGTTGATTATGAAGCCTAAAAAAACGCTCAATTTATTGTTCATTCAATAAAATGAATAAAACTGACTCACCTCTGGTGTATTCTTGTGCGTTTTGGTGCTTATTTTACCGTTTCGGGAATTCCGTGTTTTCACTGTCCTAAGACGAAGTTAAGGCAGCACACTAAGATTTCCACCGTAAGCGTAGTCAGCTCAGAGGCGGTTTGCGCCTCGAAAATCCATCCCAGCCGCGATTTTTTCACGCAAAGCTAAAGCCCCACCATTTGCGAACCTTGGTGAATGTTTCGTCGTCAAAAATCCCCACTCACTTGGCTGGAAATGAGCATTTTCTGCTTCCGATTCCACGATAGCTGATGATTTTAAAACTGGTCGAGGAGCTTGAGTCCGAGGTCAAATTAACTCCACCCGATGAGGCTTCTCGAACAGCTCCATTGTTACGAGCGACGCTGTGGGGATGGGGTAAGTGTTGTACATGAAATGACTGTACCTCATCTGGTGGAGTTAACTTGACCTCGGAATTCCCGAAACGGTAAAATAAGCACCAAAGCGCACAAGAATACACCAGATAATTAACGGTATTTTATTTCCCATACAAAGTCTTATAACGCGTTTAAATTGTCAACGGCTGCCTGTAACCCAATACCGCTTGCACTCAAAGGTCATCTTCCCACTAGTAATTAACCGCGCGACCATGGGCTGAGCGCGGTTCTTGCTCTGCAATCGGTTTATTTATTTTTAACCGCGCGGCCATGGGCCGACCGCGGTTCTTGCTCTGAATGTTGTTTATTTATTTTTATTTTTTTATTTTTTGTTTTGTCGGCGAGCTGAACTAAACTTCCACTAGGCCACATACTAGTCAGTGGGACTTCCAGTCACGCAACTTATGATGTTTATTCGCCAAGAAGCTGTAACAAAATATAATTTTTTGTGTGTGCTTTTGAAACATGTAATAGTGACTTTTAAGAAAGAAAGCTAAGACTATTACGTCATCGGAGATTTCACAACAGCTACGACTGATGGTGCAATCGAAGATTCCTCCTCGGCTATAAGTGAAAGAGCAATACGTTCGTGTGCAGTCGCTGTTGTCAGTTTGTTGTGCTACAGATTGATCAGGTGATTTTGTGTCTATAGTAATCAGTGAATCAACAAGGACTGCTTTGGAATGTGTACTACGTTGCGACTATAGTGGTAAGAAAACAGATAAATTTTCAAAGCGCGGTTTTAAGATCTGAAAGATCTTCTTGTTAATTATTACATGCTCTCTAGTGACGCGAACTTGGGCTGCCTATTCGTTCCTTAGCTCTTCCTTCCTTAGAAGAAATGTTTTTAGCAGTTTTTCTGTCAGTCTTTTGCAATCTTTAATGTCTTTGTCAAGTTTGTTTAGTACGCATTTCGGTGTTTCTGACGGTGTTCCAAAAGCAAACAAAAAATAACATGTTTATTACAATGTAGAACCCCTAGAGGCTAATGAGAAATCAATTTGTTTTCGTCCACCAACATGGCGGCGATAATGTAACGTGAAGATGGAAAAAAAAAAGCTTTTCATTTAACAGAACGAAGTTTCCCTTCCCAAGGAGACAACACGATAGAACCTTTTGATCGGTCTTGATAATCCCGAATTGGGGTACACAAAACAGTAGATGGTACCTGTTGGATTAATCACAGCAATTTTTGATTCTCAAGCCACGGTTATGATAAAGATCAACATGAATCTGCTGAGTGCACTATCAATACTTAAAGTAGAAATTAAAATGAGATGTCAACCTGTCACTCCAGAAGTTGACATCGAAATTTTAAAAGATTTCACCAATAATATACTCGAGGTATCTACTCGTAGTGATCCCTTCAACCGGATGCTTTATTGCGGCGTCATATCGGCCTCAAGATACTTTTAGAATTTTTTTTTAGATTTAGCATGAACAAGAATAATGAAGCGAGAACTAGACTTGTAAAATAAGTAATTATTAGTAACTGCGTATGCTGAACATTTACTAATCTCTCTTATTCATAAATTGTTATCAAGACATTCAAATAATAAATTCCTCGAAACTCTTAACCACTAGTACTGCCACCCTTCGGTTAAGTTCACTATGGAGATTGAGAATAATGGAATGCTTCGGATCCGTTTCTTGGCACATAGCTCCTTAACAAATCTGCACAAATCCAAACCAAAGTATACGTCAAACCTACCAACACTGGCCTTTTGCTGCATTACAAGAGCCATGTTGATGATCGCCACAAGCGCGGCTAATTGAAAACTATGCTTGATCGTGCCTTCCGCCTCTCATCCAACTGGTCATACTTTTCCGATGAATGTGATCGGCTCAAAATGGTGTTTTCTCGTCTTACTTATCCAGACAGGTTAATTCCACCATCTCGCGCTTTATCGCAGTCAAAGCTTCTGATCAACCTGTTCTCGAGTTACCAGCTATTAACAACGAATTAGAAGCGGTTCCCGTTGTTCTGCCATTTAAGGACCAGTCTTCAGCCGTTATCGTAAGAGCACAACTTAAAGATCTGAGCCAGAAAATTCAAGTGACCATCCAGCCCATATTTGTTAGCCCCATGATTAAACAGCATCTGAAACCGCGCGAAGTCAAGCCTACCATTGTCAACAAACAATCCCTTGTTTATCAATTTAAATGTGACCTGTGTGATGCAGGTTATGTTGGTTACACACGGCGGCATTTGCATCAACACGTTGACGAGCACAAGAATGCGTCTTCCTCCATTGGAAAGCATTTCTGTGTGGAACATTCCTATGTGCCCAATGACCTTACGAGATATTTTACTATCTTAAAAAAGTGCAAGAGCAAGTTTGACTGTCTCATTTATGAAATGTTTTTAATTAATGAAGTGACACCAAGCCTCAATGTACAGTCAGACTCAATTCGTGCGAAAGTGTTTTAATCCTTTTTCATTCTTGCACGTTTCTAACACCCCCTTTTGTACATTTTCATATTGTACATACTTTTACGTCTTAGTTTTATATTTATATGTATGCAAATTTTATCTTCACTTTTAAGCTTGATAATGACCGAAGTTCGGTCGAAACGTTGCGCATTTTTCCCGATAATTTTAACCTCATTCAAAGATAATCGGTTTTATAGGGAATACATGCGAATTACGCCAAACGTTGATGTGAGCCAGGTATATCATGAATGATTCCATGGATCCCTTGTATTTTCTCGATATACATTCGAGCCTTTAGGCTTACTGTGATAGTAAATGTATAACCCATACCACAAGGTGTGTTCCGTAATTATTTTATACCATGTAGCTGCATGCCGCAAAGGTGCACTGGAATTCCGTATTTCTAGGATATTTTTCGCTTAAGGTGGCTTACTACAGTTTTAATGGATTATAACAGCCCAACTTCTAACTCTTTTGAAAAATGTCCCAAGATGTTTTTTTTTTTCTATTTACTGTTTGCTTAAGTCTTTTGCCATTCTATGTGAAAATTGAACAATTAAACGTAAACAAATGCCCAAAATGAACGACCAAGTACCTAAGGAGAGACTGGCCTCTAGTAGTTTAAATCACGTTTTTCTCAAAATCTACCCGTATGAGGGGGGGCCCCCCCCCGCCCCCCAAAAAAAAAAAAAAAAAAAAAAAAATGAAAGGGATAATAAATTGACTCAGATTCAGCATTCATGCAAAGTAAAATAAAAATCTGTTGGGTAGATTTTTCGCAAATTTTGATTTCACAGTTTCTTAGTTTGCAAAAAATGTGCCTTCAAAAGAGTTAGAAGTTGGGCTGTTATAATCCATTAAAGTAATTGTAGTAAGCCACCTTAAATAAAAACATTCCTTTTTTGACTGCACTATCACAAAGATTACCCTGTTCTAGACATTAAGGTTGCAACCCGGAGAGAAAATGGGCAGGCCTGTGAGTGCGTAATAAAGGAGTCTAAATTTGAACTTCACTTTCTTGCGTGGACACTGCACTTCAAGGACACTCTATTTCCCCTTTGTCGATTTGAAGAACAGGGTATTTTTTGTTTAATATGAATACATGAAGCAGCAGATACTTTAGTAACCTTTGTGGCTGTCTTAGTTGGTGTTTATAGAAGAATCCGCCTTACAAGAAGGGGTTTCTCTCTACTAATTAAAACATCCATTAATCAGTAGGTAGTTTTGGGGAATAGTGTGTGTGTGGATGGTGAGTTGAGGGAAAATCATAGACAAAAGTTATGGTTAGTCTGTAAAATGAGGGGGAGATGTTCACAAAGCAAACTCTCAACCCCACAATAAAGTTAATGAAAGAAACAAACTCTGTGTGAAATTAAAATTGTAATCCCAGAAACAGTCAGATAGTACATGTACGAAAAACTAAATCACGTAGGAGGGATTAATAAATATTTGACCATGAAAATTATTCGTTCTTAAAAATGGGAATAATAAAGATGAAAAAATCGTCGTTGTACAAACACAAAAAAATAGTAGTGTTCTACGGTGTTTTATTAACTTTTGAACCTTGGACAAATTTATACCCATTACGGAAGACATTTTCAAACAAGTAAAAAAAAAAAAAAAAAAAAAGAAAGAAAATTAATGGACATCCGAAATCATTTGTTCAAAAAACAATATGTGCAGCGCTTTTTTGTTAACAGACTAGCTTAAAACTAAACCTGAGTTAATTCGAATGATACACTCATGCTTAAAACCTAAAAGAAATAATGATAAAATTAACAAATAAGTGGCACTTTCACTCCGACTCTAATTTTAAAATTAATTGGCAACTTGCAACATTTTTATCAAACTTTTCCCTTATTCCCTAATTCCCTAGTCCAGCTGGTTAAATACCAACTTGAACGAAAATAAAGATTTCATTTTCTGTAATGACATTTATATTTTCATGAATTTCAGTTTATTTCAGTTAGTTTTTCGGTTTTTCGTTACCCAGCTGAACACCTAACTAAGCAATTTTAATTTCGCACAACCGTTCATGATCATGCAAATTTCCCGTCTCGATGTAAGCGTCCAACAGCTAAAAACAAAATGGTGAAAAAGTCTTCTTAAAAAAACTTTCATGAGATGAAATACGACGTCTTTCTAGTTTTTCCCAAATCTAGAATTTGAGCAAGATGATTGTGCGCCTTCACTTAATATAGCTAAAATTTAGAAAAAAGTCTGAGAATTTTCATTTTGCTTCTCGTTTGAAGTGGTATGAACACTCCTTCCAGCAACTTTTCCGGGATAGATTCCTGAACTGGACGACACGTGTGGGTCGAGTTTCTCGGCTCTCTGCTCAGCTCCTGGAGAGATTTCCTGAAAATTTCTTATGCAATCGCTTTTGGGATAAATTTTCAGCTAAATGGTGTCGACGATTTTATCTTTGATCAAAGTTAAAATAGCGTCTTTGAACCGGCGGGAATCCCACTAAACACTGAGAACGGTATAAAATCCAAACACGTCAAAAAATTAAAAAACGCTGACATCCGTTTTGTACATTGAACTATATTAACATAGTCCAAAGAATTTGAGCTGAAACGGACAAAAACATTTTGAGTTGTAGCTTTGTGAAAGGTCGACTCTTTGGCAAAAGTCGAGAAAGCGTCCAGTAAAGTTTCATGGTCAAATCACGATATTGCTGCAACACTGGGCTTTTACAAGACTGGATGAAGTTAAGTATTTTACAAATCGCTACTCAAAGTCACATGGTTTATATATCTGCCAAAATAAAATCCGGATATATATCGATATATCTCGAACCTATGACGAAACTTCAATTTAAATGCTCCAGCTTTCTTATTAATACCAGGCCACCAGACTTTAGTTCGTAACCATTGTTTCATGTTCACCATCACGGCATCACAAAACACTCTGGTACCAGAGCTCCTTCCAGACCAACTGTACTAGCATTATTACTATTAGTGATCTCTTTCTTGGTTTTACGCGATAAAAATATCCCAAATTGTCTGCTTGAGCTAACCGTCTCTTCAGCCGGCTGTAAAGGCCGCATTGTG
>NC_090877.1:2598678-2603678 GCF_036669935.1 Montipora foliosa | reverse complement strand
AATAAGCCTTAAATAATTACGCTATTGAGAAGGAATTTCTTTGCATGTCTGCAACTTGTTACAAGCTCATTTCTGTTGTTAAGGGTCGCCAAATCTGGTCTACAAATTATATAGTATTTCTCCCACAGACATAAATTACACTTCTTCGTTACATTTGAATAGGATCTCGCATGCCTAACAATCCGCCATTTAATGTGATAGTCGACTTTCTTGTCTTTCAAACCCCATACATATTTACTAAGTTCAGTGGAATTTCTGTAGCGTTCATTTCTAAAGGAACATGTGTGGTTTCTATAACGTGATTTGAATGATGTGTCGCAAAGACCGATGTAAGTTTGCTTTGACTGAGATGTTGTGACCTCTGCTTGATAGATGGTATTCCGCACGTTGCACTTTCCGTCTAGAGGGCAGGATCTTTTGTCACGGCAGTTGCAAGTGTTGATAGTTTGCGCGGGTGGATTTGATGACTTGTTAATGACGGCTTTATTTTGGTTGGAGATAATTGTTTTTACATTGCTCATGCAGCTATAACTAATTTTGAGAGTGTTCCGGTTGAAAATTCTGTGCAAAGTGTGTGATTTTGGGAAGTGCTTGCCGATTAGGGTGAGGAAACACTTTCCAACTTTTGTTTTGACGTTTTGGCTGTACGGAGGATTGAACCAGGTGATGTTTCTAGGCCTATTCTTGCGGTGTTTGGTTTCTGGAGTTGTTTTTCTGTAGGTTAGATTATATATGTAGCCGCTCTTGTTGAGTGCATCTTGGTAGGTTTCTTTCGCTTTATCAAATGATTCTTTGTCGGAAGAAATTTCGGAGAGGCGCTTGTTTATGGATTCCGGTATGTTCTTTAGGATGGATGGGGGGTGATTGGATTTCTTGTGAACGTAGAGTGGGATGTTTCCTTCTTTTGTGTAGGGATAATGCTTTCCAGATTGGAGGTCAAGGGTGACGTCTAAGAAATTTACTTTAGTGATGTTTGCTTCGACTGTGATCTTTAAGTCGATCTGTTGAGGGTTTGAGTTAAAAGCTGCCAAACCGTCGTCTCTATACAGGCCGATGCTGTTGCCATACTTTTTGGTTAGACAGGACAATAAATAACAACCCACTAGTTCGCATGTGTCAGCGCCATCGAAAGATCCCATTGTTATGTCGAATCGGCTGGCAGAGGATTTTTTCTCCCAAGGGCAGTCATTGGAAAACAGTAGAGATTGCTTGGAGAGGAAAATGATTTCTCTCTCGTCGGCACTGATGGGTCTGAACCCTAACCCTACAGCACAAAGAAAACCTCTCATTCATATGCTTTGATGTATGTGACTTCTACCCCTCTATCACGGAAAAACTGCTTGCCAAAGCACTCGACTTCGCCAATAACTACAGACCCAATAACTCAAAAAATACTTGGCTTGAAAGTTTTAGCTTTTAGTTTTTAGTTTTTAGCTTGTATTGTGAACACTGAAGAAGCCCGAAGGGCGAAACGTCTGTTCACTGCATTAAATATGGATCTTTGAGTAGTTTGCTTTTGACTCCATTTTTCATTCGACCTATTTATTACTACGTGAAGTCCAGGCATCGTGTATCCTTCTTTGGATCCTGCTCGTAAGTGGCATTCTTCGTTGGCGACGCAGCATTTTTCATTCTACCTGCTATATATATATATATATATATATAACTGCAGACAGTACTGTTTCGGCCTTCTGGGCCTCATCAGTGCAGTGCTGATGTCTAGGATGGAGGTTAAGCTATAAAGCCACCCACACATGTGGTACATCCAAGCCATGCCAGAGTGTGTGTATATATATATATATATATATATTTTTTTTTTTGTGTGTGTATGAAGAAGGCCGGGAATCCAACAATGTAGTCACTAGCCAGTTGCAGTGAACTACCACTGACTGATCCTTTTTGAATGAAAAACATATGTGCCGTGAGTGGGAATCGAACCCTCGTCCCCCTGGTTACTAGTCGGATGTGCTAACCACTGCACCATCACGACAACCCTGTTGGCAACAGAGCAATCAGTGAAAATACTGAGAAAAGTTGCGCACTCCAGTACGCTTCCTTCGTGATCAAAAGTTTATCCAAAATCTCAGTGGAATTGGTAGCAAACACCTCGATACACTGGAAAGAAAAGTCGCTTAAAGCATGCGGAATATTGTTATAATGTACCGCGACCTCACAGGTTTTCTTGTTCGTTACTATTGATGATTTATGGTTGCGGAATCTAACCTTGAATTATGTTGCAGTTGAACCAACATTTTGCAAGCGACATTTGTCGCAGGGGGCAAGATAAACTACATTTTTAGAATCACACGACAGTCTTGGTTTGATAAAGTATTTTCTATTGGTTTGGAAACTCTTAAAAAAAATTGAATCTATCAAAAAGTTTTTGCAAAGATCACATCTAATTCGTTTGCATTTTAATGCAACCACCTGTTTCATAGGTTTCTTGTTCTACTCTTGTTCTGTATTTCGATGGCGCCAAGATTTCTTTCAAGGTTTTTGTTCTACGAAACGAGAGAATAATTGAATTAGATGGAAAAAATTCTTTTAATTTGGGATGAGATTGTAACAAGTGCAAATGCTTCCTAATGACGTAGCTGACCGAATTTTCAAAAAGCTACCTCTGTAGATTTTCGCTTGAAAATTCGCCTGTTTTCAAGCTACTGTGCTGGTCTAAAACCCAGAGGGGGCTCCGTCAAGACATGGCTAGATAAATTCTAGAGGCCCTATGCTACAGTCTAGTTCTGAGCCGAAACTTGTCGGACCAAAGCAAAGTCACTTACGGAGGGTGGGTAGGCTGAGTGTGATGTTAGTATGTCAGTCCTGGTCAGTATTTCTATATGACATTGCTTAATTGCAGAAATCGAATACCTACAACTATGAAATAATCCAGAACCCCTTTTTAACATGGGACTTAGGTGTAGGAAAAAGATCTTAGTTTGACCCCTGAGGTCACAATTAGGGGTCTTCCTTGCATGGGGGAGTGAGAGATAGTCTGCCGTTAGACGTGAGTGAAATGTATAAGTGCCACAGTTGAGGCAGGGGTGCGGTTTAAAGGTTGTTCCTTGCTGGAATCATAGCTATGTCAAAGTTGTCAAAGCACAAGCAGGTAATTTTTTGTAAATTCAGTCAGATATATATATATATATATATATATATATATATATATAGGTATGTGAGAAAGATACAGGAAACTCAACACTGGGCAATTTCTGGGGAAAACTGTAATTGCTTCAGAGAGTTAAATAATAAGATTTGAGACTCTTTTTGAAATAATTTGTTGTAAGACTGTTTCGTACATTAATACGAATGTCATTCCAAATATTAGGTCTTGAAATCTTAAAAGTGATTTATTCAAATTAAAGCGAGAACGAGTGTCGTAATCATGGTAATGACAATTAAATTGAAGAAGAGAAGATAGAGGAGGTAAGAGGTTATGGAAATGAGAAAAGACAAAGGAAGATACTTGAAACTTATAGATAGAGTGCAGGGGAAGGGCCTGTACTTTACAGAAGAGGGGCTTAGACCGATAGACTGAGAACGAAGAGGTGAAAAGGGTAATAATGCGAATAGCTTGCTTCTGTAGTCCATAAAGTGATTCAAGGTAGGAAGAATAAGTCGAGCCCCAGATCAAAGTGCCGTAGCTGAGATATGGTAAGAAAAGAGAATTGTATAAAGCTTTTAAGGTATGCGAGGGTAAGATATGTCTTGATTTGCTGAGGATGCCTATGATCTTAGAAACCTTACCACAAATAGTAGTGTGATATGGGGTTTCCATGATACGTTTTCATGAATAGTGATTGCTAGAAATTTGTTTTCCTCTACTCGAGATATTGAGGTGTCATCAAAGAAGATATTAAATCTTGAGAGATGAATCATTTTACGTTGTGGATAAAAAAGGATGAACTTAGATAGACTCATCAGGATGGACAGTAAGCTTATTGGCACGAAACCAAGGTGAAGCTAAAGAAGCTCTTGATTAATGATATTTATTAGAGTAGGCAAGTCTTTATGACGAAAAAAAACCTTGTATCATCAGCAAATTAGATAAATGCAAGATATATTTAGAGGAGAGAAGAAGATCACTGATATAAATGAGGAAAAGGAAAGGACTGAGGACCGAGCCCTGGGGAACCCCACATATAACCTTGGTGTTTGGAGAAATTTGATGATCATAAGGTATTGTTGTCTATCAGTTAGGTAACTTGCAACCCATGCTAAGAGAATTTCACGGATACCATAATAAAATAAAGAACTAAAATAAATAAAAATGTAAAGTTTACAATGGAACTATAATAATAACATACAATAATAGAGTAATAATCAATGGACAATAAGACTAAAATTTTAAAACATTTACAAGTACTTTAAAAATATTAAAATTTACGAAAATTTAAAAGTTCGCACAGATTTGTCAATAATTAGACCGTCGCAGCCATGGCGTATATGAAGGAGTTCCTTGCCCGATTAGTTTTCAAATTGGGCACATAAAAGCTGCGCTGTTTTCTTAAGTTGTAACTATTGCGGCTGCGAGTTGGAGGCAACAGATTTCTAATCTTATGATTCGGGTCCGAAAGGATGCTGTTAAAAAGGGTGTTACAAAGCTGATCAAGGTGTTCGCCCAGAGATAAAGTCCCCAAAACATCCAACCCAGTGTTGTAGCTGGCGCCTGGTACTATAATCGATATGGCGAGTTTCTCTAAACGTACTAGTTCCTTTTTAAGATACCGGGAAAGGCCATGGTAGAAGGCAGGTATAGCATAATCAATTATTGACCTAATACATGCAGTATAGAAAAGCACTTGGTCATTAGGCGGTACTCTAGCCCGTTTAGGCTGCGCTAGAAAATAAAGCCGCTGGCTAGCCTTTTTGATTATCTCGTCTATATGAGCGTTCCATCAGAAGGAACTACTTATTGTTACACCTAGCAACTTAACACTGTCCACCACCTCCAGCTCTTTTCTGCCGACAATCACTGGATCAAACTCAGTTGGTTATTTGGC
>NC_090877.1:2588678-2593678 GCF_036669935.1 Montipora foliosa | reverse complement strand
ATGAGCGTTCCTGATTGGCTATTACATTGCGTGACAAAGTGACGCAAGCATGACGCAAGCAGCGTTGTCTAGACTCTTATCGACAACGGCAAGTTAGCCGATCACATTGCCCCCCGCAAATACTCGCGTCCCTGGTTCAGATAGTACCATTTTGAACATGGCTGCAAATTATGCAAATTAATAGTTTCAGCTGAAAAAGGACTTGAATTAATTGTTTAAGTCGAAAGGAAACCAAATCACTTTCGAAACCATTTCTTCCTGGCGTAATAGTTCAGTAAGAATTCTCAAATAATGAGCCAAGACATTCTGAATGGAAGAAGGAGGTATCGCCCGTTAGAACACCATCTTCTCAAAAAAGATACGAAGGCTCCGGTCCTTCCAACGACCACTGATTATCACGTAGTGATTGTTTGCGTGATGTCTATTTGCGTGATGCCTACTTGCATGATGCCCTTTCGCGTTATGCCTATTTGCATCTATTTGCATTAAGCCTTTTCGTGTTATACCTATTTGCGTTATGCCTACTTGCATTTTGCCTTTTCGTGTTATGCCTATTTGCGTTTTGCCTTTTCGCGTTATGCCTCTTTGCATGATGCCTTTTCACGTTATGCCTATTTGCATTATGCCTTTTTCTGCATTTTGACTATTTGCATGATACCTGAAACGGGTGTTCGGATCGATTTGGAAATAACTGTATCAATTACATAGGATTGCATTTTGTCATAGATACACCTCCATGTTAAATTATCTTTACTTATTTTCTTTACATATTTTTAACATCTTAAAAGATTCTTCCCATTGCATGAGGCACTATCAATTGGAAGTGTTTTACTCCAAGGCTATAAGCCAGCTGGAGTTGACTAATGTAGCTTAAAATTTAAAGGTCAATTATAATTACCAATTTCATTTCTCTATTAAGGTCTGTAACTGCAGTCCCGTGTGAGGTGTCTCTTCCTCAAGAAACCAGTGAAATATGTAAAGCGATGAGAGACAAAGAGCTGGCTGGAAAAAAGGCCACATTTACCTACAAATTCAATCCTTCCGTGCATGGCTTCGCATTATTAAATATGAAACCCAAGGAACTGGCTGCTGTGTTAACTCAAGATCCTTTCAGCAGATACTGCGTCACTGCTTATTTTCAGACAGTTTTTGCAAGCAATGTATCTCTTCACCAATACATGAGTATCACTGGTGGAAAGGAGATCACAAATATTTCAGAATATCTCCCGCTATCAGCATTTTTCCAGTCATTCATGGAGCCAGCAATTGGAGTAAGTAGATGAGGGAGGAATTGGTTTCCTGACTACAGGGTACTAACCAACCAGAAAACGTTTCCTGCCCGGAATTCTTCTTAACGAAACGGTCTCTTTTTCCCGTTTAGAGATACGCAAGACTTCCTTCCAAATATGAGGCTTTCATTAGAAATAAACCTTTATCGATAAGCGACAAGCACTTCACTCAGCAGCGTCTGGCGGGAACCAACCCGATGTCCATCCGCCAGGTGACTATCCATGGAGGTAGGGCTTAAACTCTCAGCAGAAAAAGTGGATTTGTCTTACTTTGACTGACAAAACTTGAGTACAGTCGAACCTCCACTAAAGGACGCCACCTGTAATCGGACGTCTCTCGTAAGCAGACACGGACACCTATTCAGGGTCCACAGGGTCTAAAATATCCTCCCGTATATCTAACGAAATGGGTTCGTTTTTAACGGTTTCATCGCAGACTGTCCTGGAAAAAACATAGTCATCTCGATTACAATTAGCTTTTTTTCCTTTCATTTCCTTTTAAAACTTTTCTTCAAGCCAGTCGCACGAAAATTTGTCTCTTTAAAGGAGCAAGGCAATTCTATACCATATCCTGCTCCTCTCACAGTTTATCCGCTTTCCCGTTGTAAGAACTGCCGTTGCTGAGTTAGACGCACTCTTGAGGAACTTCGTCACCCAATCTCAAACACATTCTAATGAACAAATGGCATCTTATACAAAAGCAGCCCTTACTAAGAGAAATCATTAAAAACTCTCCCCTTGGAGGTCTTTGAAAGATGTACTTGTTAGAGCAAAGCCTTGAGGTCTTTCAATTTCCTATCTTGACCAATAAGAGTCGTGTTTTGCCTGCCTACTCACCTTGAAACACAACCACAAGTTGTCTTAAGGAGCTGTAAAAGACTTGTTGTGGTGTATGATATGCCCTCTATTGCACTTTCTTTTTTCAACCTCCCATGAGCGGACACCTCCCGTAAGCGGACACTTATCCTTGGTCTCGAGGGTGTCCCGCTTACGGAAGTTTCGACTGTATCATACCTAACTGAAAAGTGACGACCTATGAATGAAGACTTACATGGAATCTCCTCCTCCTTCGAGGTCAGGCCGACGGGAAGTAAATTCACAAGGTCTAGAATTTAATTTGTACACATGTCACGCCTCTTGATGGCTTCCACCTCGATCGCGGCGGTGACACAGTTCATTTGGCGACCTCTCAGAAAGGTGAGCCAGTTTTCCCCGAAGGTCTTGGGTTCAATTCCCACCCTGGTCAGAGTTTTTCTTTGTCCTTGTGTGGGCCATTCCCATTAGTGAGACTAACGCTCACATTGTTGATATGGGGTTGAAAACTAGCACTTCACATTACACTCTAATCTTCAGGTAAGTCCGTTGTAAATAAGTGTTTTGTCTGTGTTGTCTCTCGCTCTGTTTCTCTCAACTTTTAACGGTGTTCTTCATTGAAATAGCAGTGTTCTTCTCCTTCCTCGGCTTCTCGAGCTCTCGACAGAAATTTCTCAAATTTTGTCGATTCTCCTCTCGTACGCTTTCCTGCTTTTTATCCCGTTGTTCGTCGCTAATAGTATGAAATTCTTGAAAGCAACTTCCTAAAGTAAACAAGTTTTTGAATGCGACATCAATGCCCACGCCATTTCCTGCGCAATTTCCCGCCAGGAAAAACGCGGGATTCACGTTTCTCGCCAAGAAAATATAACATACCCCTTATCACGACTGACACCTGATTCCCTTCCCTCCTCCGTAAGGAGTGTACGGGCGAGCGTACGAGACGTCAAAACCAAAATAATTATTTCTCGGATTGATAGTTTACAAATTTTCAAGTAAAGCTATGATCCTCGCATTTATGGACGCAATTTTTGCATTTGCGAAGAGAAGCCGGAAAATTTGAGGACTTTAACGGTGTTGGAACCCGTGACCTCGCGATACCGGTGCGACGCTCTAACCAACTGAGCTATGAAGCCACTGACGTTGGGAGTGACCAACTCTAGCTTACTTGATTTCATATCCGCAGTTCAGTGTTTGATTCATTTCATATATGACTTCGTTCATTTTGACCAAATTTTCTTAGCTATGGAGCTCGCGCGCGCGTGAGTGTGCGCTCGAGGAGCTCCTCTATTATTGTCTTTCTGTAGTTAAGTCATCCGGATAAAAAAAAGTCCGGATTAAGGGCGCTTTTCTTTTGGGAGAACTGGCTGGCCAGACCCGTCAAGTTGCAAAGAAAATGCAACAATTTGAAGGAACACTTGCATAATAATCCCTCACATATTTCTTGAGAAGTATATATCATCCTCGAAGTGTGTTAATTTGAAGGTATTGTAGAGTTAGTCCTTCCAACTTCCAGGTCTGGCCGGTCAGTTCTGTCAAATGGAAAGCGTCCTTAGCGTCCACGCAGTTCTGGATTCATAGCGGATTAAAAAATATCCACTCTGGAGAGTGCACTTAAAAAGTTCCGGATATATTAGCCAACGAATTCGCCGGATACGTGTGGAGAAGGCGTATCCAGGAAGAAAAAAACTGCGGACTCAAACTTTAATCTAATAGAGAACTTAAACAACGACGACGGCGACGGCAACGAAAACGTCATCTGAAAATAGAAATTCGCGTTATTATAATGCACCTATCAATGTTAAGCCGCTGGGGAGGGGGGTGGGGGAAACACGGGCATAGGAGGGGGACTTGACGTTACAATTCTGCCCGTGGTAGAGACGTTTGATCATTCGTTGAGTTCTGGGGTCGAGACCTTTGACTTTAACCGTTAGAAGAGTGGGGTCCACTGACGCCATCTTGGCTGATCGCCATCTTGAATGACCGAGAAAGACTGAAAAATAGTACTGCCATTTTGGGATTACCCAGAAGTCACTAGAAGCAAACCGATTCTCCACGATTCCCTCAACGCCATGAGTGAAAGAGTGAATCTGCTCTATATTTTGTAAGACAAAGGTCATCGAATCTTTTTAACAAGGTTGACATGTAATCCAATAGAAAAGCTTTTGTTTCCGTTGTGTTCTGGTGCATATTTTTTGCATATGTTTGAATATTGATGAGTTTTCTTTGTGCAGCTTGTGTATGCTTGCTTGAATTCATAAGCATAATAAATGTGTTTAATTAAATTTGCTATATAGGTTCTTGTTCAGTACGGCGAGAGCCGTAAGGCTCTGGTAGGTGGTGAGAGTTAAATAAATCAATACGGTGAAAACAGAATTCAAAATTGATGTTGACGACGAAATCTTGGTTCTGCAATTCAAAGACGAATGGCAGGAGTTCGTGGATCTTGATGCTCTGGAACACGTTGCAGATCGTTCTAAGCTCCGGGTGCCCCTGGGGTGAGAAGTTTGCACTTTTTTGACCCAGGATGACTTCCTTGGGGCCGGGCATTTGAACAGAAAAACTGATCTGAGTTCAAATCCCCCGCCTTTGCCCGGCCTCCTCCCCCAGCAGGTCAACATTGATATGTGCATAATCACTTCGTGACGCGGGTGTAGTGTTTTCTCAAAAATGACATTAGGGAGCTTAAGCACGCGCGATTTTCAGACGCGGACGGCAACCAGAAGTGAGCTGCTTTCCCTTTTAACTTGTCTTCACACAACCACATTTACATTACTAAGTATATTTTCTCTATAAGAGATCATTGTATAAAAATCCGGGAGACACCACTGTCCTGGTACGCGAAATGTTCTCTTTCGGTTGCCGCCCGCGTCTCAAAAACGCGCGTGCTTAAGCTCC
>NC_090877.1:2558678-2583678 GCF_036669935.1 Montipora foliosa | reverse complement strand
AGAGCTTTAATTCCTCCTCAAATTGGAAACCACCTAAACCTAGCAAATCCTAGGAACACACTGGTTTACTACACATTCAACTTTAAAGCATTATTAACACACGTACTACCTCTTAAAATCGCAAAATAGAAAGACCACGAGCTCTTAAACAACCTCAAGTCGGAGCCCTTTTTCTTTCGCCTTTAAAAACTAAACGGAGTTCTATACGACAAGGAGGGTCGCAATATGAATATGATACATATTGCACCGGTATCGCATATGAATGAAAATTAAATTTCATAAGAAAAACGTCGCACTTAGACTCGCTTTGAAAAAGAAGCAGACGTCAACTCGGAATTGACCTTTTCAGGTTTCATGTTCAAACCGTTTAAACGATCTGTTTACAAAGGTATTTGGTGTTTGTTTGAAATTTTTCCTCACATAATTAAATTTTGTTGTCCTTAGAGATCATCGAGGAGAAGATAGAAGGTAAAACTTTTGTGACTCTTGCATTTTACATGTAATTAATGGTACCCGTTGCGTCTTGACCTTGCGTTAGTGTCTGTAACTCCCCGAAGATAAAAGTGTGCATACATGTTGGATACTAAATGAATAACTTGAAACACAGTAAAATTTAAATGTCAGGGCAGTTTTTCTATCCATAATTCCGAAGCAAACTTGATTTGCGTCGATGATGACAATGGTGATGATTGTTTTTTGCGGGACCAATAGGATTGGACTGGAACGAACTCAATGCGACATTGAACCCCACATTTGACTGGGAAACCGCTGTACAAACAGCTCTGAGAACTGATGATTCTTTGGAAGACGTAAGTTGCCTGAGGGGTAGAGATTTCTTGCCTATTATTTGGAAGGCGTAATGCAAGTTGTGTTTTTTTAAGCGAAAATTTAACGTGGGCTGTACTGTCGTTTTTAAAGATACCCGTTCTTTTAATGGATAAAAATGTTCAAGTGCCAGATATCATTTTTGGACAAGAGAAAATGCAAAATCAGCTTCTGAAATATTCGAAGTTTCCGGTTCCTTTTCCATAGCTTGGAAAATGCATATATATTTTTTTGGACGATTTAGTGTGTGGTATCGTAGGATAATTTTACGAGTCTCGCTGTAGCTTGGCGAGCCCGTAGAGTGAGTCACAGCTGTGATATCTCTTCCGCCAACAATTCTGTTCTCTTTTAAGAGGAGATGTACTTGTGACCTTTTTTTGGCATCTTTAATTTCAGGCCATAAAAAAAGGTTTCATCTTTGCTCTTCGCTACGAGTTGTGTGATGACATGCCCAGATCCCCGGATCTCACAGATCGTGATCCCCGTAGGACCATGAGGGACTCTCTATCTCCTATTGCTCTATTTGCATCTGCAAAAATAAAGGGGACAGATCGCAACGAACTAGTTCCTGTGGCAATTCAAATGGACTATAAACCAGGTCATGATGAAGTTAAATGCAAATGAATAGAGTAAATACCTCTGGATGGGGCATAGTATGTAAATCTTTCCAAGACAATAAATAAGAAAATAAGTAAGTAAGGAAATAAATAAATAAACAAATAAATAAGTAAATAAACGAATAAATCATCTTCTTAAATCTTTAGAGATTGACACTTGAAACCTATCGGAGCAAAGCCATCAGGAACCACAAAATCCGATCATTCCACATAATTATGAAGTCCAAGAATCGAACTCACGAGGCGGCAGGCCTCTAGTACGCAATTCAGCCAATAAGGCTTAACTTCAGTCATTATTCTCTACACGAAACTTTCCATAGCCAGTGGAATTAGGTACAACTCAACTACCAACATATTAACTACATATTCCCCTTTTTTTTTTTTGCTCACCCTTATGCCTTTCGTCAGTTGTTTCTCTGTTTTATTACATACTCAACAAAATATCGCGTTTCTGATTGGTCAATGATTAAGGTATAAGTCGCTTATAGAGTGCAAAAGAGATTAAAGAGTGCAATACGGACAAAGCGATGGAGTGATTTTGTTGAATATATAATAAACAAAAAAATCACATGAACTTACCTTAAAAACATCACTCGTGCCCATAAATCGCGTTCATACGATTTCTCATACTTATTACACACGTACATGTGAGTTGCAATCATTGTCCCATATAGAGTGTTTTCACGTGACGTCCGGCCGCCATGTTAGTGAACCCAACTAATCCTCCTAAAATTGAGCTCTATTATCATGCAAATGTTTTCTTTTGTTTCGGTTTTCTGATCACGTGAGGGAAAACCCTGTATACTACCGAAGCGTTTACATAATAGCCCATTTCCGTGTTCATGTCTGCCTCCTCTTCAAAGCGAGTCTAAGTGCAAAGTTTTTCTTATGAAATTAGCTTTCATTTATATGTGAAGTAGAGGTAATTACCATCACAACAATTTTGCACTTAGACTCGCTTTGAAGAGGAGGAATGCATGAACTGGGAAATGGCCTACTAATTCGACTTTTATTTCTCTGCTAGCAGAGGTCTCTTTTCTTTTGCGTTTGCTGGAGCTGACGCGTACGGGAAAGAGACTTCTGCCATGGGTCGAACTTCATTGTGTTGAGCATGCACGGCGCTTACTTAGCGACCGAATCTTCACGTGATACTTCATGTTGTGTGGGCTCACTTAACAACAGGGAAAATACTGTAAAGGAATGCGCGGGACAAAGTGGGCGCAGGTCACAGTCAGCAAACATATAATGGGGCATGCGCAGTTGGGAGAGTGCAGTCCAAGGTTGTGGACGACGGTTGAATCGAAGCGAGTTTCGACCCATGGCAAAGGTCCTTTTTCCCGAAATCGTAAACCCAGCGAACGCATAAGAAAAGAGACGTCTGCTGGCAGGGAGGACTTTTATGTATATTACCGGCTATTGAACTGGTGGATTAGACCCACTGTTTTGCTAATTGTACCTCACAAGTAATTTGTCGTTGGTTTCTTTGCAAGTGTTCCTCCCTTGTATACAATCATAATCATTTCAGTAAATGAATACTAATCCTTTTATCAACCATTCTGTCGCTGTTTGACACCGTTATTTCGTAAACATTGTTTCAAAATGCTTTTGTAGATTCAGCAGTGTTCACTCCAAGCGATGGGGACAACTGGATGCTTGCAAAGCTGAACGTGCAGGTTACTGATCTCGGATATTCTCAAATTGTGGAACATCTCGCAAAGGTATAAACTAAACAATGTTTTACCGAGGTGAAGGCTACAGCGATGTTTCTCGTGACGTCATCCACTGTTATTTTAAAATATGCCAACCAGAACCTAATTGGCTGTTGAAACAACGACTTCTTTTGTTCCGTGGTTATTATCCAAAGAAAAGTGACGTCAATCTTTGCTATTAGAGTTGAATATCAACCATCTTTTTTACCAAAAATAAAGTGAATCATTGTTTAATTAACTTCACAACCCTGTTTAACGGAAGAACAAAAATATGCTCAATGGAAACGATTACGTAGCATTTTAGTACCTTCCTCTTCGGCTGCTGTTTCGCTAATAACCAGAGATTAAACCATCCGGAACAAGTGAAAAGCATCACTTTTTGGTCATCTTAGCGTATACTACCATTTATTATCCAACTCTGAAAGATATCAACACTGCCAATTAAAAACGTGCTAAACGAGTGAAAATTACTATTTCAAGATATTTACATTTGTACAGTTGAAGAACCAATCCGGCAATTTTTTCACTACACGTCACGAAAATACTGTCACACTCAGTTGACGCATAAACTCGTTGTTACAGTATAGGTTGGACAATAAATCGTTTGTTAGCTGAGGTGCAGGTATGGGTCCTTAAAGTACAGCTTAACTTGATCAAAAAAATACCACACGCCAAAAAATCTCAATCAAAATGCAATACAAGACTGAGATAAACAGGTCGTTTGCAACCAATCTCTGGGGACGCAGATAACAATGCTACAATGTACAATTGCTGGTGGACGAACAAAAACAGCTAATGAGAAATCACCCCCTCCCTACTCCCCCAAGCCACACACGGACGAACTCGTTTTTTACTTTTGAATATCTCCCAAGGTACATTATCTCATGGAGCCTTTCTGCGTCAGCCTGAAACGTACTCTGGCAGCTCTGCATCCACTGAATCAAATGCTGAAGTATCACTGCAGAGAGATTGTAATCCCGAACGCCTTTGGCACCCCAGCACTGGTGGGTGAGCAAGGGTTTATGGACTTACTATTTGCAATTGGAAATGAAGGCGCTTTAAGGTTACTTCGGGATGGACACCAATATGCTACATGGGAAGCAACAGATTTCAGAGCACAGATAAAGGCAAGAAAAGTGGTTTCCCTATAAAGTAAAATGTGGCCATTGCTTAGATATTTGTATACATATTTGCCATGCTCCTCGTCGGCATTTTTTCCAAATCCAGCACGTGCTCTCGTCAAGCTGAATATCTGACGTTTCATTTAACTGTACTTTTGTGGTATAAGCAGGAGCTTGGGGCAAGCTCACATTGCATCAAACTGATCGGGGTCGAGAAGTATACCCGGAAAAGTAAGTAAGTAAGTATAGTATATCCGTCTTTCGAAAATTTCTTTCCAGGTAGGAAGGTCACGTGACATGTAGTTCTGGTAACCGCAGTCCTGATTCCATTGAAAGGCCGAAACAAGGCAAACAGCATCACATAATCCTAAGAGACTTTCCAATACTAGAAAAAAATGAAACAACAGAATAGATGTAAACATTCTTGCTTGGGAGCTGGGATGACGCTGTGTTGAAAGCATTTTACTCCCAACAATGTGGCCCGGGTTTGACTTCCAAACTTGGCGTTGCATGTGGTTTGAGTTTGTTGGTTCTGTACTCTGCTCCGAGAGGTTTTTTTCCGGGTACTCCGATTTCTCCCTCTCAAAAAATTAACCATCGATTTGATATGATTTGCTTTGATTTGACTTCTGTACATTGTCCCCAATTAGTGCCCTAATGCTAAAGACAGTTGACACTTATTTTTATTATTACGTACAATTAAATTACGTTTTGCTGGTCAACCGGACAAATTTCATTCCTTGGAGCGGGTAACAGCTAGCAATCAAGGTTCACAAGGTTCTGGACATCTCTCAAATCTCAAGAACTCTTCGCAGTATCCTTTCAGCTCCTAGTAATGCGGTCTTCTGCACGTGCCCTGATCTTACGCTTATACCAATATTCTGAAGTGACTTATTCAGCCCCTTAGGGATTGCTCCCAAAGCTCATACGACAACCGGTATCACCTCCACTATAGGCATAGCCCACATCGTTGTCATTTCGCGCTTGAGGTCTTCGGATATTTTTCAATTTTTTTCACTTTCCTTTGAGTTAATTCGGCGGTTAGCTGGTACGGCAACACCGATTATTATGCAGACTCCACCCACCTTCCTCACAACAATAATATCCGGCCTTCTAGCCTCTATTATATGGTCTCACTGTATGTTGAAATCCCAGAACACTTTGATATTGTCCGTCTGCAAAACACTCTGGGGCTGGTACCGGTTCTCGTACCATTTCTCTCCTCTGTCCAACCCATTCACACCACACAATTCCCAATGAATCATTCTGGCGACATCATCGTGTTTCTTCTTATACTCTTTTTGCTCAAGTTTTCTGCACTCGCTAATGACATGGGTAACAATTTCACCTCTCTCGTGACACATTATACACAGTGGAGATTACATACGCTTGTCCACATGAAACTTCACATAATTCGTTCCCAAAGCTTGTTCTTGTGTCGCACAGATGAGAACTTAAGTGCTGGTCAGCTTTTTTTTTATCCAATTCCACGGTACTGCTACATCAATAAGTTTGCAGGTTTTGTTCTTATGGTAGTTGATCACAGTATCTGTCATGTCAATGCGAATTCTCTATCAGTGTGTATCAGCACATCCCAGAGTATTGTAGTTTCATCATTTCCAGTGACAAATGCTGGTTTGTGTTTATACCACTTATCCGACACCTGAATATTGTAGTGTTGACATGTCTTCCAATGTTTGTATGTTGGTGTCTTGTGTCTTTGAATACAGTCAGTTTTTGCAAGTTCCTGGAACCTGTCACATCTGCTCCCAAATAATTCATGCTGTACATAACTCAGTTCTCCTTATATGTTATACAGAAACGTGGACTTGCAGACAAGAAACTCGTTCCGTACTTCCCATACCGTGACGACATTGAAGAAATCTTACAAGTTATCGAGAAGGTGGCCGAAAGTTACGTTTGCCTGTAAGTTTCAACACAGACTTGATTTTAGTTGACGGAAATAGCCCGAAAAGCGAAATTTAAATGAAGTGAGCTAAACGACACTGAAGATATGGATCTTCCTTTTCTAAACGCGACTTATTTACGTATAGCCAAAAGTCAATGAAATGTTGGCTACAGCTCTCGAGCAAATTCGAAAGAGAGAAATAAGCTATCCTGGGGATTGCATTGGCCGGCTCAGTTTTTGTAAACACGCAGCACTATAATGGGGAGATGTTGCATTTATGTTGCTTAGCCTGATTTTCACCTTGATTGCGGCCTGCTTGGAGGTAAATCTACGGTAATCAGTGACATCAGTTTGGACTCAGTTTGAGCATACGTGGCATGGAGAAGGTAAAGTCGAGCAAAGCTTGGTATCCAAAGAAATGTTTCCTTATCTGTTTTTGTTCTCTAGAGTGGACTGTCCAAAACGTTGTGGAAACACTTGTGTGGACACAAAATGTTGATGTGTTTTCAAGAAACAGAAAGCAGAGGTTTTGCAAAGACAGGACCTACGATTACGAATCGAAGTCATGATCCTGGCGTGTTTTTCTTTTTTCATGGCCTTTGATAGCAGAAATCGATTTAGTGTTTTAATATTTAAAAAAAAAACTTATTTCTCTTCTAAGGTATTATGACAACGACAAAGACGTTCAGGAGGACAGCGAGCTCCAAGCTTACGCAAACGAATTGTCTATTAACGGAACTGGACCGAACGGAGGCATAGGAAGGGTATCAGTGATTAGTTGGCTAGTTGGCTCATGTGCTAATTTATTTATCAAAGGGAAAGCTAATATCCTATTGTTGGTCTGTGGATCTGATCCTTTTCTTTCCTTTCCAAGAAAAACTGACTGCCCTTTATTTTCAACAGATTCAAGGATTTCCTGCCAAAATTGATTCTAAGAAAGACCTCGTGGATATTGTGGCCCGCATCATCTCGCAGGTGACCATCCAACACGCTGCAGTGAACTATGAACTGGCAGACTATGCTGTGTATGCGCCTAACCTACCAACCAAACTATACGATGATACCAGGGTGAAAGACGGAGAATTTTCGGTTTACCGACTTCCTAACAGACTGACGTCTGCTGTAAGTTATGTTTGCATTTTTTAAAAGGAGGAGTAGACTATATAGGCTACCTACCCCTGCACACCACCCCTGCACACCAAGGTAAATTAACGGAGCAAGCCAACGTTGTGACCTTGTGACAGATAAGAGCTATTCCACCATGGGTGGTCTAGCGAGTCAATGACAACCAATCAAGTGATTTATCTCAATTTACTTTAATCTGGAGTTTCTCATTGCAAACTATGTAAAATAACATTTTTGACATTTACAGATCGAGGCTCGATTTACCAACGGTTTGGCATCATTCCGTTTCGATTCGTTGTTTGACTACGGCAACGAACTACAAGACATCAAAGCTGTCAACATTATAAATCGTCACTACGAGGACCTTATGCTGAGAGTCCAACCACATTTGCAGCAAACAAATCAGGAGCGGAAAAAGATTGGTGACTTGACTTATCCGTATTTAATTCCAAGATGGATTCCCAATGGAGTTCAGACCTAGACCATCTTAAAGGGAACTTGAACGACTTTGTAGAGACAGTAGCACCTGTCACAGACAGCCTGTTATTTGGTGTAAACGTTGTAGCATCCTTTACTGTTAAGTCTAAGTCATTGTTTCGGTTGTTTAGTCTTTGTTTTGAGTTTGAGCAGCAAGTCAACCACATTGTACCTTACGAAAACTACACTATCACAATCAACGAGATCGTTTGATACCAAGCGGCTAGGAATGTGGGTGTGAGTAATTGTCGGAATTCAACACATGAAGTACAACTTTGAGATGCTCTTTGCAAAAAGGTAAAAAAAATAAAATAAAAAAAAAAAGAGGGAAGAACGAAAAGGATCTCATATCCTCTAAATAGTTTATTTCGTATTGTTCAAATTGAAAGGGTTAGGTTAGGTTAAATGAAAAATAATCGTTTACATTGACGTGGCAGTCTTCGCTTCTAAGTTCCCGTTATGGTCAGTCGTTTCTAATTAAGTACAGGGGAGACGTAATAGTAAGCTAAGGGTTTACAATAAAGGCAATTGATGAATGCTTGCTGTGTGTTTTACTTTGAAACCCGAATATAAATCAACGACGAGATAATACCGTGAGATGATACTGCATTAGATTCTCGGCAAAGGGCGAAAGAACATTGAAAATAAGAATATTCGGAAAGAGTCACAAACTATTGCAAGATACGCTTAAGGTTAGCTATCGTGTGGAAGTCTATTGGGCTTATTCTTAGGTATGGTGATGTAGCCTGGAATGTCGTCAGTTTTTGGTCAGAAATCGCGTGGGATGCTCTACCCATTGACCTTTTCCACAAATGGCGTTCAAAGCCTAGTTTTTCAGGCTTAGTTGAAACGCATCAAGTTCGTTATCAAAGACCAGTGATTTTCACAAATAAAATATCCTTTTGTTTCAATGCCATGCAGAGAGTATTTCTAGCGTCCCGGCAATGAGTAAATCAAAAAAGATGAATAAACCAAAATGATACGTGTGGGTTTGATTAACATAAACACAAACATAAACATAAACACAAACACAAAAGAATAATAGTTCGGCCACCGTTGATTTATGGGAAAAAACGAGGATCCGTAACTTACAGTACAGACCGAGAAAACGAGGTTGGTAAGATATTTATTATATCTCTGAGGTTAACCGGCGCGCAATAAGAAATGGGGGTCACATGCTCCTTAAAAGTTAGTTCTTGATCAATTGTAACCCCAAGCAGTTTCTGATGCACAACTTGCTCGATAGCTGTTCCATTTGCTTGCAACTTGAAACTACAGCCTGCTACACGTGACTTAAGACGCTTGCCAGTTACCAGAATAGATTTGGTTTTTCTGGCATTTAAGACCATGCGGTTCTGTGCAGATCATGCACAAAGTCTATCAATGTCCTCCTGAAGATTTGTTTCAACTGCCGTCGTCCCCAAAGTACAATGAGCACTAGAGGAAAAGGTAGTATCATCGGCGTAAATATCTACAGTAGAGTTTGAGATCACTAATGGGAGGTCATTGATGAAAGTCAGGAACAGCAGGGGGCCCAAAATACTTCCTTGAGGAACACCATGGGTGGTACCAAGTGGAGACGACGTGCACCCATTTATCTTAACATACTGCTGTCGATCAGCCAAATAGCTCCGAAACAATTGTAAGTTTCCGTCATCGACACCATACGCCTTCAGTTTAACAAGGAGAATTTCATGATTGATCAAGTCAAAAGCCTTACTATAGTCAATACACACAAGGCCAGTTACATTATTACAGTCAATATCAAAGAGAATCTGATCCAAGAGTCGAATAAGGGCAGTTTCAGTTGAATGACGCTTTCGGAACCCTGACTGTAATCCATATAAAAGGTCGTTTCTAGACAGATGCGTGTACAATGAATCATATATATGCCTCTCGTAGATCTTGGACAAAATGGGAAGGACCGAGATTGGACGATAGTTCTGTTTATCAGTCTTTGAGCCTTGGTTTTTAAAAATGGGTGTGACTTTCGCCATTTTCCACTTGGACGGAAAACTGCGAGTGGAGATCCAATAGTTAATAAGGCTCGCACCCGAGCTGGCCAGTGTTTTTGCGGCCTGATTAACAAATAATGAGTTAAACAGTTCGGCATTACGATTGTCTTCAGTGACGATTTCCCCGTCTTCATCAAGTTCTCGAACATAACAATCACTTTCTTGAGAAGCCCTTGAGAGATCTCTGATCAGTGACCATAGTTTCTTTGGACAATTACGATTTTTCACCACCTGAGACTTGAAAAATGCTTTCTTTGCATTTCTTATGAACCGGGTAACTCTATTTTTCTCTTCTCTAAAAGGCATCCAGTCCCCAGGATTTCTCGAATTTCGAGCCTTTCTGAGGAGACAATCTCTCTTCTTGATCTCATCATTAAGATCGCCTATAAACCATTTCGGCTGACAAATGCTCTTGATTCGTTTTGTTATAACTGGTGCGTGCTTGTCCAAGATGCCATTGAAAATGTCATACCAGGTGTCAATAATCTCGTCGGTTTCTTCAAAGACAAAGGCTGCGTCTGACGGGCCTCATTTAGATCTTTGATAAGTATTTTCTGGTTATCACACCATGCTTACAAAAAGTATCAACCTAAATCCTCTTAGCGCCCTATCAATACTTAAAGTAGACGGATTAAAATGAGAAAAACCCGACGTCCCAATTTTAAACGATTTCACCAACAATTCTTGGGTTTCACTCACGTGATCAACAGCCATGTTTTTCAACGAAAACAAAATAGGACGTTAGCATAATAATAGCTTTCAATTCCCGGAGGATTGGATCGGGACACCAACATGGCCGCCATTTCATTGTTTGGGAACACCAACATGGCGGCCGTGACGTCATGGACGTGATCACCAGCCATGTTTTTAAACGAAAACAAAAGAAGACGTTAGCATAAATAATAGCTTTCAATTCCCGGAGGATTGGATTGTTTGGGGACACCAAGTCCAAATCCAAATCCAAGAATATAGTCGAGGTATCTACGCGTAGTGATCACTCCAATCGAGTGCTTCATTGAAGCGTTATATCGGCCTTAAGGTACGTTTAGGATATTCTTTTTTTTTTTTTAGATTTAGCATGAAGAAGGATAATGAAGCGAGAACTAGATATTACCAGTGACTGCTGGACCTTTAGTAATCTCTCTTTCGCATAAAATGTTATTATTCAAAGATGACCAATTTTATAGGCAATACATGGGAGTTAAGCCACACCTTGATTCAAGTCAGGTATACCATGAATGATTCCATGGATCCCTTGTATTTCCTCGCTATACCTACAAGCCTTTAAGCCGAGTGTGACTACCATAGTAAATGTATAGCCAGTGGTATATCACACGAGTTGTGCTCCGTAATCATTATCTATCATGCTGTTGCATACCTGGAATGGAGTTCAGTACTTCTGTAATATTTTTTGCTGAAATAAATACCTTCTTTGACCGCACTATCACCAAGATTACCTTGTCCTAGGCATTACGATTGCAACCAGGAGAGAAAACTGCTAGGAGCTCGAGACTGAAAGATTATTGAGCGCGTAATGAAGGAGTCTAAATTTGAAACGCTTTCGTGACGGAACACTGCACTTGAAGGTCACTTTGTTTTCTCTTTGTCGATTTGCTACTTTAAGTATTGATAGTGCGCTAAGAGGATTTATGTTGATATTTATCATAAACATGGTTTGAGGTTCAGAAATTGCTGTGATTAATGTAATACGTACCAACTATTGTTTTGTCTTGTCGATCTAGAGGTCCGATCGTGTTGTTTCTTTGGGAAGGAGTCATCGCTCTGTTAAACAAACAAATGCTTACGAAGGATTTCTATCTGTACGTTACGTCTAGAGAATGCCGCCAGCCATGTTGGTGGACGAAAACAAAAGATCTCTCCGTATTTCCTTTTGTTCGTCCACCAGAAAATTTACATTCCATCATTGATATCTGTGTCTCTATATAGGGCAAGGTTTCAGAACTGTCACATGAAAGAGTGACAACCAAATTTTATTGTAAACACCGCCAAAGCCGCAACGTAGCGTGATATTCAGGTCGTTTACCACTTAGAAAAAATTTCCGGAAATTCCGGTTGGTTTGTAAATGGTACACGACTCTTTGGTTCGTTCCACTGGAAAATTTCCGGGAGCAGCGGGACGTCTGAAAAGGTAGTCCCGTTTTCCAGTTGGAAACTTTGCAATGGAAATGTGTTCCATTTACAAGTTTTGAAAGGTGTCACCATTTTCAGGCTATTCACGGCCATATGTTTAATTTTGGCAACTACATAAATGTACATTTTTTGTTATTTGTACACACTAATTCGAGACTTTACTTTTAAAAGAGAGAAAAAGATAATTAATATTTTTAAAATTCAATTTTTAAATGGCATCGCAAATTTGCTTACAATTATATATGGCGCATGAAAACTTGCAAAGAAAATGGAACAACCTCGGTTTTAAAAATAATCAATGCGAAAATATTATCTAAAATATGTAACGTGAATAAAAGTACAGTAGTTCTTATAAAATACAAACACAGTATTTGCTTTATACAAACAAGGTTTTTGCTTTGCTCTGACGCTTAGCAATTCGTTTAACTCACCATTCACGAACTCGCTCAACAGTCCATTGGGTTGAGCAGTAGGTAAGGTAAACTTCAGCATTCCTTAGCTCTTCCTTCCTTCGAAGAAAGGTTTTTAGCAGTTTTTCTGTCAGTCTTTGCTCTCGTGTTTTTGTTTTCTTGCTCATCTATGAAGTCATCTATTCTTCCTTCAAGGAGCAGAGCAAATCTCGGCAGTTGTTATTCTAATTTGTTTTCAAAAATCCGCGCACTCGTTGGCCTCCTCTGTGAAGTACTATCGATCGTGTTTCTGATTGGACGAACGAAGTATTTTCACAGTCGTTCGCTTTTCTGATTGGTTGTGTATTTCGACCGAATGTTACGCGGGCTCTTTTCCATGTGCAAATCTCAGTTTGTATAAAACGTGTTTTAAGTAGTTAAAGTGTTACATGTGCTATGATCAAATTTGTATCCCTTGAATTTTTAGGTTTATCAGATAGAATTCCAGGTAAGATTAAAAACACCGTTTACCGTTTGAAAATATCTGCATTGGTTCCGGAAATTTGAAAAAAGTGTAAGATATGCAAATGAGAGGAGTGATGACGTCATTCACTCAACTCAAGATAACCTCACGTATATAGAGCTGTCTCGGTCAATTTCCACAAACATGCAAATGTGGATGATTGGTTGGTTTGATTGGTAATACCAAGGGGACGCGTGATTGCTAAGTTGCCATTGGTCCCTTTTGTAATTATCAATTTGACGCGTCTGCATGAAAGTGAGATTCAAGTCCAAGGTAACCAGCTATTAATCTCATTAAAGGAGACCTTAAACGGGTAGGAAAGTGGTGTTCAGCAAACCAACTACTTATAAATCCAGCTAAGACGAAGTTTCTGTTAGTGGGATCCCGACAGATGATCCAGAGCCTCCCTGATGGCACTGAACTCTCTTTTTCTAGGCAAGCAGATTACGCCCGTTATACGTGGAAAAGACCTGGGGGTAATAGTTGACTCCCATTTGACTTACGACAACCACATAAATGTCACTGTGTCCTCATGTATTAGCAAACTCTGTCAAATAAACCGAGTGAAAGATTGTTTCGAGAAAGTCACATTACGGTTTATCATTTCTGCTTTAATTCTCAGCAAGCTCTATTATTGCTCGTTTCCTTCGAACATGTAGTCTTTAGGTGACGGAGGTTACTGTAAAACCATAGACAAATGTCTCGATGAATTGGCTAGCAAGTTCCTGTGCCACTCTGACTTTACTACAAACCGTGCGCCGCTCCGTGGGCAAACGCAGAGCCGGGGCCGGGGATGGGATCGTAGTCTCTTTTCTTTTCCAAATTTCTTGTTTCAACTTTTGTCGTTCAATTCTCCTGTACTGTTATTGTCGAATGACCGGCAGCTGTCCTTCATTTAAGGTGCAAAAATATCCAAAAAAAAAAAAAAATTAGCTATGAAAGCTCTTAACCCTTTGATTACTATCTGGCAAAATACGTCCAGCTTTATCCACGGTCCCATCTACCCCTTGTGACGTCATCACTTTTAACGGTCAGGAACAGCTTTGTCCTCTAACTTGTGCAGGGAGAAGAGATCTTTCAAACTATACCAGAATGAGCACAATTCAGTCAAGGAAACTGGACAAACGGCCAAAAAAACCACGTAAGACTGACCTGAAAATCTCCATGAAAAGCTTGCTCCATTACCCACCTACCTTTCTGAGCACCTAATTCTAAGATGATGAAAGGTTTCTCAGAAACATTCCCACCAAAATAAAGCCTACCAAATGCCCAGCAAGTTAAAAAAAAAATGAGGCAAAGAAAGCGAAAAGAGAGGGAAGGAGAGAAAGCGAAAAGTGAAAGTCGAAAGTGTTGTGCTACTTTTAAACCCAAAAACTTGTTTAAACCCAAATTTTGTTTTCTGTGCATGGCCGAACTTTGCAAGCGCTTATTTGCACCTGGCTGAAAAGGCCGCGGAGTGTACAACCTGGAAGCGGGTTTGTAGGGAGATTTAGCTCTTAAACAGCACGACAGTGACCAAAAAACCCCTCAACTAGCTTCAAAACGTGTTTTTCGCCCAAATCTCTAGTAGCCAAAGGGTTAAGGAACATCTTAGCTTTTTTTCAAAATCGGACTTTTTTGTGTTTTAAAATTTGCAAGCATTTAAGTTTGTTTTTCCTAAAATTCGTTTGTTTTCACAATTAAGAGAATTTCCGTAATTGGAGTTTATGGAATACATGCCAACTGCCAGAGACACTGAAGAGTCGCTGAGCTCCACACTTTAAATCGCATTGTAAAGTTTACTTCGTAAATCAAAGTGCCACTGTCGTTACTCGTGGATATGAAAGTTACCGCGATTGTTTGAAATTTGCAGGTTGAAGGTCCCTTTATGAACTAGTCAGTGTGATATAACAGCTGGATAATGGTTAGCCTTTCAGCAACCTCTTTTTGTAGCCGCGAGCCCGCCCCAATCCTCTCGCGCCTACAAAAGATAATGATGTAATAGCACAAGGGGCTTTCATATGCGATTAGATACTCAAAATAATGCATTTATGTGAGGTGACCCCCTTTGCTGGAATTCAACCCTGTAAAAGATTCTGCTATTTCTCCAATAGGAATAAGATTACTCTTCAACACATCCTTTATAAAGAGCTGTACCATGTGTCCAAAGTTCCTAGCACAGGTGACAGGGTCTTTTTTGAATAGGGCCCTATTTTTATTGTCAAGTCATACTGTTAATCTCGTCATCAGTTAGCTCTTTTTTCTCTACAAGTCTATTTTCAAAAGATGTGACCAACTTGTTTCTTCTGCAGAAAAACCATGTGGGATCATTCAACATGCTCACGCTGAACTTGCGAAGGAAAAGACATTTTTTCAGTATTAATTGACAATGTTATTAATGCAAGTGCGTACTTTCGCAATCTTTAATGTCTTTGTCAAGTTTGTTTAGTACGTATTTCGGTGTTTCTGACGGTGTACCAAAAGTAAACAAACATGTTTATTACAATGTGGAAACCCCTAGAGGCTAATGAGAAATCAATTTGTTTTCTTCCACCAACATGGTGGCGATAAAGTTCAGTTCAGTTCAGTTCAGTTTATTTAGCCACAATACATTACCAAGTTCAGTATAAAAAAGAAATTATTACATGACAAGGGAGCCCAGAAGAAACCATGGGGCTTCTAGGACCTGGGCCCCCTCGTTACATAAAAGAATACAAATCAGAAAGAGCTTACAAGGATTAATGGACTAAAGAGACTGCTTAATTAAATTACCATTACACATAACACGATATTTTCCTTATTTTACACTAGTAACAAGAACAAGAAGGGGAAGACATCAGAATCTGATATATAACGTGACAAGAGATACGTTTTAATCTTAGACTGAAAAGAATATAATGAATGAGCATTTCGAATGTCAGAGCATAACTTATTGAAAAAGACTGGGCCTTGGTAAATGATACAAAATTCCCTTATATTAGTACGGCAAAATGGGATATAGAATCAGTTAGAACCACGAGTATTATAGTTATGAACCTGATTCGTACGTAAAAAAAAAAATGCTAAAAGAGGGAGGAAGTAAGTTATTATTATTAGAATACATAAGTTTACCTACGTGCAAAGAATAAATATCTACAAACTTAAGGGCCCACAGACTTATTTTTCGCGCGTTGCTAAGGAAGTGAAATGTTACTTCCGGTGACTGACGTCATCACATCGTTAGCTTATCGGGAAACCCACTCACGAGCAAAAATCACCGCACGAACTGTTGTTTGCATCGAAGGTTTTTCCTCGCCCTTCCTCGAACTCGTTCTCAGATAAACTGCGCATGCGTCAACGAACTGACTTCCGGTTTGAGAAAAAGCTAAATTTCCGGAGGTCTTTAAATTGAATTATTATTTTTTTGATATAGTACGTTTCACCTCCAAATGTAGAATGTAGTTAAGCATTGATTTTTTCAAATCATCTTTTTTGAAAATTTTATGGGTATTTCAGTATCGTTTATCTCTCTAAAAAGAACATTTTTCAAAATAAAAAGAAAACCATGCTTGGCTGGATGCAAAAACGAAAACAAATTATGAAACCACTGATTAAATACCCAAATTGAGTAGCGGGTAGACAAATTTAGAGTTTTCTTTTAGTAGTCACATCACCATGGGCGTGGCATGATGACGTCATATTTAGGGTCATTGGTTTACAAAAGTTGGAAACTGACAAAAATAATGCCAAATTCTCTCAAATTAGTTAACTATTACAACCTTAGCAACTCACCCCAAAAAATACGTCAGTAGGCCTTTAATTATAATAAGGAACTTTAAATCTCTAAATAATGGATCAGTATGCGCATCAAAAGGCTTCTTATTAACAATTCTAACAATACGCTTTTGTAGCAAAATAAGACGATTAAGGTTAGTAGGGTATGTTGAACCCCAAAATATAATACAATATTTGTATTAATTTAATTTAATTTATTTATTTTGTTGAGGTTTAAGATTTAAAAGGTACTAAAGAAGATAGAAAACTAGGAAATCTTTCTATTTTTGGGAGTACTTCCTTTGTTTTGCAGGACCATATGTAATATCTGGCAACAAGGAAGTAAAAGTATTGCTTTATGTTAGATAGGGTGTTCGATCTCAGGCCAATTATTATATCGGGAGTGAAAATGTTGGATTTTAGTTTTATTTGGTTTTCGGGAAACCATTTTATAAAGCCCCGCCAAAAACAAGATGTCTCGCTACACGACCAAAATAAATGAAATAGAGACTCCTTTTCCGTTCTACAAAAGGTACAAATATCGTTTTCTCTAATGCCTATAATATTTAGAAAATCGTTAGTCGCTAAACGCCTTTGAAGTAGTTTAAACTGAAAAATAATTAATGTGGTAGATTTAGTGCTGCAGAAAGGGAGTTTGTAAGCCATCTCTCAGTCAATTGTTTTGGAGCACTGAAGGCTGGAGTCGACACACCATTTCTCTTGACTTTTCCTAGGGCGGCTCTGTTTAGCGCTGATCAGCTTTTCGTAAGCCAGTCTATTGGGTTTAGGAGCTTTTATGAAGTTTTCTACAAAAGTACTGAACTTTCTGGTTTTTTCATTTTTGTCTTCTATGGCATTCCTTAATAATCTTATGCACGATACCACCCAGTGATAAACAAGAAAATTTGTTTTGACGTCGAAGCGTTCCTTGAATTCAGTGAAAGACAGCAGGTTATCTATGTCTTTCATTAAATGCCTGACGTTTTGTATTCCTTTGGAAGACCATGATTTGTAGTAAAGAGGTTTATTTCCAATTCTCACAAGTGAATTTTGCCACAGAGGCAAAGAGAGAAAATGTTCGGTGGAAGTTATGTTATCGTCATAAATGATTTCTGACGAGATTTTTAGAATTTCTGTTGTAAAGGGGTCTGATACATGTATGAACTTTGCCAAATCATTTTTGTTGAGATTACCCTTAAAGATAACAGCCCCGCCAAAATCGTGTAATTCAGAATCAAAGAACAATTTCCATTTACCACTATTATCGTTGTCCAAATATTTGTTGACCCATGTTGATTTGAGCGCTTTATTAAAAGATTTAATGTCGATCATCCTTAAACCTCCATTTTTATAATCACTGATCATAACATCTCGGTTAATTTTGTCCCCCCTTCCACTCCAGAGAAAGGTGTAGAACATGTTCATGCATGTTGTTAATTACATCTAAAGCGGCATAGTTCGTTGGAAACGGTGATAGAATATAAACAAGCTGAGAAGCGATTAAACTTTTTAATACAACGATTTTCCCTAACAGGCTTACACGACGGTATTCCCAGCAGCTTAAGCAGTTTCTAACCTTTCCTAATTTTTCGTTGTAATTTGCTTTCATGCTAACCACAGGATCGCTCGCAATGCAGACACCTAAGGCCTTAAGCTTGTCTGTAACCAATTTTAAATCTTTTTCGGGACACAATTTATCCTGACGCCCAGCGCTAGCTCCAATCCAGAGGACTTCTGTTTTCTTGTTGTTAAGCCGCAGGCCAGATATCACAGCGAAAAGATCTAGGTCGAGTAAGGCAGATATAAAGGACTTTTTTGAACGGTCTAAAATCATGGTCGTGTCGTCAGCATATTGACTAATCTTGATTTCATTTCCACACACAGTAATCCCTTTTATATCTTTGTTTTTTCGTATTTTGTTGGCTAATATTTCTGCACAAAGGATGAAAATATAAGGGGAAAGAGGGCAACCTTGTCTGACTCCTCTTTCAGGAATGAAGTAATTGCTTGCCCATCCGTTATTAAGGACGCAGCTTTAATATTATGAGCAGCAGTGTGATTTATTAAGCCATCAATTAATCTTATGTTTTCACCAATAAATCTTCCTTTAAGAAAACCGGTTTGGTCACCATTTATTATTTTTGAAAGTACATTTTGGAGTCGATTTGCAAAGGCCTTAGCCACTATTTTATAGTCGGAGTTGAGTAGAGTAATTGGCCGCCAGTTTTTAACAAAGTAGGGTTTAAAACATGTTTAACATAAGCGATTTTAAAAGGAACCCATGCATGCCAGGAATAGATTAATAATTTAGCTGAGAAACCGTAGAAATGACTTTTTTCTTTTTTGTTTATAGCTTACTGAATACATGTATGTTATGCAATGTATTGTATTATTGTATTCCGGTGTAAGTAAATGTTGTTATTTAAGAAATAATTATTAAAAAAAAAAAAAATTATAATACAATATTGAAAATAAGGGTAAACTAACGAATAATACAACGTTTTCAAGGCAAGCTTAGTGAGACAAGGACTTGATCTACCAATAATATTAATAGATTTAGAGATTTTGCAAGCAATATGTGAGATATGTGGTTTCCATGAAAGGTTTTCATCCAAAATAACACCAAGAAAAGTAACTTCCTTAACGCGGGTCATCTTGTAACGTGAAGATGGAAAAAAATACTTTTCATTTAACAGAACGAAGTTTCCTTCCCAAGGAGACAATACAATAGAAAGTTCAGATCGGTCTTGATAATCCCGAATTGGGGTACACAAAACAGTAGATGGTACCTGTTGGATTAATCACAGCAATTTTTGATTCTCAAACCACGCTTATGATAAAGATCAACATGAATCCACTGAGTGCACTATCATGATACTTGAAGTAGAAATTAAAATGAGAAGTCAACCTGTCACTCCAAAAGTTGACATCGAAATTTTAAAAGATTTCACCAATAATATGCTCGAGGTATCTACTCGTATTGATCACTTCAACCGGATGCTTTATTGCGGCGTCATATCGGCCTTAATTAAGGTAGGTTTTGAATTTTTTTTTTAGATTTAGCATGAACAAGAATAATGAAGCGAGAACTAGACCTGTAAACAAAGTAATTGTTAGTAACTGCGTATGCTGAACCTTTACTAATCTCGCTTATGCATAAATTGCTATCAAGACATTCAAAAATAATAGGGTTTTATAGGGAATACATGTGAATTATGCCACACCTTGATGTGAGTGAGGTATATCATGAATGATTCCATGGATCCCTTGTATTTTCTCGGTATACATACGAGCCTTTAGGCTTACTGTGATAGTAAATGTATAACCCGTACCACTAGGTGTGTTCCGTAATTATTTTATACCATGTAGTTGCATGCCCGGAAGGTGCACTGGAGTTCCGTACTTCTAGGATATTTTTCGCTTAAATAAAAAGCCTTTTTTGACCGCACTATCGCAAAGATTACCCTTTTCTAGACAATAAGATTGCAACCAGGAGAGAAAATTGCGTAATGAACGTGTCTAAATTTGAACTTCGCTTTTTTGCGTGGACACTGCACTTAAAGGACACTTTATTTCCTCTTTGTCGATTTGAAGAACAGGGTAGGCGGGGCTTCGTTGTACAAACAAAAAAATAATAGTGTTCTACGGTGTTTGATTAACTTTTGAATCTTGGATAAATTTATACCAATTACCGAAGACATTTTCAAACAAGTAAAAAAAAAAAGAAAGAAAATTCATGGACATCCGAAATCATTTGTTCAAAAAACAATATTTGCAGGGCTTTTTTGTTAACAGCCTAGCTTAAAACTAAACCTGAGTTAATGCGAATGATACACTCAAAGAAATAATGATAAAATCAACAAATAAGTGGCACTTTCAGTCCGACTGTAATTTTAAAATTAATTGACAACTTACAAAATTTTTATCAAACTTTTTCCTTATTCCCTAGTTCCTTAGTCCAGCTGGTTAAATACCAGCTTGAACGAAAATAAAGATTTCATTTTCTGTAATGACATTTATATTTTCATGATTTTTAATTTAGTTTTTCGTTACCCAGCTGAACACCTAACTAAACAATTTTAATTTCGCTCAAGCGTTCATGACCATGCGAATTTTCCCTCTCGATGTAAGCGTCCAACCACAACAACAACAACAAAACGGTGAAAAAGGCTTCTTAAAAAAAACTTTCATATAAGATGAAATACAACGTCTTTCTAGTTTTTCCCAAATCTAGAATTCGAGCAAGATGATTGTGCGCCTAAAATTTAGAAAAAAGTCTGAGAATTTTCATTCTGCTTTTCGTTTGAAGTGGTATGAACACTACTCCTTCCAGCAAATTTTCCGGGATACACTCCTGAACTGGACGACACGTGTGGGTCGAGTTTGTCGGCTCTTTGCTCAACTCCTGGAGAGAAAATTTCTTACACAATCACTTTTGGGACAAATTTTCAGCTAAATGGTGTCGACGATTTTACCTTTCATCAAAGTTAAAATCATAGTGTCTTTTACCGTGAATGTCAGTATACACTGAGAACGGTATAAAATCCAAATACGTCAAAAAATTGAAAAACGCTGACATCCGTTTTGTACATTGAACTGTATTAAAATAGTCCAAGAATTGGAGCTGAAACGGACAAAAACTTTTTGAGTTGTAGCTCTGTAAAAGGTCAACTCTTTTGCAATAGCCGAGAAAACGTCCCGTAAAGTTTTATGGCCAAATCACGATTTTGCTGCAGCATTGTAAATGTGCTTTTTCGGGGCTTTTACAAGATTGGATGAACTTAAGTATTTTACAAATCGCTACTCAAAGCCACATCGTTTATATTTCTGCCAAAATAAATCCGGATATATATCGATATATCTCGAACCTATGAAGAAAATTTAATTTAAATAAACATAAACGTTTTAGAAGATTCCACCACAATTTGGGATCATCGTCACTTGTCTCTGTACTGCTTAATCCGTGAATTGCAAATATCCTCTCCTGGCTACTGATGGCTAGCTTAGCGGAGTTTATTTTGAAATACTTATACTACTATAATAGTCAGTGCGAAAGTATATTCTCCTGATGGCAGTGGACCCATGAAGTCAGTCGCAATGTCTTCCAAGGTCCTTGAGGCAGTACAGTTACGTGAAGGGTTCAGGATTGCTAATTTTCCACTCAAAATTAGTGAAAGCCATGACATGTTTTGCAAAATGCTCCAGTTTCCTTATTAATACCAGGCAACCATTTCTTAGTTCGTAACCGTTGTTTCGTGTTCACCATCACGGCATCACAAAACACTCTGGTTCTAGGAATGCTCCAAGACCAACTGTGCTAGCATCATTACTATTAGAGAGTGAGCGAGTGAGTGCGCCGAGCGGCAGCACCACCTAATACGCTCTTCATTTTAACCAATTTTTCATTATAGTTGTGCGGTATTTCGGGTAATGTTATTACTTTAAAATTTCACATGGTAGTGAAATCCGCTATTAATGGCTTTATGCTATACAAGAACGTTTTTAAAAGCTGTTTTAACGTCATCTCCAAATAGTCGCATCCGACCTGAGTTATGGCGCTCCTTGACTCAATTGGGAATAAGCAAACAAAGACCAACTCGCCGTGGCTGCCGTTCAGGAAGACAAAAAGTCAACAAAGCTTTTGAGAGAAACCCTCAAGCAGACAAACCGCTATGGATATCTCAAGTTCAATACGGTTCTCCAATTTCTCCTGAACTTCATGAAGGAAGAAGACTTTTGCATAATTCACCGAATTGCTCATTAAATATTCAAAATCACACCTTTTTGGAAGGAAACAGAAACAACGATAATGATGGATCTGAAGGTTATGGAAAATCAGCCGAAAATACCTACAACTCACCAAAAGTATTGTTATCTAATGTAAGGTCTCTTGTAGAAGGATCGATTTAGAAAACGTATTAAGAATAAAAAGTAACAACACTATCCGACGTTTCGGAGTCAGACATGACCCCGTTATCAAGGTTAAACTGTACTGGAAAAATGCGCAAATTAAATACAACGTGCGTTAGGTCAAAACAAAGATATGCATAAATGGAAATTAAACGATAGTTGACACTAAGATATTTACAATTTTTTGCTAGAATACAAAAGGCGAAGGTCAAACAAAAACTTTAGCTCGAATGGAATCTGACTGCTTATTTAGTGATGGTTGACGCTCACGTATCAAAAGCATCTCGTGAACGAGACAGTCAAATTTCGATTTGCATTTCTTTAGGATCGTAAAATGTGCTTTAAGTTCAGGTTTGTCCAGATCGTGTTTCGTCTTCATGTGTCGACCAACCGAAGATGATAGGGATTTGTGTTCCTCTATACGCTGATGTAAATGCCTTGTTGTATAACCAATGTAGTCCATATCGCATAGACCACATTTAAAATAATAAACAGCACATTGGTTATTTACAACATTTGGCTTGTTTTCGCGGTGATTGAGATGACTTTCAATCTTACGATTAATAAACACAGGAACAATCTCGATGGTGTTACCAATTCTTGATACGTGAGCGTCAACCATCACTAAATAAGCGGTCAGATTCCATTCGTGCTAAAGTTTTTGTTTGACCTTCGCCTTTTGTATTCTAGCAAAAAATTGTAAATATCTTAGTGTCAACTATCGTTTAATTTCCATTATGCATGTCTTTGTTTTGACCTAACGCACGTTGTATTTAAATTGCGAATTTTTCCAGTACAGTTTAACCTTGATAATGGGGTCATGTCTGACTCCGAAACGTCGGATAGTGTTGTTACTTTTTATTCTTAAGGTTTCTTGTACCTAAAATAGACGAGATCAGAGAGTTTGTTTTGCGCAATAACGTACATCCTGCCTTCATCACCGAAACTTGGCTACGCTCCTCGATATCTGATGGTGTTGTGTCTATCCCAGACTTTGTTGTCATCCGTAAAGATAGACATTTGGACAGCCACGGAGGAGTATGTGCTTACGTTAAGGAAGGCCAATGCAAATATAAAGTACTAGATGAGTTGCAATGTTGCGAAAGCCATGAGATCTTATGGCTCCACTTAAGACCTAATAGACTACCCCGAGGTTTTTCCTGTGTTATTGCTGCGGTTGGTTACCATCCACCAGTAGCAGATGAAGGGACAATTCCAGACCATTTGTTCCATTCGTTATTACAAGCAGAAACAAAGTATCCAAACTGTGGTTTCATCATTTCAGGAGATTTCAACCGACTAAATATCAAACAGGTAGCACATCATTTCAAATTGAAGCAGATTGTGGGAGTACCGACTAGAAATAACACCACCTTAGACCTTGTATTCACGAACATGCATGAATTTTACAACAAACCTGAAACACATCCACCCTTTGGTCTATCTGACCATAATTCTATACTTGTGTCACCTAAAATTAGAGATCCAGGTACCAACAAGGGAAAAGTTATCATTAAACGAGACACAAGGAAGAGTTCTAAAGTAGCCATGGGGAGGTTCCTTGGCTCTATTGACTGGCATGCCCTTTTCAGTACCTTACCCACCTGTGAAGACATGTGGAACATATTCTGCAAGACCATTCACACAGGCTTACACATTCTTATGCCGTTCAAAAGGACAAGAATTTGCAGTGCCGACGCCCCATGGATGACACAAAAGCTAAAGTCGTTGATACTTAAAAGACAAAAGGCCTTTAACAGTAGAGGTAGTGAGTCATCGTCCTTTAAGCACTACCGGAACCTTGTCAATAGGGTAAGAAAAGAATGCAGAGCAGAATATTATCAATCAAAAATTCAGAACCTCAAGGAAGAACAACCTAAGCAATGGTGGGCGGAGGTTAAACGTCTTAGTGGGATGAAAGTCCAAACCAGCGACCTAGTCAACCATATCGATATCGAAGACTTTTCCGAACTATCATCCAAAGACCAAGCAAACCTGATAAATACTGCCTTTTTGGAACCTCTTAACCAATACAAACTAGCAAGTCCACTATCTTACCGCAATCTGGAAGAGTTGTCTGAAATACCCATTGTGAGCGTGGAGCGTGTCCAAAAGGCACTGAATGGCCTAAGTATGCACAAAGCTTGTGGTCCCGATGAGATACCAAACTGGTTATTGAAGGATTTTTCTGATATTCTTGCTCAGCCAATTGCCTCCATCATCAACGCATCTTACAAAGAACAGCAACTCCCGAAGATGTGGAAGACAGCCGATGTGACCCCACTTCCAACAACCAGACTAGTGCAAGACCTCATCAAACAACTTAGACCAATATCACTCACACCCTGCCTGTCAAAGTTGGCCGAAGAATTTATAGTAACAGACTATATTAAACCGGCGATCATCGAAGTGATTGACCCCAACCAGTACGGAGTGATCCCAAGCTCTTCGACAACTATGACCCTGATCAGTATGTTGCATAATTGGATCTTAGGTA
>NC_090877.1:2551178-2553678 GCF_036669935.1 Montipora foliosa | reverse complement strand
GTTTTTTTTTAACGGAATTCACAGCGTTTATTGAGGCCAAAAGGCTGCAGTGTGCGCAATTGTGCAGCCCAATAACCCTCCCGCTTTAATAAAGTGTTATCTAAATCTCCATCAGTGTTCATTATCTTCTCAATGACAATGAAATTGAAGTCCGAAAGGTTGTGAGGAAATTTATTGAAATGAATGGCAAGCTCGCACGACTTCTTGTTTCTTTTCATGTCAGATTTGTGGTTTCTGAACCTGACTTTGAATGCATTGGAAGTCGAACCAACATACTGCACTTTGCATTTGTTGCAGGAAGCTAAGTAAATAATTCCAGTCGAATTGCATCCAAGGTTTTGTTTGATTTGATACGACCGGCCAGTTGCAAAACTTGAAAATTCACCAGCTTCCAACAAATAATTACAACAGAGATCACATCTTTTGTTGCATTTAAAACATCCGCAATTTTCAGCCTCGTCATGGTTTCGACTTCTTTTGAATTTGGAGGGTGCGAGAATGTCCTTCAAATTCTTTGTTCTACGTTATGCTGGAATGACGGATTTGGCAGGAAAAATTTCCCTTACTACTTGGTTGGATTCGAGCAAGTGAAAATGTTTTTTAATGATCAACGAAATATTAGGTAGCCTCGGATTGTAATCGACCACTAAGGAAAATAAAATAGATGACAGGGTTATTAGTATTCAAGATAAAGGCTCTCGTTTTGTTTTATTAGACCAAAAAGAATACGCAGAAAAAATGTCCAGTCAATTAGATAACACGTTGCACTATGCTAAGCTGCCAGAAGATCCTACACAAAAGCATTTAAAATTAGTTAAAGATTGGAGTAGCAAGTGGCGCAGGGAAGGTCAAATAACAGATGAAATCGCTGATTGGGTTACCAACACTCGGCCGAGACGTGGAACAGCTTTTGGCAATGTCAAAACCCACAAAGTCGGTAACCCGCTCCGCCTTATTACTTCTTGTTGCGGAACAGCGACTGAAAAGTTATCTGCCTTTACTGAATATTATTTGAAACCTTTAGCAGAAAGTTTGCCTTCTTTTATCAAAGATACTACGCATCTTATCAATAAGATTGACGAAGTTAACCAATTAGGGCCTTTTCCAACCGGTACCTTGTTAGTTTCATGGGATGTTGTTGCAATGTTTCCCAATATTGACAACGAAATGGGGGTTACTGCAGTTAAAAATGCATTAGATGCAAGATCTGTCAAAATACCATCCACAGAATGCATTTTAGAGGCTGTGGAAATTTGTTTGAAATCTAACAATTGCCAATTTGATAACAATAACTATGTTCAACAGCACGGAACCGCGATGGGGCCCAGGAATGCGTGCTCTTATGCAGACTTAGCTATGGGCGTAATTGATCACAAAGCGAAATTTGAGGGTACAATTAAGCCAATGCTTTGGTTTGGTGGGAGGCGTGGTGGCCTCATGGTTAGTGCGCTCGACTCCGGATCGAGTGGTCCGGGTTCGGGGCCTGGCAGGGGACATTGTGTTGTGTTCTTGGGCAAGACACTTTACTCTCACGGTGCCTCTCTCCACCTAGGTGTATAAATGGGTACCGGCGTAAAGCTAGGGGTAACCCTGCGATGGACTAGCATCCCATCCAGGGGGGAGTATAAATACTCCTAGTCGCTTCATGCTAATGAAACCGGAGATAAGCGCCGGCCTGATGAGCCTTCTGGCTCGTTAGCGGAGACTTTACTTTTTTGGTTGAGATATAGGGATGATATTTTTGATCTATGGACACAGGGTGTTGAGAAACTCCTTGAATTTACCAACTATATTAATTCACTATATCATACCATCAAATTTGAATTGGTTTATTCTGAAAGCAGCCTCAATGTCTTGGACCTTACTTTCCTTTTACAAGATGGCTTTATTTCAACAGATATTTATTCCAAGTCCACTGATAGCCATTTGTATTTGCCCTACAATAGCTCACACCCAGATCATTATAAGAAAGCTATCCCTTATGGAGTAGCCCTTAGAATTAGGTGTAACTGTTCCACCAACGCCTCTTTTGTGAAGCGCTGTAGTGAATACAAAAGCTACCTCAAACAACAAAATTACAATGGGAATCTGGTGGACAAACAGTTTGAGAAGGCCATGCAATTGGAGAGATCAGATGTTCTCAAGCCAAAAACAAAAACTAAGAAAAAAACCTTTCCCTTAGTGGTAGATTACAATCCGAGGCTACCTAATATTTCGTTGATCATTAAAAAACATTTTCACTTGCTCGAATCCAACCAAGTAGTAAGGGAAATTTTTCCTGCCAAATCCGTCATTCCAGCATAACGTAGAACAAAGAATTTGAAGGACATTCTCGCACCCTCCAAATTCAAAAGAAGTCGAAACCATGACGAGGCTGAAAATTGCGGATGTTTTAAATGCAACAAAAGATGTGATCTCTGTTGTAATTATTTGTTGGAAGCTGGTGAATTTTCAAGTTTTGCAACTGGCCGGTCGTATCAAATCAAACAAAACCTTGGAT
>NC_090877.1:2538678-2541178 GCF_036669935.1 Montipora foliosa | reverse complement strand
CATTTCATTTCCTTTTTAAACTTTTCTTCAAGCCAGTCGCAAAAAATCAAAAAAAAAAAAAAACAATTCATATTTTTCTTTGGATTTCAAACTATGTTAACAAAACACTAAGTGACCCACGTTTTAGGCCTTGATTTCAAAAATACACCTCTTTATTTTAACTGTAATTTTCCTTTATAATGGTCCGCCATCACTAACATTATGTTCCTGAGAGAGCTGGATCGAGGAGAAAATGACGTCAAAGGCTCACTAGTTTAAGAATGCAATACGTGTGTACGCGGCAGAATTAATATGCAGCACGGGGGTTTTGGGGTTTCAGACTTTTAAACTCACGCTTTGCATATATAATAAGCTGCGTTCACACGCTGAAATTTTAAGCTAGTGAGCCTCTGACGTCACTTTTCCCTAGATCCAACTGTCTGAGGTCCAATAGGTCAGTTTTGAACGTGAGTAATGGCGGACCGTGAAATCCAAAACTTACACTCAAAGTAAACGGCCTTTGGAGAAAAATCAAAGCTCAAAATTTTGCCAGTCAGGTGTTAAGTAAACACACTTTCAAAATCTGAAGGAAAAAAAGAAGTGGTTTTTTTTATCACAGGGGCACTTTAAAGGAGCAAGGCAATTCTATACCATATCCTGCGCCTCTCACAGTTTATCCACTTTCCCGTAATAAGAACTGCCGTTGCTGAGTTAGACGCACTCTTCAGGAAATCACCCAATCGCAAACAAATTTCCATTAGTAAGGCTAACGCTCACATGGTTGATATGGGGTTGAAAACTAGCACTTCACATTACACTCTAATCAGTTAAGTCCGTTGTAAATAAGTGTTTTGTCTGTGTTGTCTCCCGCTCTGTTTCTCTCAACTTTTAACGGTATTCTTCATTGAAATAGCAGCGTTCTTCTCCTTCCTCGGCTTCTCGAGCTCTCGACAGAAATTTCTCAAATTTTGTCGCTTCTCCTCTCGTACCCTTTCCCGCTCTTTATCCCGTTGTTCGACGCTAATAGTAACTTCCTAAAGTAAACAAGTTTTTGAATGCGACAAGTTCAAGTTTATTCAAGTTTATTGTAGAATTTCATTATATAATACATTTTTCAATCTGCACTGCTCGCAGGTAGCAATAGCTAGTCGAGGCGAGCAGTGATTAGATATATATACAAGAGAGAGAACAAGTAGAGAAAGCTACTGTAATCAATTGTGTTTTACAAACGAACAGGTATACAAATACCTAGTGTACAGAGTATACAGTCAACTAAAATAAGAAAATATCATCTAAAATCAAACCAATACAAAGTGTAAATATGAAAAGCCAAAGTACCAATATATTTTCTTCTGAAAGTCTTTAGAGTAGGATAGTGTGGATTTTAATTTTAAAATTGTTTTTGGATAGATGGCGAATTTCACAATGGCGACATCAATGCCCACCCCATTTCCTACGTAATTTTCCGCCAAGAAAAACGCGGGTTGCACATTTCTCGCCAAGAAAATATAACATACCCCTTACCACGACGGGCTGACACCTGATTTCCTTCCCTCCTCCGCAAAGAGTTTACAGGCGAGCGTACGAAACGTCAAAACTAAAATAATTATTTCTCGGATTAACAGTTTACCAAATTTTCAAGTAAAGCTATGATCCTCGCATTTATGGACGCAATTTTTTCAATTGCGCAGAGAAGCCGGAAAATTTCGGGACTTTAACCGGGTTTAAACCCGTCACCTCGCGATACCGGTGCGACGCTCTAACCAACTGAGCTATGAAGCCACTGACGTTGGGAGTGACCAACTCCAGCTCACTTGATTTCATATCCGCAGTTCAGTATTTGATTCATTACATATATCACTTCGTTCATTGTTACCAAATTTTCTTAGCTATGGAGCTCCACTCTCGCGCACGCGTAAGTGCGCGCTCGAGGAGCTCCGCTATCATTGTCTTTTTGTAGTTAAGTCATCCGGATAAAAAAAGTCCGGATTAAGGGCGCTTTTTTCTTTTTTGGAGAACTTTCCGGCCAGACCCGTCAAGTTGCAAAGAAAGTGCAACAATTTGAAGGAACAGTTGCATAATAATCCCTCACATATTTCTGGAGAAGTATATATCATCCTCGAAGTGTGTTAATTTTAAGGCGTTGTAATAATAATTGTCGCTGGTAATCGCCGTCGCAAAGTACCGCAACGACGCAGCTCAACGAGGTCGGACCGAAGGAGCTGTGCTGCCGGCTAGGCGCTCGGCCCCTGAACACGACCCATGAATGACCTCGGAGCACAGCACCACAGCCTGATGGAATAGGCCGGGAGTCGATTTTGAGGAGGGAGGAAAACCGGAGTACCCGGAGAAAAACCTTCGGAGTCAGATTGAGATCGACTGAAACTCAGCCCACATACGACCCGAGCCAGAGTTGAACCCGGGTCACAGAGGTGGGAGGCATGGTTGATGGCCACTAAACCACCCTGACTCCCCTGTAGAGTTGTTCTCTTTCGGTTGCCGTCCGCATCTCAAAAACGCG
>NC_090877.1:2523678-2531178 GCF_036669935.1 Montipora foliosa | reverse complement strand
CGTGTGATTTCATACTCTCATCTAAACATAGTTATTGACCAATGAGAGTGTGTGTACTATCCTAATTATTTTATAACAACTTACAGTGTCCACCAAAGAAGCTGAGGGTTGCAGTGTTAAGACAACAGGAGGTGAATGGTGCCATTTTCCATTCACCTACCGTGGAAAGGTTTACAGCAGTTGCACGACTGATGGCCATTACAAACTTTGGTGTTCAACAACGGATAATTATGATCAGCACGGCTTTTGGGGGAACTGCGCAGCCAGTAAGTTAAGATTAGTTCTCTACTGGCACAAATCCTACATGAAGATGTCCCAAGAGAAATCGAAAACAATGCCTATACAATTTTTTTTTGGGGGGGGGGGAGGGGGTGGGGTCAAAGAGGTGTATTATGGGATTTGTGCAAGTGGAGAATACAAATATCTTTAGCTTTGGTAAGTTGGTTTTTAAGGCTGAAGGCGAAGAATTAAAGACTTTAAGATCTACGACGCGGTCGTCAACGAGAACCCCACAAAGCAACAATATCATTGGTTAAAACATGAAAAATTATCGTGCTGCACGTGCGGCACAAATTTTAGCAACTATTTTTGCGGTCCTCTTCACAACAACGACGTGAAATCACCAAATGTGATGTTTCAAAGACAACGCGAGTGTACAAATGTGAATCTTTTATTCTTTATTTTTAATCTGAAACCACTAGTAACAATTTATTTTTAGGAGAATTCGTCCACAATGTACGACGTGAACGAGATGCAATAATCGCGAAAGCCGTTTTCGTCGACGTCGGCGTTGTAGATCTTAAAGTCCCTATTAGTTCTTGAAACATGACTGCGCTCCTAGGAGTTCATATTAAATCACTCTGCGAATCAAACTTCGCTTTTTGCAAAAGAGGAAAACTTGAAATTGGTCTTCCCGTAAAAGCATAAAGAAACGGACAATGATATTAGTAGTTGTAGTATTGCCACCCTCCTTACCGTATAGCTCCGTTTAGTTTTTAAATGCAAAATAAAAAGGGCTCCGACTTGAGGTGGTTTAAGAGCTCATATTCTTTCTATTTTGCGATTTAAGAGGTAGTAGGTGAGTAGGATTTGCTAGGTTTAGGTGGTTTCCAGTTTGAGGAGGAATTGAAGCTCTGACTAAAAGGTCCTTGAGTGATTTGTCCTTCCTGTAGGCGACAATAGGAGCATTAGGAAAAAATTGCGCAAGTTTTGGGACGTTAGATATTAATTTGATGAGGAAAATTACGGGTAAAATCATATTTAAGACAACGTTTCGGTGTCCTAATGACACCATCATTAGGTCAAAATATAATATTTAACAGATAACAAGAACATTAATGTTCAAGTTCAAGTTCAAAGTCCCTAAAGGCTAGGTGAAGAGTCTAGCTTTTATCGAGTCACTTTGAATATTTAGACACGGTTTGTGCTCGCGAATAAGGAACATCTCGTATAGAAGACAGTCAAATTTGCCGGAGCATTTCTTAAGAATGCAAAACATGTTAGATGTTATTGTTCTTGATTGGTGTTGACTTTGGCTGTGATTGAATGTTGATCCAGATCTTTTATGCTCATCGATTCGTTGGTAGAGATGTCGACGCGTGTAACCAACACAGCCGGCATCACACCAGCCACATTCAAATTTGTAAACTACTGACGCTTGATAACTTTCGTGGACATGACATATCCCGGCCAACGCCCTGAGCCTCCCTTTCTTGCCCCTCATTTTCTCTTGGGTGTCTTTAATATATGACTGTTTCTTAGCAATAGGTTGTAAAAGCGAATCGATGAAGCTTGAAATACGTTCTGTAGGGCCACCACTACCGGAAACTATCGGTCTGCTGACTGGGTTTGGTTTGAGTATTTTCGTCATGCAGCGTATAGAATACCGGTATTCTGGGTGGGTTCTGGCTTTGATTGAGTCATCTGAAAGTCATTGCGCCAATATGGTTGTTTGTGTACAGTGCATTGACTATGTTGCTGACCTTCTTGTCCGTCGAGGACAGTATAGGATTGTAGATTGTAGAGGGATGTAAAAATTTGTATCACAGACTTCTACGTTGCCCTCTCGGATGTTGTCTTGGGCATCGATGACGACTGTTGTGGTCCCCTAATCAGCTTTTTTAATGTTCACCTTTCTATATGTGCGTAGTGCAGATAGTGCTTGTCGTTCTTGTGCTGACAAATTGTCTTTAGCATTGCTAAAGCATATTGAAGCAATTTCAAATTTTCAATTGGTTCTGGATAGAGATCGGCTAGTCGGTGACTGAATTCTCCTCTCGGCGTTTTCGTGTCTGGTTTGATTGCGGAACATTTTTGGTCCAGCTGTTTCTTGAGACTAAAAATGGTCTCAATGTCTGCGCTGGAGTCTAACCACGCAAGGTAGTTGAAAAACACTGGCAGCGGTAGTTTTCTCATTGCGAAATGAGGCTTTGAAAAACAAAGTAAAGACATCCAAAATTATTCTACCGTTCGTTAGAGTGTCGTTGTAATTCCTGCTCTAATTAGATGCTATTTTAAATTTATAGTATGGATAGGTAATTTTATTATAGATTCTTAATCTAGTATTTTCTTAATTTATATACTATTGTAGATACACGTACATTTTCGTAACGAGTCCCTTTTTAGGCTCATTAATGTCACGTGTTTAAATAAAGTTTTTCAGTTCAGTTCAGTTCAGTTCAGTTACCATCTTCAACCCAGCTGTACCTAAACTTAAAGAGATCCTTATGAAAAACTGGTTTTTAATATCTAACGTCCCAAAACTTGCGCAAATTTTTCCTAATGCTCCTATTGTCGCCTATAGGAAGGACAAATCACTCAAGGACTTTTTAGTCAGAGCTTCAATTCCTCCTCAAACTGGAAACCACCTAAACCTAGCAAATCCTAGGAACACACTGGTTTCCTAAACATTCAACTTTAAAGCATTATTGACGCAACTACTACCTCTTAAATCGCAAAATAGAAAGACCATGAGCTCTTAGACCACCTCAAGTCGGAGCCCCTTTTATTTCGCATTTAAAAACTAAACTGAGTTATATACGGTAAAGAGGGTGACAATATCAAAACTGCTATATCATTGAGGGTCACAATATGAATATGATACACGAAATAAATCATATTGCACCGGTATCGCATATGAATGAAAATTTATTTTCGTAAGAAAAACGTCGCACTTAGACTCTCTTTGAAAAAGAAGCAGACATCAACTCGGAATTGACCTTTTCAGGTTTCATGTTCAAACGGTGTGAACGATATGTTTACAAAGGTATTTGGTTTTGTTTGAATATTTTTCCTCACATAATTAAAATTTGTTGTCTTTAGAGATCATCGAGGAGAAGATAGAAGGTAAAAAATTTGTGACTCTTGTATTGTACATGTAATTAATGGCACCCGTTGCGTCTTGACCTTGCGTTAGTGTCTGTAACACCTCGAAGATAAAAGAGTGCACACATGTTGGATACTAAATGAATAACTTGAAACACAGTAAGATTTAAATGTCAGGGCAGTTTTTCTATCCATAATTCCGAAGCAAATTTAATTTGCGTCGATGATGACAATGGTGATGATTGTTTTTTTGCGGGACCAATAGGATTGGACTGGAACGAACTCAATGCGACATTGAACCCCACATTTGACTGGGAAACCGCTGTACAAACAGCTCTGAGAACTGATGATTCTTTGGAAGACGTAAGTTGCCTGAGGGGTAGAGATTTCCTGCCTATTATTTGGAAGGCGTAATGCAAGTTGTGTTTTTTTAAACGAAAATTTTAACGTGGGCTGTAGTGCCGTTTTTAAAGACACCTGTCCTTTTAATGGATAAAAATGTTCTCGTGTCAGATATCATTATTGGACAAGAGAAAATGCAAAATCAGCTTCTGAATTATTCGAAGTTTCCGGTTCCTTTTCCATAGCTTGGAAAATGATACATCTTTTTGGACGATTTAGTGTGCGGTATCGTAGGATATTTTTACGAGTCTCGCTGTAGCTTGGCGAGCCCGTAGGGTGAGTCACAGCTGTGAAATCTCTTCCGCCAACAATTCTGTTCTCTTTTAAGAGGAGATGTAATTGTGACCTTTTTTTGGCGTCTTTAATTTCAGGCCATAAAAAAGGGTTTTATCTTTGCTCTTCGCTACGAGTTGTGTGATGACCTGCCCAGATCCCCGGATCTCACAGATCGTGATCCCCGTAGGACCATGAGGGACTCTCAATCTCCTATTGCTCTATTTGCATCTGCAAAAATAAAGGGGACAGATCGCAACGAACTAGTTCCTGTGGCAATTCAAATGGACTATAAACCAGGTCATGAAGTTAAATTAAATGTAAATGAATAGAGTAAATACCTGTCGATGGGGCATAGTATGTAAATCTTTCCACCATTTACCAAAGACAATAAATAAAAAATAAGTAAGTAAGTAAATAAATTAATAAATAAGTAAATAAACGAGTCAATCATCTTCTTAAATCTTTAGAGATTGACACTTGAAACCTATCGGAGCAAAGCCATCAGGAACCACAAAATCCAATCATTCCACATAATTATGAAGTCCAAGAATCGAACTCACGAGGCGGCAGGCTTTCTCTAGTACGCAATTCAGGCAATAAGGCTTAAATTCAGTCGTTATTCTCTACACCAAACTTTCCATATCCAGTGGACTTAAGTACAACTCAGCTACCAACATATTAACTGCAATTTCCTATTTACTCTTTGCTCATCCTTATGCCTTTTGTCGGTTGTTTCTCTGTTTTATTACATACTCAACAAAATATCGCGTTTCTGATTGGTGAATGATTAAGGTATAAATAGGTTATAGAGTGCAAAAGAGATTAAAGAGTGCAATACGGGCAAAGCGATGGAGTGATTTTGTTGAGTATATGATAAACAAAAAAATCACATGAACTTACCCTCAAAATATCACTCATGCCCATAAATCGCGTTCATACGATTTCCCATACGTATTACACACGTACATGTGAGTTGCAATCATTATTCCAAGTAGAGTGTTTTCACGTGACGTCCGGCGGCCATTTTGGTGTTCCCAACTAATCCTCCTGGAATTGAGGTCTATTACCATGAAAATGTTTTCTTTACCTCTTACCCATGGCAGAGGTCTCTTTCCCGAATTTGTAAACCCAGCGAACGCATGAGAAAAGTGACATCTGCTAGCAGGAAAAACTTTTATGTATATTACCTGCTATTTAACTGGTGGTTAGACCAAGAAAATTCACATTTTAAATTCAATGTTTTGCTAATTGTACCTCACAAGTAATTTGCCGTTGTTTGCTCTGCAAGTGTTCTTCCCTTGGTATACAATCATGATTATTTCAGTAAATGAATTATTATACTAATCCTTTTGTCAACCATCGTTTATTTCGTAAACATTGTTTCAAAATGTTTTTTTAGATTCAGTAGTGTTCACTCCAAGCGATGGGGACAACTGGATGCTTGCAAAGCTGAACGTGCAGGTTACTGATCTCGGATATTCTCAAATGGTGGAACATCTCGCAAAGGTATAAACTAAACAATGTTTTACCGAGGTGAAGGCTATGGCGTGGTTTCTCGTGACGTCATCCACTGTTATTTTAAAACATGCCACCCAGAACCTAATTGGCTGTTGAAACAACGACTTCTTTTGTTCAGTGGTTGGCAGGTTTCAATATCCAAAGAAAAGTGACGTCAATCTTTGCTATTATCGGGAGTGGAAGCTGAATAATGAATAATGAATAACGGCATTAAATAAAAAAATGAATAATGAATATTTGGGTTTGGAAAATCAGGAATAATGAATAACACAGCCATGTCAGTGGAATAATGAATAAAACATTTGTTTATGTACCTCCTGATACATTTTCGAGAGGGACTTAGTAGTTATACGATGAAATTTTTGTTTTCGTGAAATCAGTCGGTAATCGGAAAAAGAAAACTACATAAAAACTACAGAAGAATCCTTCCAAACTATTCCGAAGCTTCAGACTGGGACTATTGTAGAATCTGCCAAACAACTTGACGTACTGACCTCTTGCATGGTTTTCTGTCTGGACGTTTAGTGTTTGGCCGTTTTTATACTAGAGACGCATAATCCGTCTGGGACATACTTGGGCAAAGATTTTTCTGCGTCTGTTAAATTCCTGATGAAAAAAGGTTTTGTGAAGCACTTTAGAATAAATATAAGCGATATAAAGATATAACGACGTTTCGATGACTCCATGCCATCATTATCGAGTTTGAAATACATGATAGAATTAATTGATTGAATGTATAGTAGTAGTAGTGTGAAAATATGTAAGGAATTGAAAATGCTGGATGAGAAGTTGAAGCCCTTCTCAACTAACGAATACAGAATTTCTGATATATTTGAGATTTCTCAAGAAATCCAACAGTTTCAAGTCAACGAGAATGATATCTTTGTATCGTACGACGTTTCTCCATTATTCACAAGTGTCCCCTTGGAAGAGACGATCTAGACTCTCGCTAAGAAAGCCTTTGCCCAGAACTGGTTCAACGAAACGCATCACTTAAACATCAGCCAGGACGATCTTGTTGAATTATTGACGGCTGCTACAAAACAGCAACTCTTTCAGTTCAACGGACATATCTGTGAACAAATTGACGGAGTTGCCATGGGCTCTCCCTTAGGCCCTCTTAAGGAGAATGTTTTCATGTGCTCCATCGAAGAGAAGCTGGAAAGCGGAAACAAATTACCTTCCTTCTCAGAAGATACGTGGACGATACCTTAGCCATGGTTCTCGATATTCCATCTGCTGAAGCCTTGTTGACAACATTGAGTGAATCCCACCCTTCCATAGGCTTCACGATAAGAAATAACAACCAACAATAAGCTACCCTTCGTTGGAATGGAAATTGAAATGAAAGGAAGTCAACCAGCAACACGCCTCCACAGAAAAACAACCAACAAAAGCTAACAAAGGCCTCTTACTGTACTGTCAAAGACACGTTGACAATAAGTATAAACACTCACTCTTGAAAACAATGTTAATTCGTACACATCGTCTTTCATCTTATCCAGACCTTTTTGCTGATGAATGTAACAACTTGAGGTCAATGTTTCTGAAATTGAAGTATCCTCCGCGGCTTATCGAATTGACCATCAACAGTTTCATCCGTTCACAAGATGAAGCCGAACCACAGCACTAAATCCCACTAGATCAGCCCATTAGAATTGTCTTGCCGTTCAAAGATCAGAGATCGCCCGACGCTGTACGAAATGATCTCAGCAAACTCAGCAAGAAAATTGGAAGTAATTTGCGCTTAGTGTTGTTTACTAGTAGAAAAATCATTGATGACATCAAAGGTGTTGAGGCCAAACCTTCCCTAATTAACCGACATTGCGCTGTCTACAAATTTTCATGTGATCTGTGTGATACAGATTATGTCGGATACACATCCCGACACCTCTTGAACGCATCGCCGAACATAAACACTCTTGTATTGGTAAACACTTGAAAGAAGAACACAGCCTGCAACCAACTAATCTACAAGAC
>NC_090877.1:2508678-2516178 GCF_036669935.1 Montipora foliosa | reverse complement strand
TGACGTGTTTTCAAGAAACAGAAAGCAGAGGTTTTGCAAAGACGGGACCTATGATCATGAAGCAAAGTCATGATTCTGGCGTGTTTTTCTTTTTTTATGGCCTTTGATAGCAGAAATCGATTTAGTGTTTTAATATCAAAAAAAAAACCGTATTTCTCTTCCTAAGGTATTATGACAACGACAGAGACGTTCAGGAGGACAGCGAGCTCCAAGCTTACGCAAACGAATTGTCTGTTAACGGAACTGGACCGAACGGAGGCATTGGAAGGGTATCAGTGATTAGTTGGCTAGTTGGTTCATGTGCTAATTTATTTATTAAAGGGAAAGCTAATATCCTATTGTTGGTCTGTGGATCTGATCCTTTCCTTTCCTTTCCAAGAAAAACTTACTGCTTTTTATTTTCACCAGATTCAAGGATTTCCTGCCAAAATTGGTTCCAAGAAAGACCTCGTGGATATTGTGGCCCGCATCATCTCGCAGGTGACCATCCAACACGTTGCAGTGAACTATGAACTGGCAGACTATGCTGTGTATGAGCCTAACCTACCAAGCAAACTATACAATGATACCAGGGTGAAAAACGGCGAATTCTCGGTTTACCGACTTCCAAACAGACTGACGTCTGCTGTAAGTAACGTTTGCATGTTTTAAAAGGAGGAGTAGACTATAGGCTATCCCCCTCCCCACCCCACCCCTACACACCAAGGTAAATGAACGGAGCTGGCCAACGTTATGATCTTGTGACAAATAAGAGCTGTTCCACCATGGGTGGTCTGGCGAGTCAATGACATTGTCAACCAACCAAGTGATTTATCTCAATTTACTTTAATCTGAAGTTTCTCATTGAAAACTACGTAAAATAACATTTTTGACATTTACAGATCGGGGCTTCATTTGCCAACGGTTTGGCATCATTCCGTTTCGATTCGTTGTTTGACTACGGCAACGAACTACGAGACATCAAAGCTGTTAACATTATAAATCGTCACTACGAGGACCTAATGCTGAGAGTCCAAACACATATGCAGCAAACAAATGAAGAGCGGGAAAAGATTGGTGACTTGACTTATCCGTATTTAATTCCAAGATGGATTCCCAATGGAGTTCAGAACTAGACCATCTTAAAGGGAACTTGAACGACTTTGTAGAGACAGTAGCACCTGTCACAGACAGCCTGTTATTTGGTGTAACCGTTGTAGCATCCTTTACTGTTAAGTCTAAGTCATTGTTTCGGTTGATTAGTGTTTGTTTTGAGTTTGAGCAGGAAGTCAACCACATTGTACCTTACGAAAACTACAATATCACAATCAACGAGGTCGTTTGATACCAAGCGGCTAGGAATGTGGGTGTCAGTAAACGTAGGCAATCAACACATGTAGTACAACTTTGAGATGCTCTTTGAAAAAAGGTAAAAAAAAAAAAAAAAAAAAGAGGGAACAACGAAAAGGATCTCATATGTTCTAAACGGTGTATTTCGTATTGTTCAAATTGAAAGGGTTAGGTCGGGTTAAATGAAAAATAACCGTTTACATTGACGTGGCAGTCTTCGCTTCTAAGTTCCCGTTATAGTCAGTCGTTTCTAATTAAGTACAGGGGAGACGTAACAGTAAGCTAAGTGTTTACAATAAAGGCAATTGATGAATACTTGCTGTGTGTTTTTTAGTTTGAAACCCGAATATAAAACAACGACGATATAATACCGTGAGATGATACTGCATTAGTTTCTCGGCAAAGGGTGAAAGAACATTGAAAATAAGAATACTAGGGAGGAATGGGCAATAGTTCATGTAACCCACAGATAGAGCACAAACTATTGCTAACTACGCTTAAGGTTAGCTATCGTGTGGAAGTCTATTGGGCTTATTCCTAGGTATGGTGATGTAGCCTGGAATGTCCTCAGTTTTTGGTCAGAAGTCGCGTGGGATGCTCTACCCATTGACCTTTTGCACAAAAGGCGTTCAAAGCCTAGTTTTTCAGGCTTGCTTGAAACGTGCATCAAGTTCGTTATCAAAGACCGGTGATTTTCACAAATAAAATGTCCTTTTATTTCAATGCCATGCAGAGAGTATTTTTAGCGTCTCGGCTATGAGTATATTAAAAAAAGAAGAATAAACCAAAATGAGACTTGTGGGTTTAATTCAGTCAAACACAAAGGTGGTCTAAGCAGCTGCAATAACTACTTGTAAGCAACAAGTTCTTTCATATAGACGTCTCTCTGGTGTGCGGATTGACAAGGTCCTGCGGCCACCCTGACTCCGTTATAAACACAGCTAATAAAAAACCCAGCGCTCTAGAGATCGATTGAGAAACGGGGATTCCACTCACCGTTGAGCACTTATCACCCCAAAACCTCGCGCGTTTCTCTCAAAATCTTACAACTTCTCCCCAATAATTCCGGAATTAGAGAATTATCTGCGCTCTGTAAATGAATCCAGGTGGCCTTCGGATTTCAGATTCCAGGCTTCAGAATAGTGGACCCCGGATACCCAGTAGTTGAATCCGAATTCCAAACTCACGGGTTCCACAAAAGTAACTCCTGGATTCCATAGAAATCTGTGGATTCTGGATTCCACACAATGGATTTCGGAATCCACGCTCTGGATTCAGGATTGGATTCCAAGGCCTCACATTTGCTGGATTCCGGACTCCGGATTCCTCCACATCGGGCGAAAATTATTTTCTGTATCATCACTTGTACCATGCTAAACACGAGAGGTAACCTGTCAGCGTCAGAAAAGTGTCTTTTTAAAACAGTTTTTGCGGGATTGTAAACAATAGACCAAATCGGCTATTTCAATGTTGTACCTGGTTAAAACCCCTTGGTTATGAGACGTTTTGTTCCAGATATTTCCGTATCATTTAATACGAATACTACATTATAATGCAAATCCAATACACAAAGAATCTTAATCCTGGAATTCGACAATTTGAGTTAGATACAACATTTGGTCTATTGTTTGTTTTCGCCAAAAGGTGGTTTAAAAATATACTTACGGGGACTCAAACCTGATAGCAGATTCTTATTCTTGTGTAATTGACTCTTGCCTATACACTATGCAAAAAGATTTACAAGAAAGAAACAGGAAGAAAACTAGTAGACCCTTTCCGAAAACATGGAAAGACTTAAGGGGAAGTGACCGTCGCAGTTACCTGGACAATCCAAGCAATTGAGGCCCCCACCAACCCGCGATGCCGGTGCAATGCTCTACCAACTGAGATATGAAACCAATGTTAACATTCTTCTTTTAGCGTATCGGCACATCATGGTAGGTAAAAAAGGCAGTCGCACTCATTTCTTATGGAATGAATGAACGCTGTTCATCAAATTAATTTATTCATGTATTTAAATGTCACTATGGTTTCATCAATGTAAAAGCTGTTGAATATTATCATGGTTAAAATTGTTTGAAAGAATTGTTGGCTCGTATATGTATATCTCACTGGATTTGTACAAAGGTGACTATCTACACTGGGACAACTGAGCACTTTGAGATGCAGAACAAAATCTTGTGCTTTTCACAGCGCTGATTCCAGTTATTGTAGGCACAATCTTTTACCCCTTCAGCGCCAACAGTTCCACTTGTAGATTTTACTCTGTCTAACTCCAGACTATCTTTTGTTCGCTTATGGATGGGGAACCCCTTGGGAGTTAAAGGGTTAAAGAGATTTTTCTTGCACTCAAGTCCTATACTCAGGCCTCCCACCCGCCAAGGCCAAAGTACTTTTGGTCTGGTCTAATAAATGCTAGCTAACCACTGGATCATAGCTTAGAGCATGTGGATTTTATACAGGCATGCCTTTACGCCACCCCCCTTTCCACCCCTAGTTTTTAGAATGCCCCACTGTCTTGAAAACAGGCTGTGCAGCAGCACAGTGACCAACTTTTTTTGTAATTTTAAAGTTTCCTGGATGTATTTGACTAGACCTTTTGGAAGAGCAAAGAGCGACGTTTCTTGAAAGTCCGGAACACCGACTTGCAAAACTACAATTCACGTCATGAATGAAGGGGGTAGTTTCTAAAGAAACTGTGGTGCTGCGACGGTGGGGAAGTAGTATACAAAAATTTGGTTTTATCAACGGAGTTGATAATGCAAATTGGCCTCCGTACAGAAATTCTAAAAGCTGACGTTTCGAGTGTTAGCCCTTTGTCACAACTTCCGCTCTGACGAAGGGCTAACGCTCGAAACGTCAGCTTTTAGAATTTCTGTACGGTGGCCAATTTACATTATCAACTCCGTTGATAAAACCGAATTTTTGTATACAATCCACGTCAGTTGACAAGTGTGCAAGACGAGAAACAAGAAAATAGTAACGTTTTTCAGCTTTAAATGTCTTTCTTATTGAGATACAGGGGAAAATTAGCTCGGACAATTGCAACGCACCTGAAAAGGGCCGATCTTGGACTAGTCTTGGCTAAACTTAACACGTGAGACATAGCTCTAAACATGATATTGCTGAACCGGGCTTGAAGATGTAAGAGTCAAGAAACAAACGTCACATAATTTAATTCCCATTGCTATAGTATGATTTGATTTCACAATCCAATACATGTAACCAAGAGTTTCATATTGTAAATCCTCAGTCTGTATTTTTTTGTTTCTTTAGCTCGTGTTGGCTTCATGTGTTTGTCTTTTGTTTCCTTTGTGTTACGGCATTCAGTACACCAGGGTGGGCCTTGAACTCTGTGCTTTGAAAGCTTCCTCCTCTCAGAGGGAAAAAAGGGCCTTTGAACCTCTACGTCTGTAATGTTTGTCAATGTCTCCATGGCTCAGATTTAATTAAGACGCTAAAACTCGTGTCGATCGCGACAAAATAACTTGGAGCCAAAGGAGGTTTGCTGGCAAGCGGTTTCAGGAAAATAAGGGGTTTGTTGAAAGTTCTCAGTCTCTCGGGCGCATAAATTTACCTTAAACACGAAGAGACTGCACGCCAAGTTGATTTCCCAGCGTTCTTTTACTTTCACAGGCTACCCAATCTATTATTACCCAAGACATCAGCCATTTTGAAAGTAGGGCGGATAGGCAAGTTTCGAATTGAGCAGCAACAAAAGAACAGAGTTGAGAACGAGCTCAGGGAAAAAAAGTAACATTTTGTTTTGTTAAAAAAAAGAAAGGAAAATGCACATTATTACCCTGAACATCGAATTTGTTTTTGTGGTTGCTGCACAATTCGAAACTAGCCTATTGAACAGCCTGAGAGAAACAATGATTTTATGAGGACTCCAATGTCTTAAATTTTGGAAGTTTTACATCGGAGCACGGTGGCCCATGTTCCATTTCTGGACTCAACGTCACAGTTGGTTCGATAGGGAGGATGGGGGGGGGGGGGGGGGGAATAGGGTGGCTATGCTTCTAGAAATTATTGTTATTCTGGCTGTTCCATTTTTTTCAATAAAATGAGCTTACTATGTATTCGCAAAAGAGAATTGTCATGTTACAAAAATAAAGAGGTGCGTTCCAAAGCGTGTCTCAAAACACGTTGTAAAGCTTGTTTTTAAGCGTCTGGGAGTGCGTTCTGAAGACGTTTCTCGAAAAACGTCGTAAGGCCTGTTTTTAAGTGTCTGGGAGGGCGCGTCGAAGGCGTTCCTCGAAAAACGTCGTGAAGCGTGTTTTTAATTGTCTGAGAGCACCTTCTGAAGGCGTTTCTCCAAAAACGTTGTGAAGCTTGTTTCTAAGTGTCTGAGAGCGCGATTTTAAGATGTTTCTCGAAAAAAGTCGTGAAGGGTGTTTTTAAGCGTCTGAGAGCGCGTTCTGAAGTGGTTTCTCGAAAAACGTCGTGAGGCGTGTTTTTAAGCGTCTGACAGCGCGTTTTGAAGGTCTTTCTAGAAATATGTCGTGAAGCGTGTTTTTAAGCCTCTGGGAGCGCATTCTGAAGGTGTTTCTGGAAAAACGTCGAGAAGCGTGTTTTTAAGCGTCTGAGAGCGCGTGCTGAAGTGGTTTCTCGAAAAACATATCGTATTTACTTTTCATCTACCGTAAGCTGAACCAGTTCACAATGAAGGATGCCATACCCCTGCCTCGGATAGAAGATGTGTTAGACGCCTTAGGTGGGGCCCATTGGTTCATAGCCTACTAGAGACTTGGCTTTAACTTGTGAAAAGGTTCTGGTGGAGAACTGTGTGAGTGTGTCGGTCTAGTGTGCCAGACAGCTTACATCAGGGAAGAAACTTTGAGTCCCTGGTGTCTGAAGAGATGTGCCATTGGCTAGAAATCAACAAAACGCGATTAACTTCATACCATCCAGAGTGCAATGGGCAGATTGAGAATCTGCAAAAGACCCTAAAGATTATTCTGAAGGCCAGAGTTGAAAATGATCCCCAGGGTTGAGATGAGCAGTTGCATTATTTTATGATGGCTTTTACAAGGAGTGTCTACTCGTCCACGGGACACACACACCTGTTGAGTTCATGTTTGGAAGAGAGCTCTGGATACCTCTGGATATATGCACAGGGCCGAAGCCAATGAAATGAACAACAAGGATTTTGTAGCTGATCCTCGTAATAGTAAATGCATAACATAATAAGGCAAAATCTGAAGGTAGCTCAACGTCGTATAGCCTCCCACACAGACGTTCTTAGGGCTTCGTCAGGCGTTCCTCCCCCACGTACGTCTGCTGAAACGAAAAACCACTTCCGTTCACCGTCCGTTTGCCCACTATTTGTATCAACTATTCAGCGTTACCTAATTGTGTTGTAGGCAGCCAATCACATGCTGCAAAAGAATTTCACACAAAACACGAGTTTATCCGAGACTGGAAAACGGCTTCTGATTGTTCAATTATCCAGTTTCTCAAGTAAAGCTATGATCTTCGCAGTTATGAGCGCAAATTTTGCAAGTGCGTAGAGAAGCCTGAAAAATTCAGGACTTCAACGGGGTTTGAACCCGTGACCTCGTGATTCCGGTGCGACGCTCTAACCAACTGAGCTACGAAGCCACTGACGTTGGGAGCTGGTCATTTGTGGGTTCTAATGGTCCTGTGAGGAATGAATCAATGATGAAATGGTATATGAAATGAATCATATGTGAACTGCGGATATGAAATCAAGTAAAGCTATGATCTTCGCAGTTATGAGCGCAATTTTTGCAATTGCGTAGAGAAGCCTGAAAAATTCAGGACTTCAACGGGGTTTGAACCCGTGACCTCGCGATTCCGGTGCGACGCTCTAACCAACTGAGCTACGAAGCCACTGACGTTGGGAACTGGTCATTTGTGGGTTCTAATGGTCTGGTGGTGGTCTCTAATGGTCTAATAGAAACCACAAATGACCAGCTCCCAACGTCAGTGGCTTCATAGCTCAGTTGGTTAGAGCGTCGCACCGGAATCGCGAGGTCACGGGTTCAAACCCCGTTGAAGTCCTGAATTTTTCAGGCTTCTCTACGCAATTGCAAAAATTGCGCTCATAACTGCGAAGATCATAGCTTTACTTGATTTCATATCCGCAGTTCACATTTGATTCATTTCATATACCATTTCATCATTTATCCAGTTTCTATTAACCCA
>NC_090877.1:2496178-2498678 GCF_036669935.1 Montipora foliosa | reverse complement strand
TTAAGTCCCGGGTTTTAAGTACATTAACGTTTTAAGAGCTTTTGGCGAATACCTGTAAACATCATAAGTTGCGTGATTCGAAGTGCCACTGACCGAATAGAAATTTGGGACTGCTCACCAACAAAACTAAATTTTATCTGTTTTCTTACCACTATAGTCGCAACGTAGTACACATTCTAAAGCGGTTCTTGTTGATTCACTGATGACTATAGAACCAAAATCACTTGATCAATCTGTAGCACAACAAACTGACAACAACGACTGCACACAAAGTTATTGCACCATTACTTATAGCCGTTGTCAAATCTCCGATTGCACCATCAGTCGTAGCCGTTGTGAAATCTCTGAAGACGTTATAGTCTTAGCTTTCTTTCTTAAAAGTCACGATTACATGTTTCAATAAGACATAAAAATATATATATTTTGTTGTAAATAAAGAGCGGACTATATTCATAAAATTTTAAGTACATTAACGTTTTAACAGCTTTTTGGCGAATAAACATACTAAGTTGCGTGACTGGAAGTCCCACTGACTATGTGGCCGAGTGTAAGTCTGGTTAAGCTCTCCGACAAAACGAAAAAAAATGTAAAAATAAATAAACCGATTGCAGAGCAAGAGCCGCGCTCGGCCCATGGCCGCGCGGTTAAAAATAAACAACGTGCAGACCAAGAACCGCGCTCGGCCCAAGGCCGCACGGTTGATGAAGCGAGAACTAGACCTGTAAAATAAGTAATTATTAGTAACTGCGTATGCTAAACCTTTACTTATCTCGCTTATGCACAAATTGTTATCAAGACATTCAAAGATAATCGGTTTTATAGGGAATACATGCGAATTATGCCACACCTTGATGTGAGTCAGGTACATCATGAATGATTCCATGGATCCCTTGTATTTTCTCGGTATACATACCAGCCTTTAGGCTTACTGTGAAAGTAAATGTGTAACCCGTACCTCTAGGTATGTTCCGTAATTATTTTATACCATGTAGTTGCATGCCTGGAAGGTGCACTGGAGTTCCGTACTTCTAGGATAATATTCGCTTAAATAAAAACCTGTTTTGACATCACTATCACAAAGATTACCCTGTTCTAGACGATTAAGATTGCAACCAGGAGAGAAAAATATGTAACGTGAATAAACGTACGTTAGTTCTTATAAAATTGTTGGTATAAAATACAAACACAGTCTTTGCTTTATACAAACACGGTTTTTGCTCTGTTACTCAGCAATTCGTTAAGTTCACCATTCACGAGCTCGCTCAGCAATTCATTGGGTTGAGCAGTAGGTACGGTATTTCTTCAGCGTTCCTTACCTCTTCCTTCCTCCGAAGAAAGGTTTTTAGCAGTTTTTGTTTTTTTGCTCATCTATGAAGTCATTTATTGTTCCTTCAAGGAGAGCAAATTTTGGCAGTTCTTCTTCTAGTTTGTTTTCAGAAATCCGCGCGCTTGTTGGCCTCCACGGTAAAGTAATATCGATCGTGTCTCTGATTGGTCGATCGAGGTATTTTCACAGTCGTTCGCTTTTCTGATTGGTTGGTTGTGTATTTGGACCGAATTTTACGCGGGCACTTTTTCATATGCAAATCTCAGTTTGTATAAAATAAACGTGTTTTAAGTAGTTAAAGTGATACATGTGTTATGGTCAAATTTGAAGTTTTAGGTTTAACAGATAGAATTCCAGGTAAGATTAAAAACGCCGTTTACCGTTTGGAAATATCTGCATTGGTTCCGGAAATATTAAAGTTTGAAAAAAGTGTAAAATATACAAACGAGAGGACTGATGACGTCATTCACTCAACCCAAGATAACCCCACGTCTATGAATAGAGCTGTCTCGGTCAATTTCCAGCAGAGACCATTGAAACTTGGCAGGCTAATAGTTGTGCAGATATAAAAGAAATTGGTTCCCGTGGCAGCTCACTCTTTTCCAGTCCCGTCAAATCCGATTTCAATATTTTCGGTGATCTTAATCTAGAAAAACATTTAACAAGGTCACAAATTCGACCTAACATATTCACATGCTTGCAGAATCATGCAGATGAGGCGCCATTAGCAAATATGAAAATAGAACGCTAAAAGTGGCCAGCAAAGTCTTTAACTCTATTCCCGACCGGGATCGGACGCATGGGTGACTTCGTCGAGTGAATGAAAACATTCGCAGTTTCACCCTCAAAATTACCTCCAGAACCTACTTTTTTGAGTAAAATAAGATTTTAGAATGATGCTTCTTGTCTTCTGAGGAGATGCTTGTACCCTGGTGGTAGAGGTTTTTCGTGAGTCACGAGGGAGCCGAGAACCTTGGATTGGCATCTCACTTTCATGCAGACGCCAGCCTGTGAGCGGGCTCTTATTGGTTGATATTTTTACAAACGCGCAAATCAAGATGATTGGTTCGTTGATTGGTAATACCGAGGGGATGCGTGATTGCGAAGATGTCATTGGTCCCTTTTGTAATTATCACTTTGACGCTCTTGATAGCTGGAGTCTGCATGAAAGTG
>NC_090877.1:2478678-2486178 GCF_036669935.1 Montipora foliosa | reverse complement strand
TGAAACAAAAGGGGGGTGACCGACTTTGTTTCGGAGAAAATGGCAGTGGAAAAATGCCTTAATTTCGAGAAATCGGTCATAATAGCGAGATGTAGGCTCATGTGCTCATCCATCGAAAATCATAAAAATAAACTGTTGGAGTGAAAGTTCCGTGCATAGGTTTTTAGGAGTGAGATTTTCACATAATTGTATGCAGCTAAGGATGTGGTAAACAGTAGAGTTCATCCTCGACGAGCGTTTTCGTAAGCTCTATCCGTTGCAACCATTACCAGAATTCGATGGCACGAGGAAAGAAAATGGTAAAAAAAGATAACTTCTTACGGTGAGAATTCTTTTCATTTCATCATATTTTGTAGATAGTAAGTAAATTAAATGATTCATGATTAAAAAAATAGGGGTCACGGATGATCTGAACAAGTAAAATCGATGTGATTTTGCAAAGCTCTTGGAAAAGTTCGTTTGTCACGCTTTTGCGTGACCTGTCGGGCAAGGACTGGAACCAAGAGAGGATCGATCATTGAAGAGTTGAGCATAGCAACGAAGTTTTAAGCAGGGGTCATCTTCATTTGGTTGGTGTTTTGTATAATATCTCTCCATTGCCGTCATGCTCATCCTTTGGAGTGTGTTTTTTTGTGAAATTCAATCGCAATTGTTTCCACGCAGGTCAGCACTATTCAAGCGGACGAGGACGAAAATACTCCTCATATTTCACGAAAGTAAAGGAAAAGAACTTTAAAAACATGCATTCACTTTGAACTTAAGTTCGTAGGGTAATAAAAACATTAAAAAGAAACAGCCCCATTAAATTTTCAGCCACTAGTCTACTCGATCAGCTAGCTACCTTTTCCAGAGCTTTTCCATCCTCCCGCTCACTTCTCTTTGATGATGATTCGGACATAAATGTGCCATTCTTTTGCCGGTCTGGTTGGTACCTATTGCATTAATCACAGTATTTCTGATTCTCACACCATGCTTACGAAAAGTATCAACATAAATCCTCTTAGCGCCTTAAAGTGACGGATTAAAATGAGATGTCAACTTGTTACTCGAACACCTGACGTCCCAAAATTAAACGATTTCACAAACTATATACTCGAGGTATCTACGTGTAGTGATCACACCAATCGAGTGCTTCATTGAGGCGTTATATCGGCCTTAAGGTACGTTTAGAATATTCTTGTTTTTTTAGATTTAGCATGAAGAAGGATAATGAAGCAAGAACTAGATATGAAAAATAAGTAATTACCAGTGACTGCTGGACCTTTAGTAATCTCTCTTTCGCATAAAATGTTATCATTCAAAGATAATCAATTTTATATTTCGTTCATGTTTTACAATTTGGGCGAAGTATCCTAAAAATAAAGTGGTACGAGCAGTTACAAAGTGAGAATAGAGAATGAAAAAAAGATTCTCTTTTGCATGCTCACGTTGCCGTCAAAACCTCAAATTTGGTGATTTCACGTCGTCCTTACGCAGAGTACGGCAAGAATCCGTCCTAAAATCCGTGCTGCACCTGCAGCACGATTATTTATGCCCTTTTAACCAATGATATCATTGTTTTAAGGCGTTGTTGTTGCCGTCGCCGTCGTAAAATCTTAAGCTCCCTATTATCTCTCATGTTGTTGCATGCCTGGAATGGAGCTAATTACTTCTGTAATATTTTTCGCTAAAATAAATACCGTTCTTTGACCGCACTATCACCAAGATTACCCTGTTCTTGGCATTTCCATTGCAACCAGGAGAGAAAACTGCTACGAGCTCGAGACTGAAAGATTGTTGAGCGCGTAATGAAGAAGTTTAAATTTGAAACGCTTTCGTGAGGGGACACTGCACTTGAAGGCCACTTTGTTTTCTCTTTGTCGATTTGCTACTTTAAGTATTGATACTACACTAAGAGGATTTATGTTGATATTTATCATGATCATGGTTTGAGAATGAGAAATTGCTGTGATTAATGTAATAGGTACCAACTATTGCTTTGTCTTGTCGATCTACAGGTTCGATCGTGTTGTTTCTTAAGGAGGTTCGCGCGAGAATTTTTTAACATTGATTTTTTTCTGAAACTTTAACCACTGTAAGATGATGAGTTAGTTATGTCAGAAAGGTAAAAAAAATGGGGGGTCACCGACCTCGTTTTGGAGAGAACATACCCGGAAAACACCCAAAATGTGACAAAATCGGGCTTCGTTAGCGAATAAGGCCAGTGTCTAACCCAAATATATTGCAATCAAATCTTTGAAGTGAAATCTTCTCTGCCAAATATTATTTAAGTGGACTTATTAAGTGAATTTAGTCAACTGGTGAGGTTCCTTAAAGATCAAGTTTTCATTTAGCGACCACAGTTTCACGCGCCTTGCAGCCGCAAGATGGCAGGATTTAATGTCCCGTGAGCAGAAATCTTGAAATTTTTTTAACTTCCCACATTGATTTTTTGTTCATTTTTGGACAACGTGGAGAGAAATGTAAATAAAATCCGTTTCTGGAAAGAAAAATAGGGGTCACCGAACGTCCAAGACCGTTAAATCCAGGCAAAGCTATAGCAATGGCCTTTTGCCCTATCATTTCTCATTTTATTACTTAGCGCGCGCGCTCGTGTATGACGTGGCTTGTGCATTGGCGTGCGCGGTAAGGATGCGCAGAAACAATTAGTGCGATTGTCCTTAAGGAAGGAAACATCGCTCTGTTAAATAAATGAAATCAAATTATGCTTACGAAGGTTTTCTATCTGTACATTACGTCTAGAGAATGCCGCCAACCATATGTTGATGGACGAAAACAAAAGATCTCTTCTTAACTCGTTTTGTTAGTCCACCAGAAAATTTACATTTCATCATTGATATGTGTGTCTCTAGGGAAAGGTTTGAGAACTGTCACTTGAAAGAGTGACAACCAAATTTTATTGTAAACACCGCCAAATCCTCAACGTGGCGCGATAGTCAGGTTGTTTACCATTTAGAAAAAAATTCCGGAAATTCCGGTTGGTTTGGCTCGTTCCACTGGAAAATTTCCGGAAGCAGCCGGACGTCTGAAAAGGTAGTCCCGTTTTCCAGTTGGAAACTTTGCGATGGAAAGGTCTCACCAGTTTCAGGCTATTCACGGCCATATGTTAATTTTGGCAATTACATAAATGTATAGTTTTTGTTATTTGTACACACTAATTCGAGACTTTACTTTTAAAGGAGAGACAGAGATAATTAATATTTTTAAAATTCAATTTATATAAATGGTATCGCAAATTTGCTTACAATTATGGCACATGAAAACTTGCAAAGAAAATGGAATAACCTCGGTTTTAAAAATAATCAATGCGAAAAGATTATTTAAAATATGTAACGTGAATAAAAGTACGTTAGTTCTTATAAAACAGTTCGCATAAAATACAAACACAGTCTTTGCTTTATACAAACACGGTTTTTGCTCTGTCGCTGAGCAATTCGTTAAACTCACCATTCACGAACTCACTCAGCAATTCATTGGGTTGAGCAGTAGGTGCCTGTATGAGGAACGCTGAAGAAATACCGCAGCCCAAGTTCGCGTCTGTAGACAGCGTGTAATAATACCGTTGATTATGAAGCCTAAAAAAACGCTCAATTTAACGTTCATTCAATAAAATGAATAAAACTGACTGCTTATTTTACCGTTATAGGAATTCCGTGTTTTCACTGTCCTAGCTAAGACGAAGTCCAGGCAGCACACTAAGATTTCGACCGTAAGCTCGCATAGTCAGCTCAGAGGCGGTTTGCGCCTCGAAAATCCATCCCAGCCGCGATTTTTTCACGCAAAGCTAAAGCCCCATCATTTGCGAACCTTGGTGAATGTTTCGTCGTCAAAAATCCCCACGCACTTGGCTGGAAATGAGCATTTTCTGCTTCCGATTCCACGATAGCTGATGATATTAACATCTGATAATTTTAAAACTGGTCACGGAGCTTGGGTCCGAGGTCAAATTAACTCCACCCGATGCGGTACAGTCATTTCATGCACAACACTTACCCCATCCCCACAGCGTCGCTCGTTACAATGGAGCTGTTCGAGAAGCCGCTGTGGGGATGGGGTAAATCGCGGCTGAGATGGATTTTCGAGGCGCAAACCACCTCTGAGCTGAGTACGTGAGCTTAGGGTCGAAATCATAGGGTGCTGCCTTGACTTCGTCTTAGGACAGTGAAAACACGGAATTCCCGAAACGGTAAAATAAGCACCAAAACGCACAAGAATACACCAGAGGTGAGTCAGTTTTATTCATTTTATTGAATGAACGTAAAATTGAGCGTTTTTTTAGGCTTCATAATCAACGATATTTTATTTCCCATACAAAGTCTTATAACGCGTTTAAATTCTCAACTTCTGCCTGTAACCATGTGTAACCCAATACCGCTTGCACTGAAAGGTCATCTTCCCACTGGTAATTAATTATTACACGCTCTCTAGTGACGCGAACTTGGGCTGCCTATGCGTTCCTTAGCTCTTCCTTCCTTCCTTCGAAGAAAGGTTTTTAGCAGTTTTTCTGTCAGTCTTTCTCAATCTTTAATGTCTTTGTCAAATTTGTTTAGTACGCATTTCGGTGTTTCTGACGGTGTACCAAAAGAAAACAAAAAATAACATGTTTATTACAATGTGGAAACCCCTAGAGGCTAATGAGAAATCAATTTGTCTTCGTCCACCAACATGGCGGCGATAATGTAACGTGAAGATGGAAAAAAATACTTTTCATTTAACAGAACGAAGTTTTCCTTCCCAAGGAGACAACTCGATGGAACCTTTAGATCGGTCTTGATAATCCCGAATTGGGGTACAAAAAGTTGGTACCTGTTGGATTAATCACAGCAATTTTTGATTCTCAAACCACGCTTATGATAAAGATCAACATGAATCCGCTGAGTGCACTATCAATACTTAAAAGTAGAAATTAAAATGAGATGTCAAACTCTCACCACAAAAGTTGACATCGAAATTTTAAAAGATTTCACCAATAATATATTCGAGGTATCTACTCGTAGTGATCACTTCAAGCGGATGCTTTATTGCGGCGTCATATCGGCCTTAAGGTACGTTTAGAATTTTTTTTTTAGATGTAGCATGAACAAGACTAACAAGAAGATCTTTCAGATCTTATAACCGCGCTTTAAAAATTTATCTGTTTTCTTACCACTATAGTCGTAACGTAGTGCACATTCCAAAACAGTCCTTGTTACAGGGTAGCCGTATGGCAATCCCAGTGGGAAAATGGGTAGATTTTCCGTTTTATTACTGGGTTGCCGTATGGCAATCCCAGTGGGAAAATGGGTAGATTTCGTCTCAAAAGCGACGAGTAATGGACTTCGACAACAATCTATCGCCCGTCGAGCCGAAATCAAAGTGAGCTGTATTTCTAAAATAATATTTAACCAAGTGCTGTTATGTAGAACACTTAAACCAAAGGGAAAATTCTCTGGTCACTTATGGGTTCAACAAAGACAGAGAACGAGTGAACAAATCGAACACCTTACGTGGATCTGTGATCAACTCAGCACAGTCTCCAGGTGAAAAAAATAATTGGAAATGTAACAGCCAAGAATTATTTGAAAGAAAGCTTGTCATGTGTTTTGTGCTTCATTATTCAAGGAAAAGGTTCTTCATGGAAACGGTTTGATCCTGAAATTTAGTTTGTTGCAATATTGCGCATATTTGACACGATTGAGTTTCTTTTCTTCACACACATAATGAAATAGAAGGGGTTTCTGCCTCTAATAGCAAATATGTTGTTTGTTTCAAAAAATTGTTCGCTGGAAAAGGTGGCCTTTATGAATTCATCATGTTTTATGATATGCGATGTCAACTGGATGGTTTTTATGGCAATAGTAAAGCATTTTCTTGTCAAAATTAGGTTAGCGTCTTTCTGGTGTGTTAACTTAATTAAATCGTGAGTTTGTATTTGCCATCTGCCGCGTAACCTTGATTTCCACTCTCAAAATTATCTCCAGAACCTACTTTTTTGCGTAGAATAAGCTTTTAGAATGATGTTCTTGTTTTGCATAAAGCAAGCTAACAAAATATGTACCTTGCTGAGTTCACATTTGTTAGCGTTAATAGTATTTTCGGTCCGATGCTTCTGTTTTATGAGGGGTATATTGTTTTGGTCTCCCATCCAAACACTAACCCCGCTGGACAGGGAAAAAACTTTAGCGAACTTTGGTAATACAAAGCTTAAACTTGTGGTGAAAAGAAGTTGTGAGGGAACTTGAAAATTATCAACATGTCAGCCCAGAAGCCAATGTTTCTCGCTTCTCTTTTCTCACCAACAAAACTAAATTTTATCTGTTTTCTTACCACTATAGTCGCAACGTAGTACACATTCCAAAGCAGTCGTTGTTGATTCACTGATGATTAGAGAACCAAAATCACTTGATCAATCTGTAGCACAACAAACTGACAACAACGGCTGCACACAAAGGTATTGCACCATTACTTATAGCCGTTGTCAAATCTGCGATTGCACCATCAGTCGTAGCCGTTGTCAATACTCCGATGACGTAATAGTCTTAGCTTTCTTTCTTAAAAGTCATGATTACACGTTTCAATAAGACACAAAAAAATATATATTTTGTTGTAAATAAAGAGCGGACTATATTCATAAAATTTTAAGTACATTAACGTTTTAACAGCTTTTTGGCGAATAAACATACTAAGTTGCGTGACTGGAAGTCCCACTGACTATGTGGCCGAGTGGAAGTCTGGTTCAGCTCTTCGACAAAACGAAAAAAAATATAAAGATAAATAAACCGATTGCAGAGCAAGAACCGCGCTCGGCCCATGGCCGCGCGGTTAAAAATAAACAACGTGCAGACCAAGAACCGCGGTTTGGCCCAAGGCCGCGCAGTTGATGAAGCTAGAGCTAGACCTGTAAACAAAGTAATTATCAGTAACTGTGTATGCTGAACCTTTACGAATCTCGATTATGCACAAATTGTTATCAAGACATTCAAAGATAATCGGTTTTATAGGGAATACATGCGAATTATGCCACACCTTGATGTGAGTCAGGTACATCATGAATGATTCCATGGATCCCTTGTATTTTCTCAGTATACATACCAGCCTTTAGGCTTACTGTGAAAGTAAATGTATAACCCGTACCTCTAGGTATGTTCCGTAATTATTTTATACCATGTCGTTGCATGCCGGGAAGGTGCACAGGAGTTCCGTACTTCTAGGATATTATTCGCTTAAATAAAAAACCTTTTTTGACCGCACTATCACAAAGATTACCCTGTTCTAGACGATTAAGATTGCAACCAGGAGAGAAAAATATGTAACGTGAATAAACGTACGTTAGTTCTTATAAAATTGTTGGTATAAAATACAAACACAGTCTTTGCTTTATACAAACACGGTTTTTGCTCTGTCGCTGAGCAATTCCTTAAACTCACCATTCACGAGCTCGCTCAGCAATTTATTGGGTTGAGCAGTAGGTACGGTATTTCTTCAGCGTTCCTTACCTCTTCCTTCCTCCGAAGAAAGGTT
>NC_090877.1:2448678-2461178 GCF_036669935.1 Montipora foliosa | reverse complement strand
GCAATCAATGGTCATTCGAACAAGTTTGGCAAACCACGGTTGGGTTGCCACCATGGGGCTATGAGGATACCCTCAGCATGCATAAAGCTTTTAAGGTCAGGAAAGCAGCTAAAAGCTCTAGATAATTGATATGGTTTTAATTCTCTTGGGAAGACCATGGTCCCCTTGTACATGTGGATTTGCCTTGTCTCACTCTGCCCCATCCAGTCTTTGATGCATCACTTTTTATGATTATGGATGGAGGTTCATGAGAGATATGGTTGTTTTCATTCTCAATGTTGTCAACCCACCAATGTAAATCATCTAAGCAGTATGAGGGCAGCTGAAATTCTGTCTCATAATTCCCTTTGGACCGCTTTAACTGGGTAGACTTCTCATTATCTAATCTTCCATAGTAAACTTTACCTCTTTCCACACCAGGAAAGGTAGCCACCATTTGACCCACTAGTTGGGCTAATGTCCGTATAGATATTTTTTGTTTATCAATAGAAGTAAGACATAAGCGTTTCAGTTTGGTAGCTTTCTCTGGTGTTAAAGATATGATCATGTCCCTTGAATTGAGTATAAAACCCAAAAACACAACTTCCTGGGTTGGTTCAAGGCCTGATTTTCTGCGATGAGCCACAAATCCAAGTTGAAGGCTCAAATTAATTGTGGCCTTTACATTTTCCCTACATTCCTCTTTTGTTTCCCCTAGTACAAGAACATCATCAATATAAGGAGAATTAAGATGCCCCATTAATGTGAGGTGTGAGAATAGTAGCTTTGTAATCTTTGTAAAGAGCCTTGGAGCACTGGATAAGCCATTTGGGAGGCAAGTGAACTGAAAAACCTTGCCCTGCCAGCCAAAGCGCAAATATTTCCTGTATTCAGAAGCAACAGGTACTGAGTAATAGGCATCGTTCAAATCTATGGAAGCCATAAAACATTGGGGTATAATGAGGTTAATTGCTGAGGTAAGCGTTTGCATTTTGAAATGCCTTTTTTGTACTCGTTCATTGAGTTTTGCCAAGTTTAATATGAGTCTGTGACCCCCATCTTTTTTGGGAATTGAACTCAGTGGTTTTGTTCCTTCTGTTTGAGAAATTTTCCTTTGTTTTTGTAAGCCCAACTGTTCTTTCGCCATTGGTGGCTCTTCTGGAGGTGATGAGGACTTGGATTGTAAAAGGAACTCTGACCTAAAAAAGAATTGCCCTTGTTGGCAAATTTACTACGTCCTTTGAAGCCATGGGACAATTTCCCTGCCATTTTGTTAGTTTCATTTAGGTCCTTAATGGACTTGGCCAGATCATCACCAAACAGTAGCTTCGTAGCTGTTATTTGGGAGGTGCATAATAATAACTGCCTATATTCTGGATTAAGATCAGGTTTTATTTCAATTCTGCGAAGGTGATGCAGCTCTTGTTGTGCTTGCCCAATAAAGCGTATAGCATCAAGAGTGATCTTTGCCATGCTAGTTGAATGGTTTTCTTTGGAGTTGTCCTCTTTAGGATGTTCATTCCCTTTTTCTTTTACAATTTTTTCTGTCAATATGCCCAGACTTATCATAGCTTTAGACAAAAATGTTTCAAGCTTTTGTGACTTGATATCTTTAGATCTCGTTGGAGGGGTCATTTTTGCCCAAACTTCGGGATTCACCTTCGGAACTGCGAGCTATTCGCAATTATTTGGTAGAGGATATTGATCCATTAAACTTTTTAATTTTTTGGTCATGCAGTGGTTTTGTCATGGACCCGTTTAATATTGTCGCCAGATCTTTGTCAATGTCTGGGCCACTGCTTTCATCACAATTAAAATCGTTTGCGATTTCCTGTAGTAGTGAACAGGTTTCGCAGTCGCGTCCGATTTCAGACTATCTGTTGATAGCAAATTGTTGATTGCATCCCCTACTGAGTCAACAGCGTCCGAATTGTCGGATAATCGCCGTTTTTTTCTGGGGATACTAGGCTCATCGTCATCCTCTGATGAGGATGGGGAATGCTCGTCGCTAAGCGCATCATGCTGGGTGGCGAATGTAGTCAACAACGATGTCTGCAAGGAATGCAAAGTTCTTACAAGTTCTTTACAAGTTCTTTCTTCCATGAAGGATTGCATTGTACCCATAAGTTGCTGTAACAGGGTATGAGTATTCTCAGGTGCTTTCACCGAGAGAGTTTCCTCAACATTTTGCGAGGAATGTACGGCCTTTGCCTTTGGCGGTTTGGCACTTTTGCAGTTCCCGCCTTTTTTGCCTCGACCTTTTGCCCCTTGAGTAGTATATTTGCCCACTTGTGCGCTTAAGTCTGTGTTTTCGTCTTGTAAAGGAGGGTGTCTGCTTGTGGTGGAGGAATCCAAGGCGAGCGGATGGCCAATTTCTTGAAGCAAGCATTCAGTGTTCGAAAGCGGTGAATTTTGTGCCATGCCCGATACTTTCAGGATAATATTTCGCTTCTAGCAGCTCTTCTCCTTCCAAATGTAGACGCGTTCTTGACCTCGATGTACAGATATAGGTTAACGTTGACTTGGAGTGGATATAAACGGAATATCTGACCAGAGTATTCGCTAAAAACTAGAATTTTAGACAGCGCAAATTTTCAACAACCATTCAGATGGATCTCAATCTGCTCATGGATCTTGGTCACATGCTCAATCTCAAGTAGTGATCCCGAATGGTATCGAAATGGTGAGGTAGAACTACTTATTGTTACCCCTAGCAACTTAACACTGTCCACCACCTCCAGCTCTTTTCCGCCGTCAATCACTGGATCAAACTCAGTTGGTTATTTGGCAAAGGAGGTTCTCAGCGTTAAGGTGGACTCTGTTATCATGAGACCACTGGATGACCCGGTCAGCTATACACTGGGCATTGCTGGCACCACCCTTTGGAACAAACTCTAACGCAGTGGTGTCGTCTACAAATTTCCAAAGGTGTGGTGAACTAATATCTAGATCGTTTATCATTAAAACAAATAGCCAGTGGCCTAACTTAGTTCCCTGTGGTACCCCGGATAGGACGGAACCCCACTCAGACAAGACGCTCCGTGAGCGTACACTGGGTTGCCTGTGGTACGTGCAGCGTTCCAGGAATTTTTTTTCAAGTTGGGGGGTCATTAAGACCATTTAAGGGGTCACCCAGAAGTCATACCAGCAGCGGCCCTTTGGCTCACAGGTCCTCACACGTTCGTACGTCGAAACAGATCCTTTTCTGAGGTTAAAAACCTGGCTACCGGCCTATCAATTAATCATTTGTTAGAAAGAAGAAATTCCCGTCATCTTTAGAAAAAAAAAAGACATGCATTGCTTTCGTGTGGTAGTGAAGTAACAAAGCGATAGATTACATTGTGTCAACTGAGCTGCGTCTTGTCTTCCAGGAGACTCAAGTTGTCTTTGTGTAATATGTAGTTCTAACAGTGCACGATATTGTTTTGGTATTGTCTATCATTAGCGCTAGTTTTTATCTCAAAGTCGATTTATACGAAAATACTTATTAAGATAGTCAAATAACAAGGTCCTAACGGTTGGAATCTGTGCGAATCTTTTTACTGAAGAATTTCAGTCTAAAAACATATCATAATGGTGTTCAAACAGTGAACTAAACAAAAACTAAAAACTCCAATCCACTTTCCGGAGGCGGAGTCGATATTCCCGGCTACGTTTGGAAATTTGATTGATGGAAGCCAAAACGCAGCTTGGCACTTGGCGCTTGAAGGTAAGATTCCGCCGAATTATAAAAATTGCTTTAATAGAAGTCCCGAATCAAGTCCAGCAAATGCAAGCTGAGGTTAGCGAGGTTTAGATCGGAGGCCGAGGACGACTACGAGTACGAGTTTTCCGTAATGAGCATGCGCATAAGGTTTGACTGAGGCCGTCATTTGTTGAAGTTCGCGCGCTTAGAACGGAAACTCGTTCTCGTAGTCGGCCTCATCCTCCGATCCAAAAGTCCCTACTGATTTGAGTGCGGCGGCCCTTCTGAAAATACCACTCTTTAACCACTCTCCACTTACGGAATATCTTATTATTATTATTATTATTATTATTATTATTATTATTATTATTATTCATTGTTATATTTTATTAAATTTTGAACACGTAACACATTCGGAAGTTTACATTACAGTTGAATACCAAGATACATATAAAAATGAAAAAGAAAATTCAGACAAAATAATCGAGTTATCTGTAAGCTTGTTTGAATACATGTAATACATCATGTATTAAAAAAGTATAGTGTAAACCTTCTCACAGCCCTATGCGCAGCAAGGCTAGCTTGAAAAAGCCAAACTAGATTTCTTTTACAAACTAGTATTGTTTGTGGCATTAAACCACCCCACCAGCTGACGAGTAAAAGACAGGGTGAATTGGCAGTCTAGAAAAGTGTTTCCTATGGAATCTAATTCACCACAATACAAGTAATCACTTTCACTGTTAATTCCTTTTTGGTCACCCAAAAATAATGAAGGTTACTGTCAGGTATATCTATGAGAAAATGCAATCCTCGATCATAATTGATATAGTAATTTCCAAATCACCAATGCATCGATTCGAAGCTGCAGGGCGAACACTAGTTTCAGGTATCATGTAGATAGTCAAAATGTAGAAAAAGGCATAATGGCAAAATCAATCACGCAGATAGGCATAACGTGAAAAGGCAAAACTTAGATAGACATACTGCGAAAAGGCATCTCTTTAAAAGGGTTAACGCAAAGAGAGGGAGGAAGGGGTGGGTATGTGGTCGGGAGTGGGGGAAGGGTCGGTAATTGCTGCTGAAAGCACGACAAAACTAGCCCCGGCAGAAACTCATGCCGCTGGTTCATATAGCACCATTTTGAAAATGGCTGTAAATTGTGCAGGTTCTGCTTCACAGTAGATAGTGTCGTCTCTTGTAAGCGATGCATTTCGGCTTCTGAGTGACGAGAGAACGACCGAAGATCAGTCCGAGCAAGAAAGAGCGCTTACTGAAAAGGGTAGCGGCGAATTCGCAAGCTTACGGACATCGTTGTGGTAATTTCAAGTCTAATTACAATAGGAATTTCAAGCTGTCGGCTTCTATTTGGAATCTTGGTTGGCCTGGTTGACCCGTATAAAAAACAGCAGGTACCTGCGTAGCATTGACTTCGTGGTAGAAGTTTTCTGTCATTGCCAAACCTTTTCGAAGAATAGACTATCTGTGTACTCTGCGGATTAATAGTTTCAGCTGAAAAAATGACGTAAATTAATTTCTTAAGTCGAAAGGAATCAAAATCACTTCAGGAAACCATTTTCTTACTGGCGTAATAGTTCAGTAACAATTCTCGAATATTGAGCCGAGACATTCGAGTGGAAGAAGAAGGATCGCCCCTTCGATCACCATCTTCTCAAAAAAGATACGAAGGCTCCAGGTCATTCCTACGACCGCTGATTGTCTCGCGTAATGATTATTTGCGTGATGCCCTATGGCGTTATGCCTATTTGCATTAAGCTTTTTCGTGTTATGCCTATTTGCGTTATGCCTACGCCCTGTGGGCTACGGGTCTAATTGTTAAATAATTACCAATTTCATTTCTTTATCAAGGTCTGTAACTGCAGTCCCGTGTGAGGTGTCCCTTCCTCAAGAGACCAGTGAAATATGTAAAGCGGTGAGGGACAAAGAGCTGGCTGGAAAACAGGCCACGTTTACTTACAAATTCGACGCTTCCGTGCACGGCTTTGCATTATTAAATATGACACCCAATGAACTGGCTGTTGTGTTAACTCAAGATCCTTTCAGCAGATACTTCGTCAATGGTTATCTTACCACGGTTTTAGCAAGCAATGCATCTCTCTACCAATATTTGAGTATCACTGGTGGAAAGGAGATCACAAACATTTCAGAATATCTCCCGCTATCAGCATTTTTCCAGTCATTTTTGGAGCCAGCAATTGGGGTAAGTAGATGAGGGGGGGTATTGGTTTCCTGACTACTGGGTACTAACCAACCAGAAAACGTTTCCTACCCGGAATTCCTCTCAACGAAATGGCCTCTTTTTCCCGTCTAGAGCCGATACGCAAGACATCCTTCCAGATATGAGGCTTTCATTAGAAATAAACCTTTATGGATAAGCGACAAGTACTTCACTCAGCAGCGTCTGGCGGGAACCAACCCAATGTCAATCCGTCAGGTGACTATCCATGGAGGTAGGGCTTAAACTGTCGGCAGAAAAAGTAGATCTGTCTTACTTTGACTGAAAAAACTTGGGTACAGTCGAACCTCCACTAAAGGACGCCACCTGTAATCGAATTCTCTCGTAAGCGGACACGGACACCTATTCGGGGTCCACATTTCATGTCGTTTTTAAACTTTTCTCCAAGCCAGTCGCACGAAAATTTCTCTTCTTAAAGGAGCAAGGCAATTCTATACCATATCCTGCTCCTCTCACAGTTTATCCGCTTTTCCGTAATAAGAACTGCCGTTGCTGGGTTAGACGCACTCTTCAGGAACTTCCTCACCCAATCGCAAACAAATTCTAATGAACAAATGGCATCTTATGCAAAACTTGCCCTTACTAAGAGAAATCTTAAAAAACTCTCCCTTAAGGAGGTCTTTGAAAGATGTACTTGTTAGAGAAAAGCTCTGAGGTCTTTGAATTTCCTATCTTGATCAATAAGAGTCGTGTTTTGCCTGCCTACTCACCTTGAAACCGAACTACAAGTTGTCTTAAGGAGCTGTAAAAGACTTGTTGTGGTGTATTATATGCCCTCTATTGCACTTTTTTTTTTCCAACTTGAACGGACACCTCCCGTAAGCGGACACTTATCCTTGGTCTCGACGGTGTCCCGCTTACGGAAGTTTCGACTGTATCATACCCAACTGAAAAGTGACGACCTATGAATGAAGACTTACAGGGAACCTCCTCCTCCTTCGAGGTCAGGCGGACCGGAAGTAAATTCACAAGGTCTAGAATTGAATTTGTGCACATTTAACGCCTCTTGATGGCTTCCACCTCGATCGCGGCGGTGACACAGTTCATTTTGGCGACCTCTCAGAAAGGTGAGCTAGTTTTCCCCGAAGGTCGTAGGTTCAATTCCCACCCTGGTCAGAGTTTTTCTCTGTCCTTGTGTGGGCCCATTTCCATTAGTAATGCTAACGCTCACATGGTTGATATGGGCTTGAAAACTAGTACTTCAAATTACACTCTAATTAGTTAAGTCCGTTGCAAATAAGTGTTTTGTCTGTGTTGTCTCCCGCTCTGTTTCTCTCAACTTTTACCGGTATTCTTCATTGAAATAGCAGCGTTCTTGTCGTTCCTCGGCTTCTCGAGCTTTCGACAGAAATTTCTGAAATTTTGTCGATTCTCCTCTCGTACGCTTTCCTGCTCTTTATCCCGTTGTTCGTCGCTATAATAGTAACTTCCTAAAGTAAACAAGTTTTTGAATGCGACATCAATGCCCACCCCATTTCCTGCGTAATTTTCCAAAAAGAAAAACGCAGGTTGCACATTTCTCGCCAAGAAAATATAACATCCCAATTACCACGACTGGCTGACACCTGATTCCCTTTCCTCCTCCGCAAAGAGTGTACGGGCGAGCGTACGAGACGTCAAAACTAAAATAATTATTTGTCGGATTGACAGTTTACCAAATTTTCAAGTAAAGCTATGATCCTCGCATTTATGGACGCAATGTTTGCAATTGCACAGAGAAGCCGGATTCATAGCGGATTAAAAAAATTCCACTCTGGAGAGTGCATCTGAAAAATTCCGGATATATTCGCCAACGAATTCGCCGGATACGTGTGGAGAAGGCGTATCCGGAAAGAAAACGTTACGGATTCAAACTCTAATCTAATAGAGAACTTAAACAACGTCGACGGCGACGGCGGCAACGAAAACGTCATCTGAAAATATAAATTCGCGTTATTATAATCACTTCGTGACGCGGGTGTAGTGTTTTCTCAAAAATGACATTAGGGAGCTTATTAAGCACGCGCGTTTTTGAGACGCGGACGGCAACCGGAAGTGAGCTGCTTTCCCTTTTAAGTTGTCTTCACACAACCACATTTACATTACAAAGTACATTTTCTCTATTAGAGATCATTGTATAAATATTCGGGAGACAGCACTGTCTTGGTACGCCTCTCAAAAACGCGCGTGCTTAAGCTCCCTATTGGTCGGAACCACTCGTAAATTGCGGGAGTAAATGAAAATTTATTTTCAAGTTTTGATGTTCTTCATAAAACCAAAAATTTAGCCATTTCACGTTGTTGTTCTGCAGACGACGGCAAAGGCATAGATAAAAGTGAAAAATGCACTTGTAGGGGGTATAAGGCTATTGTTTTTTTCCCTCTAAATATACAAATTCGTCGAGTTCTCGTTGCCGTCACCGTTGTCGGTGCTCAAGTTCCCTATTATTGTTTTGCGGCGTTGTCGTAGCCGTCGTCATTTCTTAAACTCCATAATTATTCAAGATCTCAGCGCTAGGGAAATTTGCAAAAATATTAGGCGGTCCATCATTTAAAGTATTTCGGACACAAACGCTTGCTTTTCAAAAAAATACTCAGGGAACACTGATCATTCAATCTCGAATATAGCAGGCTACAGCCATTCAATGTCTCCAGCAATCTACAAATTTGAATAAAGAAGACGATTGGTAAAGTAGTGACGACGATGCCTACGTCGAGAAAAAGGCCACGAAGCAATGATATCATTGGTTAAAAGAGGAAAAAGAATCGTGCTGCACGCGCGAACACGCAGGTGCTTTACGTACAAGGACGTGAAATCATCAAATGTGAGGTCTTAATGACAACGCTATCATTTCTTGGTTTCTTTCAAAGCCTCTCTATCGCTGGAGAGCATTCCTCGCACGCTCGTGCTTGCGGAGACCCCTTGCGTAGATTCGCGCGTTGTCTGTTTTATAAAGCACCTTAAATAAAATGAAGCGGCACATTTATGGGATGAAGCAGGAGCCCATGACTAGGAGCCTACAGCTCCAATACTAGGTCTATGTAACGGCATTTTCACAGATCAAGCTATTTTTAGACGAGTTCTAAAATACGATTTGGCTTGCATGAGTGCCAATCCCCGTTCCCATGTGGATTAATTTCTAATGCAAGACTTGTGATTGGCTGGAAAGGTCCGGTTTCGCAGGAAAATCAAACTATAAATAACTTGGTCTGTAAAAACGCCGTTTCATAGATGGAATAAAGTTGTAAACTCCTAGTCATGGGCTCCTGGATGAAGTGAAAAAGGAACAAGGGAGAAGTGTAATGTGAGGTGCTTTTTTCTACCTATGTAAATCGTATGAGCGTTAGCCTTATTATTGGAATTGGGCCCACAAAAGGGGTGGGAATTAAACCTACGAGCTTTGGGTTAATACACCGCTGCTCTACCGACTGAGCTACAAGATCAGACAGGATCAGGTCGTGGGAATTTCAGATGTCAATTTCACGGCAATGAATATGTAGAAGTACAAGGAAGGGATGCGTTTTTGCAAACGTTAGCCGTGTCATTAGAAAATAAACCATTTTCGTGATTTACCGCACGGATCTGGCTTCGTCTTGCATTTTGCACTACCAATTTACTGTGTTCACTACAGGTTGCAGTGTTAAGACAACAGAAGGTAAATGGTGCCATTTTCCATTCACCTACCGAGGAAAGGTTTACAGCAGTTGCACGACTGATGGCCATTACAGACTTTGGTGTTCAACAACGGATAATTATGATCATCATGGCTTTTGGGGGAACTGCGCAGCCAGTAAGTTAAGATTAGTTCTCTACTTACACAAATCCTCTTTTACCCCCTTCCCCCAAATGTTGCATAACCATTGTTTGCAATTTCTCCTGTGACACATCGCGCAGAATGCCTGGACATCATGAATAATTCATAATCCCTGAAGCGGCAAATTCGAATGCGATCGCGCTTTGAAGACCCATAAATTAGAGAAGAATGGGTCGAAACTAGGCAACTAGGGTTCACAAAATTCACTTTCCCGAGTCTCAGAAATGATAACTTCAAAGGTTCACGTACGGCTTCTTGCAAATCAAGGATTAGTCTACCATTTGCACTAAAAAAAGAATGAAATTGAGGAAGTAGAAGTTTTCTGTTTTTCCACTTGAATATACGGAAAATTTTGCAAATTTTCGTATAGACAGTAATTTTGGAGAGCAATTTTGGGAAAACTAACATACATACTAGAGTTTCACGCACGGCAAATGGCAGATGAGTATGTCCTTGAAAAGAATCCGTTTTAATTTCGAAAATTGGTCACGAGGAACCTTTACGTTTTTCAGTTTGAAAATTATTAGTCGTAGTTTCATTTGAAAATGGCGCGTTTAGAGCTGGCGAGCTATTGTTTTCAGCCCAGACATGAATAAGAATGCCTGTCAAATGAAACAACGCCTATTGTTGAAAACCACTCCGCACGAAAAAAATATTCACATCTACCGCGAATTTTAATATTGCCATAAGGATCAGCTGTTTTACTCAGGACCTTCGGACAAAACAAAGATGATGGCTTGCGCGACCAATAAATACGATAGTGATCGGGAACTCTTTTCAGAGCTCTTCGAAAACCCGATCCATCCATTGTTAATTCGCATCGTGCCGCCAGACGTTAATGTTACAAACTATACTTACGATTTTCAAGTGAACGGATGTTTATGGAAATGGAGGGACGTTTGCGGGAAACCGGCCATTTTGTTCGAACTTCTGCAAATAAGCATCCTTCCCTTCGCCTACAAATTAGAGGAATCTGGTCGCGAGCGCGTGGGCCACGCACTGGGCGAAAGCATCCGCCGATTCCGCAAGAAGATCGTTTCAACGAAAGATGGCAGAAAAAGGAAAGAAATGAAGGGGAAGACGTGGATAACGTTGTCGGTCAAACCAAAATGTTCTAGTTAAAGCTTTTCTTTCTTTCGCGACAAAGAAAAGACATGCGCGCGCTAGCTTTTTCGATCATAAGCTACTCAAGATTCAGGCGAAACAAGTCTATTCACTTTATTAAAAAATCGACATTTAAGTTTTCGTAGGTACGAATGCCTGTGAAGGCACCACATTTGTTGCCGTGGGTTTGGCGGAGGTTAAGAGTTGCCCTATTCACCCTCTCAGCGTCTAGAAGGGCTTTGTAAAAGAGGAAGCTTTGCGCTTACTAAGAACAAACTCGGTTAAAGAATCCTTTGAGTAAAAAAAGTTACAGTTCTTAACTCGCCTTCCTTCCCCAAAAGCTTCGTCGAGGATATCTTGTCAGAGCAAGAATTCCATCACTTTAATTTAACAACCAAGGAGTTACACACAGTAAGGGCCGATTGACAGCGTTACAACGTAACAAAACGCATCGGAAACCTTCTCGCAACTAAGATCCGTCAGCCTCTTATTCATTTCGATTCATTTATATTCATTCATTGAAAAGCGAAACGAAGCCTTTTAAAGGTTATACTTACCCGCATTTCATTGACAGAAATGCTAAGCAGAAACGCGCTAAAAGATACAATCACTTTACATTCACGCACAAGCAACGTAACAAACTTTAATGAAGCTCACTGCTGATTGCCACAGGCGTTAATCACACGGCGGCCATCTTGAGTCGCGAAGGATTGAAAAGTTTTGTTTTTGTGCACCGAAACTCGTTTCCAAACATTGAGCAAGAAAGTTCTTTTTCTCGATTGTTTCGCTCTGTTAAACATTGATTCGAGTTGATTTATTTCTTTCTACAAATTTCAGTCTATCGATTGCACGTAAGAAACTGTGCCGGAAAATAGCGGACTTTTTGGTTATGTTTGTTTTGAACAAGAGGCGAGAATACCCCGCCACAGCTAACCACTATTGTTTCCCCTATGCGACATCTTTTGAAGAACGAGACTTAATACAATAGAGTCTATTCTTATTCAATGAAATGCAAATAAGTGGCGGGGTATTCTGCAGTTTAGCCCAAGAGGCCGAGAGCTTTTTCCAGTAAATGCGAAATCCTAAAACAGACATTTTGCGAAAGTCGGCTTGTAATGCATTCTCAAAGTGTGATATCGAGGAACAATAGTGAAAACAATAACTTGAAACGTCCTTTGTTTCTTAGCTCCGCCCTGACAAGTTAATGAGCAAAGCAAAATTTCCCAAGGGAGAAAGAGCGCGTAATATTTGACCAATGAGAACCATTTGAGTCATTCTTGGCCGCTAATTTTACTGATCTATAAGTTTTATTGCTCTGGAAGTAAATGTCCGGAGAACAATAGGCATTCTGCGCGATGATGAGTATGTCCCAAGAGAAATTCGGAAACAATGCGAGCAGGGCGTGCAAAGCTATTGTTTTTGCTCACTAAGTATGCGAAGTGTGTCGTCCTCGTTGCCGTCGCGTTGCTTAAGAGGGCCCGGGTCAAACGCCGTATTTCACATGAGCCGAACCCAATTCAACCAATTAGGCTCATGTGAAGTTAGGCGTTTGACCCAATCAAGTTCGACTGATTTTATTTGGAGCGGCTGAGGCGTTTTTCACGCCTAGCCAGCCTTGAAAAACGCATGAAGACCAACTTTGGGTCAAACACCGATTTACACTTCGAGCCGAACCAAACGCATAA
>NC_090877.1:2436178-2443678 GCF_036669935.1 Montipora foliosa | reverse complement strand
TCATTGCATTCTGAACAATGGAATGTACGCTGAAAAATACACTCACCGAAAGCGTCAGAGGTTTCATCTTCTCTCACTCTTACAGCAAGCCAATGATCATTTTTCCAGTTTCTTTGTGTGTAAGGCTAAAATTCTTGTTTCTCGAACACTTTCAACCCGCCATTTCTACTGTTTACGGTTTTGTCTTTTCTGCTTCCGTTTAAACTCAAGCATACGTAATGGTAGAAACGATTAGACCAGCACAAGGATTTCCATTTAATATTGAGCACTCTTCATAATCAAGGCTGAGATTTGGTGGCTCGATGGTAAAAGGATTAGGTGGACTTGATCATAGACAAGGCTGGATCTCCTTAAACGACCACCAACTCTGACGATGTCATCCCGTAGGAAAGGCGTCAAATCAGCATAGTGCTCCTTAAAGTTAGTCAGACTTCTTTGCGCTTCTTTGAGCCAATGTCTTTCAGCAGATTCGATTTCCGCTGGCTGAAGTGTACCACTTCTTCGCTCTGAAGGGCTTTTGCTAGCGACCTTCAAGTTGTGAACAAGTCGCAATACGTAGGCGGTGATTCTTCGCCAATCAGGTGGCATGTCGGCAAATAGGCCTAGGAACTGTGTCCTTTTTCTTTCAGTGTCTTCCTCTATGCAAGGGTTTTCATCGTTGGGCCATTCTTCTGGAGGCCTTTTGAGGAATTCAGGTCCTGTCTTCCAACGCCCATTGATTCCGTCTGCTGGAATCCCTCGGCTTAGGTCGTCTGCTGGGTTCTGCTCTGTTGGAACGAACCGCCAGAGGCTTGGGTCCCAGGTGGACTGAATCTCTGTCACACGAACCCCGACAAAAGCTTTCAGGGAAGCGGACTCTGAGTGTAACCAGTGGAGGACAATCTTGGAATCCGACCACAAAGTCACGGAAGAAGGCTTAATCTTGAACTCGTCGTACATGGTTTTCGCGAGTCTGGAAGCGATAAGCGCTGCCATTAGTTCAAGCCGTGGGATGGTAGGCTGTCGAAGAGGGGCCACTCTTGCCTTTGCCGAGACGAGGCGTACCTCAGGACTTTCAGGTGTCGGCCATAGAAGGTAGGCTACTCCACCATAGGCGCTCCCCCTTGCATCAGCGAAAACATAAAATTGAGACAAACCTGAGACACACTCAGGCTGTAGACATCTGGAGAACTCGACGGCCTTCAAACTCTGGATTTCTCTGAAAAGGTTTCGCCACAGCTCGACCATATCGTCAGGGAGAAGATCGTCCCAGTCATAGTGCTTTGATCTCCAAATGTTCTGTAAGGCGATTTTAGCTTTAATCGTCACCGCAGATGCCAGGCCTAGCGGGTCGTATAATTTGGAGATGTTTGACAAAATGGCTCTCTTCGTAAACTTTCCAGTCGTCGTTTCTTTCACTGCAAAACTGAGGACGTCCGTTCGCGGATTCCAGCCAACACCTAAGGTCTTGACTCCTTTCTCTCCATCCATAGTTAGAGGAGTTGTCAAATGGGACTTCATGTTCAAATTTTTTTGATAGGAATTTAGGGATTGTTGCACAGCATTGGAGGAGGATAGCCACTCTTTAATCTGGAAACTTCCGGTCGCGAGAAACCTGTCTAGCTCGTTGATACTTTGAATGGCTTTCCCTGGCGTCGGACAAGAGTGGATGAGGTCGTCCATGTACCTGTCCTTTCTAAGAATCTTCGCCGCATTTGGATTGTCTTCCGCGTTGTCGTCCGCGATTTTCAGCATTACGAAGCTTGCCATGTCGGGAGAAGGCTTGTCCCCGAAGGTGACTCTCTGGAGGGCGTACGTAGTGGGTTGTCTTGTTGTATCCAAATTTCTCCAAAGAAACCGGTGGACGTGAGTGTCTTCCTCTGGTAGGGAGATTTGTAAGTACATCTTCGAAATGTCTCCCACAAAGGCAACTGGTTCTTCACGAAAGCGAAGTAGGACCCCAAGCAGATTTCCAATGAGGCATGGACCTTTGTGTAGGAGGGAATTCAAGGAAACACCTTGCAATTGGCACGCTAGGTCAAATACGATTCTCAGTGGTGTACTTTTTTTTTCGGGTCTGTAAATCCCATGGTGAGGTAGCTAATAGACCGGCTTCACGCCGGCTTGTACTTCCCGTTCGCTTAGTGCCCGAGCCCAGCCATATTTTTCGTAGTCCATTATTGCTTCATCATACATTTTCGCCTTTGCCTTGTCCTTTAGTAGATTTGTTTCTAATGAAAAGAGTCTCCTTTCAGCTATGCGGTAGTTGTTTGGCAAGAGGGCTTTGTCTTTCTTCCAGGGAAGGCCAATGGTGTATCGGTTACCTAGACGCTTACAGGAAGATTCCATTAGCTCCATCGCCCTTTTCTCATCGCGCGAGACGGCAATATTTGGACAGGGGCAGTCCTTTGCTTAAACTCCGAGAGTTTCGAACTTATAGAACCTTTCGAGGTTGAGGGGCTCCATTAAGTTGATCGCACAGACGTGGTCTTGTTTTTTGAGATTGTCAGAACCTATGACCAACCACCCCAATTTGGTTCATTTCGCTGCAGGCTCGAATGGCAGACCTTGACGTATCTCGTCGTCAGCATGCAGGTGACTGTATTGGACTCCAAGGATAAGGTCTACAGGACCAGCTTTGTGTGGGAAGGCAAGGGCACTGAGATGTGGAAAGGAACTTAGCCATTGACGGACTAAGGCTGGGACGCTTAAAGTCGTTTTCTCAATTTCGTGAGCTTCAATGTCAAACTCTTCACTGCTGTGTAACGCCGAAATCCAGAATTTGACTCTCCTGCTTTCCGGTTGCTCGATCCTCTCTCCTCCAACCACGGCTAGGTCTATCCTTTCTCGTCTTCCTTGTAGTCCAAGAGCCTTAGCGAAGTCCTTTCTAATCACAGTTGTAGCTGCTCCGCTGTCAATTAGAACGTTTCCCTCTCTCACTCGGCCATTTGGTGCTCGGAACCGAACTCTCACCAAAGGCACGATCCCGTTTCGGTCCAAAATTGAGGACACTCCGGTTACTGAAGGTGGATCATTGTGCAGCAAAGAATGATGATAGCGATGACAACCGTTACGCCCACATCTTTTTTTTGTCTTGCATTCTCTGGTCAAATGGCCTTTGCCGAGGCAAGAGAAACATAGCCTGGACTTTCTAACTAGTTCAAAACGTTCGTCGACGGTTGAATCTAACAGGGTGGGGCACTCAGGCACCTTGTGTCCGGCTTCACAAATGTGGCACCTCTCCTTGATGTTGCTGTGTCGTCCCGCAGCTTGAATCCCTCGTCCACCACTACTTAACTCGATTCTTGCGCCTCTCTGCATATCTCCGAAATCTGGGTCAAATTCTGCCCTCACTCGTTTTCTCACGAAATCGCTTATGTGGTGATCTGGGAGCCGTAATACGATTCGTCGCAGGCTTTCGTTGGCGTTAACATCTGCACAGTAGTGTAGGCGGTGCATGATTGCTAAACAGTTGATGATGTCCAGTGAGAATTCTTTGAGAGCTTGCCTGTTATTCCTTGAGATCCTGTCTCCCCTTGTCAATTTGTTTACCACAGCTCTGACTATGACGCTTGGCTGTCCAAATTGTACCTTGAGAGCCTTCAACGCTGTGGCATACATGATACCGTTTGATCCCAGACCAGAGATGGATCTTTCAGCTTCACCCTTTAGATGCATTCGGAGCTGAATCATTCGCATGTCATCAGTGAGGTGTACCTTGTCATGTATGTGTATCTTGAAGTGGTCTATGAAGTCTGTGTATGACAGAGCATCGCCATTGAATAAAGGAAGCTGTATTGAAGGGATGTCCTTGCTAGCTTCTAACACGAAAAGTGCATCTGCAATCGTTACGGTTCCTGGGTCAGAATTAGAAAGGCTTGTCTCTTGAAATTCCACAAGATCATCAATCCAGGAGTCAAATGCCATGGGAATCTTCGTCTGAGGGTTCGGAACTGTATTCAAGGCAACGGAATTGGACACGGATGCTTGCCCTGACGTGTGTATCGTTTGTTGTGACCCGGGCGTCTCACCGTGACTATCCGGTGGGTTGCTTGCGTGACTATTAGCGTGATTTCCCACAGTTGATAATTCGTTTGAAGATTCTTGATTTTGCACATGGCTCGTTGGAAAGTCCTTTGGAGGGCTGGCTTGGTCTTGATTATTTGGAAACTCAGTCGTGCCACTCGCCTGAGCGGTATTTTCCGCGCAAGCGTTTTTGTTAGGCGCCGGACTTGATGATTTACCGGAGAGACTTGGATGAGGATGATTGACCAGTGAATCGAGCGAATTCTCTACCTTTTCCTCAATTGAAAATACGTCACCGGTCAATTCATTTTCCCACTTGTCTAGTGCGTCGTATTCTCCCCCTTCCACGAGCTCGAAGAGTTCTCCGTTTTGCTCACGTGCTGTTTCATAATCCTTACGAAGCTGTTCGATTTCCTTTTGTAATCGTCTCCTATTATCCTCTCCCTGACCTTTGTCGAGGACTTCGGTAATACGTTTTATTGCCAACGTAACTCTTCGCAGGCTTTGTTTCCTCTTCTTCTTCAAAAGACCGGCGGATTAAAGTCTTCGCTTGTCAATTCTTGTCCTTTGTCTGACGGCGAGCTCATCTCGAAAATATCGGTTCTATTCAGCCAACTGTACGAAATTGTTCCTACCAGCTCCGCCAACAGTCCTTCAGAAATTTTGGTAGAAACGATTAGACCAGCACAAGGATTTCCATTTAATATTTTAATTCTGAAAGCAAAGATACATAAAGATACGATTTGAAGCAACATTCCGATCATATTTGGGGCGTTGCACAACTTACTCAAGGCTGAAAAAGGTGAAATTACAAGGACAGAATACGAAACAAAAAAAGAAAACGCAAAGCAAGTGTCATGATACCTAAAGGATAGATCCTCGTGCGGTAAGTCAGAAACTAACCTATTTCCTCGACCTTACACTGACCGTGTGAAATATATGCTGACCGCATGAGTCGAAGAAAGACAATAAAAAACAACGGGTTACTTAAGAAACTGAAATGTGATCTAAAACATGATACATTTGATCGGAAGTGTTCCTATTCGGATGTCAATCATAAGTCAATAAATTGCGGTTGAAATCAATGCACAATGCAGTTTGTCATCCACAACACGTAATAAGACCGGAACCCACGTTTTCTGGGAAAATTGAGTCGATTATCCCAGAGTCTCTCCGGGTGCTCACCCGCTGGCCAAAAAGCCCGAGGACTCTGGGTACGAGATTGTGAGTGTAGCAATTATTGCATTGTCTGGAAGTTGCGTGTTTTGTAGTGTTTTGTGTTGTCTCAAGAGTAAATGAGGGGACAGAGGGGGAGGCTCCCGGTCCAGCCCCCGGGATATGTCATGTCCACGAAAGTTCTTTTTAGACGAGCGGAAGTCTTTGTTCTAGCGGAAATCTGTCTTCCGAGACGTCGCATGCAGGCCAACCTCGGTCTGATGCTTGAATGAATATAAATATTGACCAGCCCTCCACGTGCGCCACCATTTGGCTTTTTTTTTTCACTACAAACCTGAGAGCGAGGCAAGACTGCGTGTGGGCGTGTCGGAAGACAGACTTCCGCTAGAAGAAAGACTTCCGTTCGTCTAAAAAAAGCTTTTGTGGACATGACATATCCCGGCCAACGCCCTGAGCCTCCCTTTCTTTCCCTTCATTTTCTCTTGGGTGTCTTTAATATATGACTGTTTCTAAGCAATAGGTTGTAAAAGCGAATCGATGAAGCTTGAAATACGTTCTGTAGGGCCACCACTACCGGAAACTAACGGTCTGCTGACTGGGTTTGGATTGTGTATTTTCGTCATGGAGTGTATAGAATACCGGTATTCTGGGTGGGTTCTGGCTTTGATTGAGTCATCTGAAAGTCATTGCGCCAATATGGTTGTTTGTATACAGTGCATTGACTATGTTGCTGACCTTCTTGTCCGTCGAGGACACTATAGGATTGAAGATTGTAGAGGGGTGTAAAAGTTTGTGTCACAGACATCTACGTTGTCGATGACGACTGTTGTGGTCCCCTAAGTAGCTTTTTAATGTTCACCTTTCTATATGTGCGTAGTGCGGATAGTACTTGTCGTTCTTGTGCTGACAAATTGTCTTTAGCATTGCTAAAGCATATTGAAGCAATTTCAAATTTTCAATTGGTTCTGGATAGAGATCGGCTAGTCGATGACTGAATTCTCCTCTCGGCGTTTTCGTGTCTGGTTTGATTCCGGAACATTTGGTCCAGCTGTTTCTTGAGACTAAAAATGGTCTCAATGTCTGCGCTGGAGTCTAACCACGCAAGGTAGTTGAAAAACACTGGCAGAGGTAGTTTTCTCATTGCGAAATGAGGCTTTGAAAAACAAAGTAAAGACATCCAAAAATATTCTACCGTTCGTTAGAGTGTCGTTGTAATTCCTGCTCTAATTAGGTGCTATTTTAAATTTATAGTATGGATAGGTAATTTTATTATAGATTCTTAATCTAGTATTTTCTTAATTTATATACTATTGTAGATACACGTACATTTTTGTAACGAGTCCCTTTTTAGGCTCATTAATGTCACGTGTTTAAATAAAGTTTTTCAGTTCAGTTCAGTTCAGTTCAGTTCAGTTACCATCTTCAACCCAGCTGTAACTAAACTTAAAGAGATCCTTATGAAAAACTGGTTTTTAATATCTAACGTCCCAAAACTTACGCAATTTTTTCCTAATGCTCCTATTGTCGCCGACAGGAAGGACAAATCACTCAAGGACTTTTTAGTCAGAGCTTCAATTCCTCCTCAAACTGGAAACCACCTAAAGCTAGGAAATCCTACGCACCTACTACCTCTTAAATGGCAAAATAGAAAGACCATGAGCTCTTAGACCACCTCAAGTCGGAGCCCTTTTTATTTCACATTTAAAAACTAAACTGAGTTATATAAGGTAAAGAGGGTGACAATATCACAACTACTATATCATTGAGGGTCACAATATGAATATGATACATGAAATAAATCATATTGCACCGGTATCGCATATAAATGAAAATTTATTTTCTTAAGAAAAACGTCGCACTTAGACTCGCTTTGAAAAAGAAGCAGACATCAACTCGGAAATGGCCTTTTCAGGTTTCATGTTCAAACAGTTTAAACGATCTGTTTACAAAGGTATTTGGTGTTTGTTTGAATTTTTTCCTCACATAATTAAATTTTGTTGTCTTTAGAGATCATCGAGGAGAAGATAAAAGGTAAAAATTTTGTGACTCTTGCATTGTACATGTAATTAATGGTACCCGTTGCGTCTTGACCTTGCGTTAGTGTCTGTAACACCCCGAAGATAAAAGAGTGCACACATGTTGGATACTAAATGAATAACGTGAAACACAGTAAGATTTAAATGTCATGGCAGTTTGTCTATCCATAATTCCGAAGCAAATTTAATTTGTGTCGATGATGACAATGGTGATGATTGTTTTTTTGCGGGACCAATAGGATTGGACTGGAACGAACTCCATGCGACACTGAACCCCACATTT
>NC_090877.1:2423678-2431178 GCF_036669935.1 Montipora foliosa | reverse complement strand
AAATAAAGAGGTGTCTTTTTGAAATCAAGGCTTAAAACGTGGGTCACTTAGTGTTTTGTTAACATAGTTTTGAAATCCAAAGAAAAATATGAATTGATTTTTGGTCACAGGGGCACTTTAAGCGTTTTGCCCGAAAATTTCCGAGACTGGGGGGGCTGCCAATCTCTGGGGACACAGCTATAACAATACTACAACGTACAATTGCTGGTGGACGAACAAAAACAGCTAATGAGAAATCTTTCATTTTCCTCCACCAACATGGCGGCGATGACGTAAGGTGAAATCACCCCCTCCCTACTCCCCCAGGCCAAACAGCGTGGAACTCGTTTTTCACTTTTGAATGTCTCCCAAGGTACATTATCTTATGGAGCCCTTCTGCGTCAGCCTGAAACGTACTCTGGCAGCTTTTCATCCACTGAATCAAATGCTGAAGTACCACTGCAGAGAGATTGTAATCCCGAATACCATTGGCACCCCAGCACTGGTGGGTGACCAAGGTTTTGCGGACTTACTATTTGCATTTGGAAGTGAAGGCGCTTTAAGGTTACTTCGGGATGCACACCAATATGCTACATGGGAAGCAACAGACCTAAGAGCGCAGATAAAGGCAAGAAAAGTGGTTTCGCCTATAAAGTAAAATCTGACCATTGTATATATATTTTCCATGCTCTTCGTCGGCATTTTTTTCAAACCCAGCGCGTGCTCTCGTGACGTTTAATATCTGACGTTTCATTTAACTGTACTTTTGTGGTATAAGCAGGGGCTTGGGGCAAGCTCATATTGCGTCAAACTGATCCGCGGGGTCGAGAAGTATACCCGGAAAAGTAAGAAAGTAAGTATAGTATATCCGTATTTCGAAAACGTGTTTCAAAAGAAAGATTGATAAAATTCCTTTCCAGGTAGGAAGGTCAGGTGACATGTGGTTCTGGCAAACGCAGTCCTGATTCCATTGAAAGGCCGAAACAAGGCAAACAGCATCACATAAGCCTAAGAGACTTTCCAATACTAGAAAAAAAAACGAGACAACAGAATAGATGTAAACATTCTTGCTTGGGAGCTGGGATGACGCTGTGTTGAAAGCATTTTACTCCCATCAATGTGGCCCGGGTTTGACTTCCAAATTTGGCGTCGTATGTGATTTGAGTTTGTTGGTTCTGTACTCTGCTCCGAGATGTTTTGCTCCGGGTACTCCGATTTCTCCCTCTCAAAAACCAGCCAGCGATTTGATATGATTTTCTTTGATTTGACATCTGTACATTGTCCCCAATTAGTGCCGCAGGGCTAAATGCTAAATACAGTTGACACTTATTTTAATTATTATGTACAAATAAATTACGTTTTGCTGGTCAACCGGACACAATTCATTCCTTGGAGCGGGTTACAGCTAATTCAAGGTTCACAAGGTTCTGCGCATCTCTCAAATCTCAAGAACTCTTCGCAGTATCCTTTCAGTTCCAAGTAATGCGGTCTTCTGCACGTTCCCTGATCGTACGCTTATACCAATATTCTGAAGTGACTTATTCAGCCACTTATGGATTGCTCCGAAAGCTCCTACAACAACCGGTATCACCTCCACTTTTGGCATAGCCCACATCGTTGTTATTTCGCACTTGAGATCTTCGAATATTTTTCAGCTGGTATATACAGCAACATCGATTATTATACAGACTCTTTCCACTTTCCCCACAACAATAATATCTCACATCCCAGAGATTCCCAGAGTATTGTAGTTTCTTCATTTCCAGTGACAAATGCTGGTTTGTGTTTATACCACTTATCCGACACCTGAATATTGTAGTGTTGACATATTTTCCAAACAATGTATATATGTTGTTGTCTTGTTGTGTCTTTGAATATAGTCAGTTTTTGCAAGTTCCTGGAACCTGTCACATCTGCTCCCAAATAATATATGCTGTACCTAACTCAGTTCTTCTTATATGTTATACAGAAACGTGGACTTGCAGACAAGAAACTCGTTCCGTACTTCCCATACCGTGACGACATTGAAGAAATCTTACAAGTTATCGAGAAGGTGGCCGAAAGTTACGTTAACCTGTAAGTCTCAACAAAAACTTGATTTTAGTAGACGGAAATGGCCCGAAAATCGAAATTTAAATGAAGTGAGCTAAACGACTCTGAAGATATGGATCTTCCTTTTATAAACGCGCCTTATTTACCTAAAGCCAAAAGTCAATAATTTGTTCGCAACAGCTCTCGAGCAAATTCGAAAAAGAGAAATAAGCTATCCTGGGGATTGCATTGGCCGGCTCACTTTTTGTAAACAGGTAGCACTATAATGGGGAGATCTTGCATTTATATTGGTTAGCCTGATTTTCACCTTGGTTGCCTGCTTGGAGGTAAATCAACGGTAATCAGTGACATCAGTTTGGAATCAGAGGACTCAGTTTGAGCATATGTGGCAGGGAAGAGGTAAAGTCGAGCAAAGCTTGGTATCCAGAGAAATGTTTCCTTATCCGTTTTTGTTCTCTAAAGTGGACTGTCCAAAACGTTGTGGAAACGCTTGTGTGGACACAAAAATGTTGATGTTTTTTCAAGAAACAGAAAGCAGAGGTGAAGACGGGACCTATGATCATGAATCGAAGTCATGATACTGGCGTGTTTTTCTTTTTTCATGGCCTTTGATAGCAGAAATCGATTTAGTGTTTTAATATAAAAAAAACTGTATTTCTCTTCCTAAGGTATTATGACAACGACAGAGACGTTCAGGAGGACAGCGAGCTCCAAGCTTACGCAAACGAATTGTCTATTAACGGAACTGGACCGAACGGAGGCATTGGAAGGGTATCAGTGATTAGTTGGCTAATTGGTTCATGCGCTAATTTATTTATTAAAGGGAAAGCTAATATCCTATTGTTGGTCTGTGGATCTGATCCTTTTCTTTCCTTTCCAAGAAAAACTGACTGCCCTTTATTTTCAACAGATTCAAGGATTTCCTGCCAGAATTGATTCCAAGAATGATCTCATGAATACTGTGACCCGTATCATCTCGCAGTTGACCATCCAACACGCTGCAGTGAACAATGAACTGCCAGACTATGCTGTGTATGCGCCTAACCTACCAACCAAACTATACAATGATACCAGGGTGAAAGACGGAGAATTCTCGGTTTACCGACTTCCAAACAGACTGACGTCTGCTGTAAGTAACGTTTGCATGTTTTAAAAGGAGTAGACTATATGCTACCCCCCACCCCACCTCTGCACACCAAGGTAAAGTAACGGAGCTGGCCAACGTTGTGATCTTGTGACAGTTAAGAGCTGTTCCACCATGGGTGGTCTGGCGAGTCAATGACATTGTCAACCAACCAAGTGATTTATCTCAATTTACTTTAATCTGGAATTTCTTATTGAAAACTATGTAAAATAACATTTTTCGCATTTACAGATCTCGGCTCGATTGCACAACGGTTTGGTATTCCGTTTTGATTCGTTGTTTGACTACGGCAACGAACTACGAGACATCAAAGCTGTTAACATTATAAATCGTCACTACAAGGACCTTATGCTTAGAGTCCAACCACGAATGCAGCAAACAAATCAGGAGCGGGAAAAGATTGGTGACTTGACTTATCCGTATTTAATTCCAAGATGGATTCCCAATGGAGTTCAGTCCTAGACCGTCTTAAAGGGAACTTGAACGACTTTGAAGAAACAGTAGTACCTGTCACAGACAGCCCGTTATTTGGTGTAACCGTTGAAGCATCCTTTACTCTTAAGTCTAAGTTATTGTTTCGGTTGTTTAGTCTTTGTTTTGAGTTTGAGCAGCAAGTCAACCACATTGTACCTTACAAAAACTACAATATCACAATCAACGAGATCGTTTGATACCAAGTGGCTAGGAATGTGGGTGCGAGTAAACGTAGCCAATCAACCCATGTAGTACAACTTTGAGATGCTCTTTGCAAAAAGGTAAAAAAAAAATTAAAGAACGAAAAGGATCTCATATCGTCTAAATGGTTTATTTCGTATTATTCAAATTGAAAGGATTAGGTCGGGTTAAATGGAAAATAACCGTTTACATTGACGTGGCAGTCTTCGCTTCTAAGTTCCCGTTATAGTCAGTCGTTTCTAATTAAGTACAGGGGAGACGTAACAGTAAGCTAAGGGTTTACAATAAAGGCAATTGATGAATGCTTGCTGTGTGTTTTTAGTTTGAAACCCGAATATAAATCAACGACGAGATAATACCGTGAGATGATACTGCATCAGTTCCTCGGCAAAGAGCAAAATAACGTTGAAAATAAGAATACTAGGGAGGAATGGGTAATAGTTCACGTAACCCACAGATAGAGCACAAACTATTGCTAACTACGCTTAAGGTTAGTTATCGTGTGGAAGTCTATTGGGCTTATTCCTAGGTATGGTGATGTAGCCTGGAATGTCCTCAGTTTTTGGTCAGAAGTCGCGTGGGATGCTCTACCCATTGACCTTTTGCACAAAAGGCGTTCAAAGCCTAGTTTTTCAGGCTTTCTTGAAACGTGCATCAAGTTCGTTATCAAAGACCGGTGATTTTCACAAATAAAATACCCTTTTGTTTCAATGCCATGCAGAGAGTATTTCTAGCGTCTCGGCTATGAGTAAATAAAAAAAAAAATGAATAAACCAAAACGAGACCTGTGGGTTTAATTAACATAAACTCAAAAGGATAATAGATAGGCCACCGTTTATAAAGGTGGTCTAACCAGCTGCAATATCTACCTTTAAGCAACAAGTTCGTTCATCTAGACGTCTCTCTGGTGTGCAGGATTGACAATGTCCTGTGGCCACCCTGACTACGCTATAAACACAGCTAATAAAAAACCCCGCGCTCTAGAGATCGATTGAGAAACGGGAATTCCACTCACCGTTGAGCACCTATCACTCCAAAACCTCGAGGGTTGCTCTCAAAATCTTCCAAGGTCTTCCCAATAATTCCGGAATTAGTGAATTATTTGCTCTATGTAAAGGAATCCAGGTGGCCCTCGGATTTCAGATTCCGGATTCAGAATAGTGCATCCCGGATCCCCAGTCGTTGAATCCGAATTCCAAACTCACTGGTTCCACCGAAATGACTCCTGGATTCCATCGAAATCAGTAGATTCTGGATTCCAAACAATGGATTCCGGATTCCAAGCTCTGGATTCAGGATTCCAAGGCCTCACATTTGCTGGATTCCGGACTCCGGATTCCTCCACATCGGGCGAAAAATAATTTTCTGTATCACCACTTGTATCATGCTAAACACGAGAGGTAACCCGTCAGCGTCAGAAAAGTGTATTTTTTAAAACAGTTTTTGCGGGATTGTAAGCAATAGACCAAATGTTTTACCCGATTCAAACCCTTTGCTTATAATACGTTTTGTTCCAGATATTTCCGTATCATTTAATACGAATACTAAATTATAATGCAAATCCAATACGCAAAGAATCTTAATCCTGGAACTCGACAATTTGAGTTCGATACAACATTTTTTCTATTTTTTGTTCTCGCCAAAACGTGGTTTAAAAATAGACTTACAGGGACACAAACCTGATACCAGATTTTTACTTTTGTGTAAATGACTCTTGCCTATACACTATGCAAAAAGATTTACAAGAAAGAAACAGGAAGAAAACTAGTAGACCCTTTCCGAAAACATGGAAAGACTTAAAGGGAAGTGACCCTCGCAGTTACCTGGACAATCCAAGCAATTGAGGCCCCCACCAACCCGAGATGCCGGTGCAATGCTCTACCAACTGAGATATGAAGCCAATGTTAACATTCTTCTTTTAGCGTATCACCACATCATGGTAAGTAAAAAAGCCGCCGCACTCATTTCTTAATGAATGAATGAACACTGTTCAGCAAATTAATTTATTTATGTATTCAAATGTCACTATGGTTCCATCAATGTAAAAGCTGTTGAATATTATCATGGTTAAAATTGTTTGAAAGAATTGTTGGCTTGTATATCTACATTTCACTGGATTTGCAAAAAGGTGCCTATCTACACTGGAACAACTCAGCACTTTGAGATGCAGAACAAAATTCGTGCTTTTCACAGCGCTGATTCCAGTTATTGTAGGCACAATCTTTTACCCCTTCAGCGCCAACAGTTCCACTTGTAGATTTTACCCTGTCTAAAACCAGACTATCTTTTTTTTTTATCTTTTTTTTCTTGCACTTAAGTCCTATATAAAAGATAGGTTCTGGGTAATTTTTTAGTCGTAGGCATTCTGCAATTTCGTGCCACATAACTACTATGGTTAACAATGTCAAAACCCAACTCATTGAAATGTAACTCAGGCCTCCCACCCAACAAGGCCAAAGGGAGGGGCCAGCCATTTTGGCTACTTTTTTTCTATTTATCTGCGATTTATTGTATTCTTATTTCTGCTGGAACAGATACTGTTTACCTGACGTTTACATTTGTGTTAATGCAAAACATCAACAATGTCAAAAATACAGCATAAACTATCTGGAATTTTGTTAGAGTATATACTTCGATTCTTTCGATTCACCCCCTCTGCCCCCCTCCCCAATGTTCCTAGATCCGCCTCTGCCTCTACTATGCTTCTAGAAATTATTGTTATTCTGGCTGTACCATTTTTTCAATTAAATGGGCTTACTATCGATTTGCAGAAGAGAATTGTCATGTTACAAAAATAAAGAGGCCTGTTCAGTGTTGAACCTGCGACACGACCCGATTTCAATCAATTCTTTGGTGACGGGGCCGTCGATTTCCAGCAAGGCAGTGTTCTTGTTACCACAACAAATGATGCTAGTGATAAGCAAATATTGTATTTGATGAGGAAAAAGTCCCGAAAAAGTTTTCATCTCCATTCCCTTTCCTTCCTGATTTTAGGTCGTAAATGCAGTAACATTATACTTAACTCTGTAGATGAATGAAAGTTACCTTCGAACGCCCCACAACTCCAAAACAGTTTTTTGTATGATCGAGTTTGTGGCAAGCGATTGATCAGAACTGCGAGCAAAGGCACTAGCTAGTACAAGACAGGGCGCAAGTTAAAGAATATTTACGTGAACGATTTTCAATCGTCTCTGCATTAAGCAAGGAGCCTCCACAGAGAAAGGCATTCCGGTCGCTGCTCAGTGCATTCTGGTCAAAAGTGCGTTGTATTATGGTAAATCAAAAATATTTCGTAAGCTGACGTTTCGTGGGTTAACCCTTCGTCAGGCCAAACCTGAGGAATCTGGGATTCCTACAGGGGATGAGCGGACAGAACTCATCCCCATGCTCTATTTTAAGCTTCGAGCAATACTGTGAAAGTTATTTTGGTTGAAAACATAAACACGGGAACTTTAACTTGCTTTAACTTTAAGCCGTGTAAAAACACCTTTTGAGCGTTTTTTAAAGCGTCCGATGGCGCGTTTTATAACTCGTTTAGATGCCGTGTAAAAGACACGTTTTGAGCCTTTTTTCAAGCCCCTGAGAACGCATTTTAAAGCGCGTTTAGAAGCCGTGTAAAAAAACACGTTTTGAGCGAGAACCCGGTTAAA
>NC_090877.1:2411178-2418678 GCF_036669935.1 Montipora foliosa | reverse complement strand
TAGAACACGCAGTCATTATCCTAAAATAGAAGGCTTCCACCCATTCCTCTCACATTACAGTCCTACGACTTGTAATTGAAAGAACCTAATTACTGTTTGTGTTGCAAAGGGCTTTGGTTTTTTTTTTTTTTTTTTTTTGGTTTTTTGGTTTTTTTGTTTTTTTGTTTTTTTGTATTGTATGGTGTAAATTAATACCTTTGGTTTGTTAAGTAGGTAGGGATCGTAAGTATTGTAAGTATTGTAAAAGTAAAAATTATAAAATAAAATAAAAAAAAAGAATACAAACAAAAAGAAAGAGAAAAAAAAATACGGTTACATTCACTACTAAGAATTTAAAAAAAAAAGTTGTGTTATTTCCTACAAAGTACAAAAAAAGAAAAAAAAAGTAATATACAGCTGCTCTAAGTTACAAGCTTCTTGTCAATTTAAGGTTTCCATTTATTGTAGTAGCGCTCATTTGAATTAGTCCTTGTTGATATTTGTTTTTCAACCTCGGCCTTGCTTATCACTATTGTTAAGTAAGTACAAAAACACAAAGGTTCTTTATTAATACTACAACAGTGTATATAGTATTTTGCAATTAGTAAGAGGAGATTTGTTAACTTACAAAGACCGTCGTTATCTACGATACCACATAAGATTTTAATTTCACGGTTGATAATTCTAGTTTTATTGCCGTTAGAGTCTCATACCATTCCAGAAAGATTTTCCAGAACTCTGATACCACCGGACATGAAACAAGGATATGCTTTAGATCTTGTTTTGTTTTTAAAAATAAATAACAGAGATTGCTGCTTGCGAGTTTAGCTTTAAATAACTTGCTTTGAGTAAAAACTATATTATGTAAAGTTTTGTACTGGAACATAGTTAGCTTCATTTCTATAGTGATGGAGATGGCTAAGTTAAAGTATTTGCTTATTTGGTCCGGTGGTAACCTATCGGCAATAAGGCGTTGTTTTGTGGTGTGTTCTTCAAACATATGCTTCACGAAACTTCTATGAATGGCTTTGGTTGTTAACACTTTCAAGTTCTCCCATGGTTGTGTAAGATGCTCTTGCTGTACACCTGTTCGTTTTATTGCTTTTTTATATTGTTGCGGAATAGCGTTTATTAGTCCATAATAGGTCAAAAAAATTGTTTGCAACTGATATCGGAGTTTAAATTCTTCATAGGTGAGGAAATCCAGATTCTGGTTGAGAAGGTCTTTTAAGGTGTAAACTCCTTTATCAAACCAAGTACGGAAAAAAATCGTCTTGTTATCAATTTTGATATCTTGGTTGTTCCATATAATCGTTTTCTTTGTGCACGACATCTTATTATTCTGCTTCTCCTTAAACTCAAACCAGTACTGTAACATTCTCTGATAAAAGAGTGGTAGCTCATTGATGTCAAGATCCTTGCTGTTACAGTTACATGTTGAGAGGAAGGTTAAGCCTCCCAAATGTGATGTTGCTTCGTTTGGAATAACCGTCCATGCCGAATTCTCGCTCAGGTGAAACCTCTTTATCCAAATGGACTTTAAGGCTTTGTTCATTAACGTAAAATCGATCATATTTAAGCCCCCGTTTTATTTATTTATTTATTTTTTTTGATTTTGGCTATTTTGTTTTCCCAGATAAAATTAAAGGTGACTTTGTTTACCTGATCGCAGAAGTGTTCAGGGACTGGTAGTACAGATGCATTGTAAATAAGGTTTGAAAGGCCCATAATCTTACCTAATAGAGTTAGTTTCCGTCTCTTCCAATTGCTTAAGGGCTTTTCCAAAACATCCAACTTTTCATAGAAGTTAATTTTTCGCCAACCTTTTCTGAGTTCGAGAAGTGTATTCCTAAAGCCAAAACAGAGTCTTTCGGCCACTTAACGTTGAATGGGGTGTCTTCTCTGTTCTTCCGTTTTCCCAACCACATTGCTTCTGACCTCGTGTGGTTAATTTTTAATCCCCAGCATCTTTCAAACTTTTGCAAGAGGTCAAGCAAAAGACTCATTGATTCAGGGCTTTTTAGAAAAACTGTTGTGTCATCCGCATACTGTGTGATTTTTATTTCGCGCGCTCCTACTTTGATGCCTTCAATTTTCGGATTTTTCTTAATCGCAAGTGGAAGAATTTCAATACCAAGTACGAAGAGTGTGCCTGATAGTGGGCAACCCTGTCTGACACCTCGCTCCAGATTGAAGAAATCAGAGGCATAACCACTGTTTGTGACACAGCTAGTAATGTTGCAATAGAAAGTTTGTACCCAATTTTTTAAGTCAGTACCAAAATTAAGTTTGTCGAGAGCTTTAAAAATGAAGTTCCATTCTATAGAATCAAATGCCTTTTCGAAGTCGAGGAAGATAGCAAGACCAGGGAGGTTTTTTGCTGTGGTGTAGCTGATAATATCACTAATGAGTCTTACGTTTTCATCGATATACCGTCCTTTGATATAGCCGGTTTGATCAGCGTTTATCACAAACGGCAGAACGGCTTCCAGTCTTGTTGCGATTGCTTTCGTGGCAAATTTGGTAGTCTGTGTTTAGAAGTGAGATAGGCCTTAGGTTGCCAAGAGGATTGGTCGGTTTGTCCTTTTTTGGTACTAGTGTTATGATACCTCGTCTTTGACATATTGATAATTGGCATTTTTCAAAGCCATAATTTATGCTTTCGACAACATTCTGTTTAACGTAATCCCAGAAGAATTAGTAAAATTCGCATGTGAAACCATCAGAGCCTGGACTTTTACCATTGTCCATGTGTTTTAAAGCTTGGTAGCACTCCTGTTCGGTTAGCACGCCTTCACATTTTTTAGATTGCTCCTCATTAAGAGGTGTCAACAGGTTGTTGTTAAAGAATGTATCAAACTCGGAGTCATTGGGATTTACATTTCTAGTAGAGTATAGATTTTTATAAAAGGTTTTCTCTTCTTTAAGTATTGTTTTTGCGTCATCAGTTTCTTCACCGTTAGACAATTTTTAGCTTTGAAGTCTTTTTCCTTAAGAAGTTTCTCTTTTCTAGTTTAAGAAAGTACTTAGAATTTTTTTCTCCGTTCTCATACCATCGCACCTTACTGCACAAAATCGTACCTTTAATTTTTCGGCTGTTCGATAGTTTTTCAAACTTTGCTTTTAGTGTATAATACTCGTTCAGCAAAGTAAGGTCTTTCCTCGAGGAACACAGTTTTTCTTGCAGATCATTCAGTTTTATTAGCAGCTGATTTTCTTTGTCTTTTTCTGATCTGGTTTTTCTCTTGGAGTACTGCACTGTAAAGCTTCTGATTTCCATCTTGACGAAATCCCATTTTCGGCCAAGATCTGAAACATCCCTGTACTTTTCTATGAAAGCCGGAATATTTTCACACATTTTTTTGACATATTCTTTATCTTCTAGCAAGCTTGCGTTAAATTTCCAGAAACCAGCGCCCGATTTTTGGCGTTGGTCGCACGATTGTATATTCAACATAACGGCAGAGTGATCTGAGAAAGGAGTGTGCATAATATTACTCTCTTTTGTTAGATAGCCTAAATCAGCTGTGATTAGAAAAAAATATAATCGGCTCTGGGACTTGAATGCTTTGTCATGCCACGTGAACGACAGGGTTTGAGGATTTAATTCACGCCAAATATCCGTGAGAGCGAAGTTAGAGCATAGATTTCCAATTTCATTTATGACAGTGTGTTTGTTCGAACCTTGTTTCACACTTTTTCTGTCTTTTGGCGTTAGCACGCAATTGAAATCCCCTCCAATTATAAGTTGCTATCTGAAAATCCGCGTAGAGTTTGGTTTAAATCTTGGTGAAACTTGATTTGTTGTGGAATGCCATTTGGAGTGTATACATTGGCAAGAACAAGGTTTTGATTATCCAGCTTGATTTCCAGAATAATTGATCTTCCATTTTTGTCTTTGATACTTTGATACTTATCACCTCTAATTGATGTCTGGGGTTAACAAGAATCATTACACCTTTGCTATGGTTTGATCCATGGCTGTTCTAGAAGATATTTCCACCCCATTCCGATCGCCAGGTGCTTATAGATTGTTCGGTGCTAAAGGTTTCTTGGAGAACATAGCAGTGAGCGGTCTGCCTATGAAGCCACTTAAAGATTTTCCTACGTTTAATAGAATTATTTAAGCCTCTTACGTTTAGGGAAATTATTTTAAAAATAATTGATGAAATTCCGTGATCCATCATGCATTAATGCATTAAAGCAGTTACCAATTGACCTGAATTTGTTTGGACTTATCTGAACCTAGCCGGGCGTATTTGACTCGCTTGCTGTAAAGCATAACTGCATCTAAAAAAGTAGGATGTAAACACAGGATTTACAAAACAAAACAATAACAACATGATATCACGTATTATGTAAAACGCTCCTGAGGGAGTGTTAAGGTTCGCCGGTGTATGCAAACTCGGCTCCATTTAGGTTGTTTAGAGTTATATTTGAAACTGTACAACGCTCTTTTTGTTGATAAAGGCAATTCTAGATTGAAAATTTAATACGAAAACGAGGAATAAAGCTTTAAGCCCTGGCCAAACGTAGGGTAAAAGCATAGTTACAAGAGGCAGAAATTGACTTACGGTGTGATTTCAGTGTCCATCGGGCTCTTAAAAATATATATACAATAGTTGTCAACAGAGAGTGAGGTTGTTTACCATTTACAAAAAAATTCCGGAAATTTCGATGGAAATTTCCATCTGGTGATAAAACGTGTTCCAGACTTCCAGTTAACTCAAGTCTGTTCGCCGCCCAGTAATTGCGATTTTACGCGCGAAAATTAAACATTTGGCCGTGAATAGCCTGAAACTGGTGAGACCTTTCAAAACTTGTAAATGGAACACATTTCCATCGGAGAGTTTCCAATTGGAAAACGGGACTACCTTTTCAGACGTCCCGCTGCTCCCGGAAATTTTCCAGTGGAACGAACCAAAGTGTCGTGTACCATTTACAAACCAACCGGAATTTCCGGAAATTTTTCCTAAATGGTAAAAAACCTGAATATCGTGCTACGTTGCGGATTTGGCGGTGTTTACAATAAAATTTGCTCTTGCACTTAAATTGCTTACAATCTTTGAAATGCATCGGCCAGTGAGAAAAAATCTCAGTATGTATGAAATAAAAACATTACACCATGGAAAATGCTTGAACGAATTTTATTCACTTGTCTCCATGCATAAAAAAACTCACTCGTTCGCTGCTCTCACTCGTTCCATTTGTTGATGCGTCGCAACTCGTGAATAAAGATCGTTCGAACGCACTTTCCTTGGTATAATCACCATATCACTATCCATCCTGACCAATCGCTCATCGATTCTATCTAGGACGTTCAGCTTTCCGGCTAGTTCTGTACATGAGGCATAGGTCATGTTACCGTACATGACGCATAGGTTATCCTCTTCAGAACGGCAGGGACAGCGGAACGTATTTTGCATTAGGAGGGGGGGGGGGGGAATAAGAAGCAAGCCGGAGACGCTAACTTGTAGGGGGTTCTGGGGAAATTCTCCGCCACAAAATTTTTAAATCTTGAATCTCGGAAATGCTACTTTCACCATCCTCGGCGAGATATCAAAAAAAGAAACGTGGATTAACCGTAAAACCGTTTTAATTTTTTTTTATTTTTTGCGAAGCCCCCCCGGCTCCGCCTTGCCTGAACTGGAACACCGTGCTCTCTTCTTACACGATTTTGGTGGCATAGACAAGTTTACCCGTTTGCTTGAGAGGAGTTTTTGCCGGAGGACGAAAATTCACGTCTACTCCATCAACCATCCCAATCCAGTCATGTTTTTTATACTATATTTTGCAATGCAGAAACCCAAGTGCGTCTTTTCGGAACCTTTTTCCTATTGTTAAGTATGTACATGTGCGGAAAGGCTATCACTCTTTCAAGCGACAGTTCTGAAACTTCGCATTACAGACATAGAGAAGAATGATGGAATGTAATTATCTGGTGGACGAACAAAAAGAGCTAAGGAGAGATCTTTTGTTTTCGTCCACCAACATGGCTGGCGGCATTCTCTAGATGTAACGTACCGATAGAAATCCTTCGTAAGCATAATTGATTTCATCTATTCCCGGTGCTCTCTCTGACAGTTGCTCTGTTGATTGGGGTGTTCCACAAGGATCCTGTCTAGGTCCCCTATTATATATCATCTACTCTTCAAAACTATTCCATGTAATTGAAAGACATCTTCCAAACTCTCATTGCTATGCGGATGATTCACAATTATATCTTTCCTTCAGGCCTGACGTGTTGTTTAGCCAACAAGATGCTACATTTGCCATGCAAAATTGTATAAAGGACATACGCTTGTGGATGGAACATGACAAACTCCTTCTCAATGATGAAAAAAACGGAATTTCTTATCATAAGAACCCGACAACAGTTAACTAAAGTTAATATTTCTTCGATTACCGTGGGCGATTCTGATGTAATGAGATCGTCAGTTGTGAAAAAAATCTTGGTGTTTTTATTGACGACAAGCTGTCGATGAACTCCCATGTAAACAAAATTTGTAATACATCATTCTATTATCTTCATAACATTATGCGAATAAGAAAACAGTTATCTCGTAAATCCACCGAGACCTTAATTCATGCGTTTGTGTCAAGCCGATTAGATTACTATAACAGTTTACTCTACGGACTTCCACAAGTACAAATTGAAAAGTTACAAAGAGTTCAGAATGCAGCTGCGAGACTAATTTTCAAGGAACCAAAGTTCAGTCATATCACACCAGTCTTATATCAGCTTCACTGGCTTCCAATTAAGTACCGCATTAAATTTAAAATTCTGCTCTTTACCTTTAAAGCTATTCACGGCATGGCACCTGACTATATCTGTAAATTGATCAGTCGGAAATCATCAACTTAGATATTTACTCAGATCTAGCGAAAGAATTATGCTTGAGACTCCTAGTGGCAAGATACTCTCAACACTTGGAGGAAGAGCTTTTTGTTACGCAGCTTCGAAGCTTTGGAACAATCTGCCCTGTAAAATATCTAGCCTTGACTCTCTTTCAAGTTTTAAGTGCCATCTTTTTAAACAAGCTTTTAATTTGTAATTCTTATACATTTTAATTCGTCAAATATTTATTGTTTACCTTGTAATTATTATTGTTATTATTATCTATACATTAATTTATTTTTAATCATAACTGCTTGTAATTTTATTTATTTTTATTTATTTTATTAAATTGTAAAGCGCATTTGATCATGTTCGGCATACCTACAAGCCTTTAAGCCGAGTGTGACTACCAAAGTAAATGTGTAGCCAGTGGTATATCACACGAGTTGTGCTCCGTAATTATTATCTATCATGCTGTTGCATACCTGGAATAGAGTTCAGTACTTCTGTAATATTTTTTGCTGAAATAAATACCTTCTTTGACCGTAGTATCACCAAGATTACCCTGTCACTAGGAGCTCGAGACTGAAAGATTATTGAGCGCGTAATGAAGAAGTCTAAATTTGAAACGCTTCCGTGACGGAACACTGCTCATGAAGGCCACTTTGTTTTCTCTTTATCGA
>NC_090877.1:2396178-2401178 GCF_036669935.1 Montipora foliosa | reverse complement strand
GGAGGTAAACCCCTGAAGCAGGTTATGGTTCCTGTGCAGCTGAGAGGTCGAATAATGGAACTAGCGCACGGATCGATCATGGGAGGTCACATGGGAATAAAGAAAACGACTGATAAGATTCAAAGCGCGTTCTATTGGCCAGGCATTCAAGGGGACGTGACTCGTTATTGTAAGTCCTGCGATGTATGTCAGAAGACAGTTAACAAGGGTTCCGTACCGAAGGTTCCCCTAGAGAAGATGCCATTAATTGACAAGCCGTTTAAGAGAGTAGCAATCGACCTGGTTGGACCTATTGTTCCCCCGAGTGAGGACGGTCATAGATATATATTGACATTGGTCGGCTTTGCAACTCGTTATCCTGAAGCTGTCCCGCTGAAGAACATTGATACTGAGACTGTCGCAGAAGCGTTGGTGGATATCTTTAGTCGTTTGGGAGTGCCTGAAGAGATCTTGAGCGACCTTGGTACGCAGTTCGTCTCTGAGTGTATGAAGGAAGTGACGCGGCTTTTGAGCATTAAACAGCTCACCACGACTCCACATCATCCTATGTGTAATGGCCTGACGGAAAAGTTTAATGGAACAATGAAGAGCATGTTAAAGAGATTGTGCAGTGAATAGCCAAGACAGTGGCATCGCTATATTAACCCGTTGCTGTTTGCATATCGTGAAGTTCCCCAGGAGTCTACTGCTTTTTCGCCGTTTGAGTTGCTGTATGGAAGGGCTGTCAGAGGACCGATGTTTATTCTCAAAGAGCTTTGGACGAAAGAGTTGGAGGAGCCTGAAGTAAAGAACAGCTATCAGTATGTGTTCGAGCTGCGCGAGAAGCTTGAAGATACCCTCAAGCTGGCGCACACTGAGCTTCAGAAAGCCCAGAACAAAGGCAAGCATTATTACGATCGAAAGACTAAAGTCAGGAAGTTTTTACCTGGAGATAAAGTGTTAGTGCTGCTACCGACCGACCACAACAAGCTCCTAATGCAGTGGAAAGGTCCATTTGAGGTTAGTGCTGTAGTTGGTCTCAATGATTATAGAGTGAGAGTCAAAGGAAAAGAGAGGGTTTACCATGCTAATCTACTGAAGAAGTATTTTGAGCGAGAGGATCCTGTTTCCGTTGGAGCAGTTGCTGTTGAAACGAACGCTAACATTTGTAAGAACGAACATGTTGAGAGTGAAGTAGAAGAAGTTGACCCTGTGGATAGTATTGATTTTCTGGAGATTGGTGGTTATGTCGCGAAAGAGTCAGTCAATGATGTGACCATAGGAGATAACCTTTCTCATTCTCGTTCATGGGTTTGGCTGGATATTACAGAGATTTTATCCCTAACTTCGCAGCATTAGCAGCCCCGCTGTCAGACCTCACGCGTAAAGGCCAACCTAACAAAGTTGAATGGGGTGAGGCACAGGAGAAAGCCTATCAGAGTATCAAGGTCCTCCTAACAAAGGAACCAGTCCTTCGACTGCCAGATTCAAGGAAAACCTACTTTCTGCAGACTGATGCTTCCGACAGTGGTATTGGCGCTGTATTAGTGCAGAAACATGATGGCAAGCTATTCCCCGTTTGCTACGCAAGTAAGAAATTGTCAAGTGCGAAGGGTAGTTATTCAATCATCGAGAAAGAGTGTTTAGCCATTGTGTGGGGATTCAAAACGTTTCATCTTTATCTGTATGGAGTTCCCTTTGTGCTACAAACCGATCACGAGCCACTGAAGTACATGAACAGTGCGAAGTTTGCTAATGGACGCCTAATGCGTTGGGCTATGTTTCTTCAGAGTTGAGGCTATTAAGGGATCCGAGAATGTAGGAGCCGATTATATAAGCAGAGTAGAGGAATAACTTAAGAGACACTGGACTGCCTCCTCAGTTGGTACTATCTAACTAATTTTTCGTTGTTAGTAGAAATTTAGGAAATTTCTTCTCAAGAGGGACAGTTCATTTTTTATGGGGTAGGGGGGGCTGGTGGAATTTGGAGGAGTATAATTTGAAAATTGTATGACCCCCCCCAATTTCCGATTTTTTTTTTTGTCCTGCCCCCCCCCCCCCCCCCCCTCATCAGAGTAATTTTTTGGAAGGCCCCCCTCCCCCCCCCCCTGAATAAAAAATACATATGGTGTTAAAAGTTACCGCAGCATTAAAATTTCGTTCTGTTACATTTCACATAATTTATTGAAAGAAACCTAAAAGCTAGAAAGCTGCTTTTAACAAATCACTCAAAAGAATGAAAAGTCAATTTCTGCTCTTCTTGTTACAGCTCGTCCTGAGCGTGTTGTAGCTGGCCGCTCGTCTGCGTATTCCTCATCTGAGGCGATAAAAGCAAGAACGACATCATTTGAGTCGTCTTCAGAGTCAGGGGCATCACTCTTGTAGTCATCATCAGTTTCCTCTCCCTCACTGCTTTCATCACTGCTGTTTAGTTGACCTGATTCATTCCTGCCTCCCACTTCGGCTTGTCCAGTTCTGAGAGTATTCATTCGCAAGAAGTGTCCCATAATTGTCTTCACTTTGTCATTCTTGTTGCTCTTCTGATGCTGTTTTAATAGCCCATGATGTTTAAGTATTTGTTCAATTCTGGCACACGGAGCTTTTTTAGCTTGGTGGCATCTTCACACAAATTAGCCCAATGATAATCTTCATAGGACTTTTCTCTTGCCTCCCTACTTTCCCTTGCCCTTTCCTCCAGTCTCTTCTTTTTTTTGAACTCCATGACCTCAAGATGCTGGAGATAGTCAACCACAAACTTTGGTTGCACAATGAATTTGTCTCCAAATCTAGCTACGCTCTCTGGGTCAGACAAAACCGGCATGCGCCTCTTTCAACTGGACTCTTGGTTGCCAATCGTCTGGATAACGCCCCTCATTTGGGGTCTGCTGATAAGGAAGGTAGTGGTACTTTGGAAGGCAGGCATGATCAGGAAATGGTTTGGGGCATCTCCCTATAGGTGGTCCAGTCCATTCACAACAAAAAGAACAAACTTGTCCTACCTTTACTCCACAAGAAAACTTCAGAAATTTCTCAGGAAAAGCCTTGGTAACGAGGTCAGTTCCAATTACAGGACTCAAATTATTGGTCTTTGTTTAATAAGCGCTTGATAACAACATTTTTATGAATGAAAAGAAAGTTGTTACTATTCAAGACTGTTATTATGGTACGTTCACTGTTATTATAAAATATATAAAAAGCTGTTGAGTTTTCTTGAATACCCTGGAAATGTTTTAGTATATTTGTTATAAATAAAAGAGGTCAATTTTTTCCTCAATCTGTAAAATCTCTTATCCTATTTTTAATCTAATTTTTTCGTCCAACCCCCCCTTTTCCTTCATTTTTTTTCGGCTGGCCCCCCCTTTCAAGCCAATTTTTTTTTAGGGCCCCCCCCCCCCCCCCAAAATCCCACCAGCCCCTCCTTTCTCATAAAAAATGAACGGTCCCAGAGGGGGTTATGTTACGAAAAATAGTATTGCGTGACAAGCGTTACTTTCTAGAAGCTTCGCGAGAGTTCGTAGTTTGTTTATTTTTAGATTCATGCGTAAGCGTTTCTAAATCGGTGTGTTTTGTAATCTTTCCATAATTAGATTGATTACTAATTTAGAAAGTTCTAGAAGGTTATTGTCAGAGTATATAAGTAGACGAGTCCAAGCGGAGTGTTTTTCTAACTAGTTTTTCACAAGCGAAGAGAGTTGGCGTTGGCCGTGTTTAGTCAAGTGTGACAGAAGCAGTGTTTATTCAAGTTGGCGGAGGCCGTGTAAGTTTGTCGAGTACGTGTTGTTCAGAGTGTTACTTCGTGGAAACTACGTTCATTTTGGAATAAATCTTCTTGTTGTTGTTCCGGCAACCCTGCGTTCAGTTTAGTTTGCAAACTACCTTTCCTCAAAACATTCGAACTCGTAACAATGCTGGATTCAGCCATCTGGAATGTTATGAATGACATATTTACTCTAATCTTGCCTGTTGACCGCATGACGAAATCGTCGCTACAGAACCTCCAGCAGAGGTATTATTTATTTATTTTTTATCTTTTATTTAAAGATTCACCCTAAGGTGGGTGTTAAATACAATAGGACACTAAGTCTCCTACAAGGTATTTACACCCAAGAAGGTATTTATACCGATGTCTATTTCTTGTTTCAATCAATTGATAGTCCAGTTCGCGATCTTCATGTTAGCTACCTAGAGTTGGAGGCCACCGGCCGCATCATTCACAACACTGTTAATCTGGAACCTTTGCAGCTGGATACCGGTTTTCACTTACCCATATTAAGACTTAATTACAAGAATAGTTTTTCACATGTTTTCTGACTTTTCTGTGTTGCTACACTAGTGTTTCACCCGCCTTTGCCTCACCGGCTGCTTTCACTTGAAACCAGTTTATCTGATGTCACACTACATGCTAAAAAATAGACATAAGGCCCTCGTTATTTCCATTCCAACAACCTGTTCCAAAACATACTATTGCTAATTAGCTGTGTCACCTGTTGAAGGGAAAGGACAAATGGACCCGGTCTATGGACCCCTATTTGTTATTATTTTTATTATTTTATTTTTATTTTTTGCTAAAAAGTGTCCCAAAGCATGCTAATGAGCTTTTTAACCTCAGAAAGGACGATTTCCTGACAAAGGGGATCTGTTCACTTTGTGACAATGTTTAGATTGGGTATCAGTTACAAATTATTTCATTTTGTCATTACTAACAACATTTTGTCATTACCCAAAGAGAACAATAACAATGTCTGTTCATTTATCACTGGTATTTTATTGTTATAAAATATGTTAATGTTTATATATATTGTTCATGTTGGGGCAGGCTAATTTGGGAGTCAATTGTTGGATAGATCAGATCATCGGAACTTAATATGTTAAGGCTTACACTAATTTGTAAAATGAAACAAAAGGAACAGAAATACAGATGATATTAAATTTCATTTCATTATATTGTCGTGATCAGAGTGATTGATTATAAAACCATATTTCCGAAATCAAATAGATTTTCACACTGGAAAATGATGTGG
>NC_090877.1:2383678-2391178 GCF_036669935.1 Montipora foliosa | reverse complement strand
TCCTTTTCCATTCTACAAAAGGTACAAATATCGTTTTCTCTAATGCCTATTTTATTTAGAAAATCATTCGTCGCTAAACGCCTATGAAGTAGTTTAAACTGAAAAATAATTAATTTGGTAGATTTAGTGCTGCAGAAAGGGAGTTTGTAAGCCATCTCCCAGTCAATTGTTTTGGAGCACTGAAGGCTGCAGTCGACACACCATTTCTCTTGGCTTTTCCTAGGGCTGCTCTGTTTAGCGCTGATCAGCTTTTCGTAAGCCAATCTATTGGGTTTAGGAGCTTTTATGAAGTTTTCTACAAAAGTACTGAAATTTCTGTTTTTTTTTCATTTTTGTCTTCTATGGCATTCCTTAACAATCTTATGCACGATACCACCCCGTGATAAACAAGAAAATTTGTTTTGACGTCGAAGCGTTCCTTGAATTCAGTGAAAGATAGCAGGTTATCTGTGTCTTTCATTAAATGCCTGACGTTTTGTATTCCTTTGGAAGACCATGATTTGTAGTAAAGAGGTTTATTTCCAATTCTCACAAGTGAATTTTGCCACAGAGGTAAAGAGAGAAAATTTTCGGTGAAAGTTATGTTATCGTCATAACTGATTTCTGACCAGATTTTTAGAATTTCTGTTGTAAAGGGGTCTGATATATGTATGAAATTTGCCAAATCATTTTTGTTGAGGTTACCCTTAAAGATAGCAGCCCCGCCAAAATCGTGTAATTCAGAATCAAAGAACAATTTCCATTTACCACTATTATCGTTGTCCAAATATTTTTTGACCCATGTTGATTTGAGCGCTTTATTAAAAGATTTAATGTCGATCATCCTTAAACCTCCATTTTTATAATCACTGATCATAACATCTCGGTTAATTTTGTCCCCTCTTCCACTCCAGAGAAAGCTGTAGAACATGTTGTTAATTACATCTAAAGCGGCATGGTTCTTTGGCAACGGTGATAGAATATAAACAAGCTGAGAAAGGATTAAACTTTTTAATACAACGATTTTCCCTAAGAGGCTTAGACGACGGTATTCCCTGCAGCTTAAGCAGTTTCTAACCTTTCCTAAATTTTCGTTGTAATTTGCTTTCATGCTAACCACGGGATCGGTCGCAATCGAGACACCTAAGGCCTTAAGTTTGTCTGTAACCCATTTTAAATCTTTTTCGGGACATAATTTATCCTGACGCCCAGCGCTAGCTCCAGTCCAGAGGACTTCTGTTTTCTTGTTGTTAAGCCGCAAGCCAGATATCACACCGAAAAGATCTTGGTCGAGTAAGGCAGATATAAAGGACTTTTTTCATGGTCGTGTCGTCAGCATATTGACTAATCTTGATTTCATTTCCACACACAGTAATCCCTTTTATATCTTTGTTTTTTCGTATTTTGTTGGCTAATATTTCTGCACAAAGGATGAAAATATAAGGCGAAAGAGGGCAACCTTGCCTAATTCCTCTTTCAGGAATGAAGTAATTGCTTCCCCATCCGTTATTAATTAAGGACGCAGCTTTCTATGTTACGGTAGCACACTTTGATCCAGCTTATTAATGACGATCCGAAATTGAAAGAACCTAGCGTTTTCCATATAAAAGACCATTCAACTGTGTCAAACGCTTTTTCAAAATCTAAAAACAGTAACAGTCCGGGAATATTATGAGCAGCAGTGTGATTTCTTAAGCCATCAATTAATCTTATGTTTTCACCAATAAATGTTCCTTTAAGAAAAGCGGTTTGGTCACTATTTATTATTTTTGGAAGTACATTTTGGAGTCGATTTGCAAAGGCCTTAGGCCCGTTTTAAAAGTCACATTTTACATGTACCGAATCTAATGCAAATGAGAAAAATCTATTGTTTTCGCTCATTTGCATTGCATTCGGCACATGTAAAATGCGACGTTTAAAACGGCCCTTAGCCGCTATTTTATAGTCGGAGTTTAGTAGAGTAATTGGTCGCCAGTTTTTAACAAAGTAGGATTTAAAACATGTTTAACATAAACGATTTTAAAAGGAAGCCATATTTAGCTGAGAAACCGTAGAAATGACTTTTTTTCTTTTTTGTTTATAGCTTACTGAATACATGTATGTTATGTAATGTATTGTATTATTGTATTCCGGTGTAAGTAAATGTTGTTATTTAAGAAATTATTATAAAAAAAAAAACAACAAAAACTATAATACAATATTGAAAATAAGGGTAAACTAACGAATAATACAACGTTTTCAAGGCAAGCTTAGTAAGCCAAGGACTTGATCTACCAATAATATTAATAGATTTAGGAATTTTGCAAGCAATATGTGAGATATGTGGTTTCCATGAAAGGTTTTCATCCAAAATAACACCAAGAAATGTAACTTCCTTAACGCGGGTCATCTTGTAACGTGAAGACGGAAAAAAATACTTTTCATTTAACAGAACCAAGTTTCCATCCCAAGGAGACAACACAATAGAAACTTTAGATCGGTCTTGATAATCCCGAATTGGGGTACACAAAACAGTAGATGGTACCTGTTGGATTAATCACAGCAATTTCTGATTCTCAAACAACGCTTATGATAAAGACCAACATGAATCTGCTGAATGTCAACCTGTCACTCCAAAAGCTGACATCGAAATTTTAAAAGATTTCACCAATAATATACTCGAGGTATCTACTCGTAGTGACCACTTCAACCGGATGCTTTATTGAGGCGTCATATCGGCCTTAAGGTACGTTTACAATTTTTTTTTTAGATTTAGCATGAACAAGAATAATGAAGCGAGAACTAGACCTGTAAACAAAATAATTATTAGTAACTGCGTATGCTGAACCTTTACTAATCTCGCTTATACATAAATTGTTATCAAGACATTCAAAAATAATAGGGTTTTATAGGGAATACATGAGAAAAATGCGCCACCTTGATGTGAGTCAGGTATATCATGAATGATTCCATGGATCCCTTGTATTTTCTCGGTATACATACGAGCCTTTAGGCTTACTGTGATAGTAAATTTATAACCCGTACCACTAGGTGTGTTCCGTAATTATTTTATACCATGTAGTTGCATGCCGGGAAGGTGCACTGGAGTTCCGTACTTCTAGGATATTTTTCGCTTAAATAAAAACCTTTTTTGACCGCACTATCACAAAGATTACCCTGTTCTAGACATTAACATTGCAACCAGAAGAGAAAATTGCGTAATGAAGCTAGTTAAGGAGTCTAAATTTGAACTTCGCTTTTTTGCGTGGACACTGCACTTAAAGGACACTTTATTTCCTCTTTGTCGATTTTAAGAACAGGATAGGCGGGGCTTCGTTGTACAAACAAAAAAATTGTAGTGTTCTACGGTGTTTGATTAACTTTTGAATCTTGGATAAATTTATACCAATTACAGAAGACATTTTCAAACAAGTAAAAAAAAAAAAAAGAAAGAAAATTAATGGACATCCGAAATCATTTGTTCAAAAAAGAGAGACTAGCTTAAAACTAAACCTGAGTTAATTCGAATGATACACTCAAAGAAATAATGATAAAATTAACAAATGAGTGGCACTTTCAGTCCGACTCTAATTTTAAAATTAATTGACAACTTACAAAATTTTTATTAAACTTTTTCCTTATTCCCTAGTTCCTTAGTCCAGCTGGTGAAATACTAACTTGAACGAAAATAAAGATTTCATTTTCTGTAATGACATTTATATTTTCATGATTTTTAATTTAGTTTTTCGTTACCCAGCTGAACATCTAACTAAACAATTTTAATTTCGCTCAAGCGTTCATGAGCATGCGAATTTTCCGTCTCGATGTAAGCGTCCAACAAAAACAACAACAAAATGGTGAAAAAAGCTTCTTAAAAAAACTTTCATACAAGATGAAATACGACGTCTTTCTAGTTTTTCCTAAATCTAGAATTTGAGCAAGATGATTGTGCGCCTAAAATTTAGGAAAAAGTCTGAGAATTTTCATTATCCTTTTCGTTTGAAGTGGTATGAACACTACTCCTTCCAGCAAATTTTCCGGGATACATTCCTGAACTGGACGACACGTGTGGGTCGAGTTTGTCGGCTCTTTGCTCAACTCCTGGAGAGATTTCCTGAGAGATTTTCAGCTAAATGGTGTCACCGATTTTACCTTTCATCAAAGTTAAAATCATAGTGTCTTTGACCGGGAATTTCAGTATACACTGAGAACGGTATAAAATCCAAATACGTTAAAAAATTGAAAAACGCTGACATCAGTTTTGTACATTGAACTGTATTAAAATAGTCCAAAGAATTGGAGCTGAGACGGACAAAAAATTTTTGAGTTGTAGCTCTGTAGAAGGTCAACTCTTTTGCAATAGGCGAGAAAACGTCCAGTAAAGTTTTATGGCCAAATTACGATTTTGCTGCAACACTGTAAATGTGCTTTTTCGGGGCTTTTACAAGATTGGATGAACTTAAGTATTTTACAAATCGCTACTCAAAGCCACATCGTTTATATTTCTACCAAAATAAAATCCGGATATATATCGATATATCTCGAACCTATGACGAAACTTTAATTTAAATAAACGTTTTAGAAGATTCCACCACAATTTGGAATCATCGTCACTTGTCACTGTACTGCTTAATCCGTGAGTTGCAAATATCCTCTCCTGGCTACTGATGGCTACCTTAGCGGAGTTTATTTTGAAATACTTATAATTTCCACATGTCTACTATAATAGTCAGTGCGAAAGTATAGTCTCCTGATGGCAGTGGACCCATGAAGTCAGTCGCAATGTCTTTCCAAGGTCATTGAGGCAGTACAGTTACGTGAAGGGTTCAGAATTGCTAATAATCCACTCAAAATTAGTGAAAGCCATGACATGTTTTGCAAAATGCTCCAGTTTCCTTATTAATGCCAGGCCACCATTCCTTAGTTCATAACCGTTGTTTCGTGTTCACCATCACGGCATCACAAAACACTCTGGTACCAGGAATGCTCCAAGACCAACTGTGCTAGCATCATTACTATTAGTGATCTTTTTCTTTGCTTTACGCGATAAAAATATCCCAAATAGGCCAGTTTCGTATTCTAGCGGTTGGACTGGACTAGCATGAGATGGAGGCTAATGCGGGCAAATTAATTTGCATTTGAAAAGATTTTCCCGCATTAGCCTCCACTCTATATGCTAGATCCAGTCCAGCCGTGAGAATTCGAAAATGGTCTATGCGGCATTGTGTGCTTGGGCTAACCGTCTCCTCAGCCGGCTGTAAAGGCCGCTTTGTGCTCACGACCAAACAAATGGTTCTCCTTTCTTCGTCAATATCCTCAGAGGCTATCTCTAGATCTGCCATTGTCGCAAGGTCAGGGATAAATCTTGCTTTGAAATTCACTAGGCCTTTAATAGTAAGAAGCGGCCCTATGCCCCATTGGGGGCAATAAGGACTAATATATATATATATATATATATATATATATATATATATATATATATAACTAACTGCAGACAGTACTGTTTCGGCCTTCTGGGCCTCATCAGTGCAGTGCTGATGTCTAGGATGGAGGTTAAGCTATAAACCCACCCCAGATGTGCCACGCATGTGGTACATCCAAGCCATGCCAGAGTGCTCAAACTAGCGAGCTAGTGAGCATGCGCAATTGCTAGCGGCAATGGCTCATCCTAGTAGAGTGCTCAATTTGAACATGAAAGCAAAAGCTTTGTAATGCCAAAGAGCTATATCTAACTGCAGACAGTACTGTTTCGGCCTTCTGGGCCTCATCAGTGCAGTGCTGATGTCTAGGATGGAGGTTAAGCTATAAAGCCACCCCAGATGTCCCACGCATGTGGTACATCCAAGTCATGCCAGAGTGCTCAAACTAGCGAGCTAGTGAGCATGCGCAATTGCTAGCGGCAATGACTCATCCTAGTAGAGTGCTCAATTTGAACATGAAAGCAAAAGCTTTGTAATGCCAAAGAGCTATATCTAACTGCAGACAGTACTGTTTCGGCCTTCTGGGCCTCATCAGAAGGCCAAACGTAAGAAACGTTTGTGACTTCTGACACATTTTCTTGTTCACCTGCTTGGCTTAATTAACAGCATTGACGTTCTCTTTGGATGTTCCAGTCCCTTGCTGTAACAGTATTAGGCCTAGTCCTGTTCCGGGACTCCCTCTTGCCCCGCCTTGAAAATGGGCCTGGAACTTTTCCAGGCCCATTTTCAGGGCGGGATAAGAGGTAATACCGGAACGTAGATGAGAGCCTTGGTATATGAAACACACATTTCTCTTTGTTAAGGATAAGACCTAGCTTAACATGATCAGCTCTATCAGGACCATATACACAGTGTTGTTATCTGAAATGTTTGCTGTTCCACTTCATGCCGAACCGGGACTGATTAATCTGAAATAAATGTGTTTATTAAAAACTAAACTACAGATATCAGAATTCCAGCATTTTCATTAATTTGCTCGCCGGACAAAGGCTATCAGTTCATATACCTGTATTACCAAATATGGTCAAGGAACGCGTCCACTCAGCAATAAAACGAGCTGAAAACTCTTTTGCAGCTCTGGAAAAAATGGCCGACAAAAACCGTTTTGGACCGGAATTGAACGAGGCAGAAATCGATGCTTTAGTCGACCATACATGGAAGAGTTGTTGATCCTGGAGTTTTTAATAGAACAATTATTCTGCTCGGGCTTGCTAGAAAATGACTATTACCATGGTTAATAGAGGGGAATGGTTATGAAACCCGACAAATTTCTTTGTTGTCGGTTTTTGTTCTCTTTTTTGGCCTTGGCCATGCACAAAACACAATAGTTGTTTACTCCGTACTGAGGAACTAACCAATATACAAACGTGTTAGTTACGTAATTCATGCATAGTGTATGAGCGATAAGATTGTGCACGGTCGTGGACTTTCCAACCTAAATATTGGCATCTTTGTGTGCTCCTTTGATGTTTGACGAGCTTCCAAACCGTTCCACTCTATTAACTATGCTATAACCAACTCGGCGGTACGCGCGCCTTGTTGGTTATCTATCACTTCATATCCAGCGCACCCTCGTAGAATAATTGTTAAGTATCTAAACTTGGGGTTATATACGAAAGGGAGAAGTGATTCTTGCACTTATCTCATGGACACTTTAAGCAACTGTGTGTCATGTAGATACCCGAAAAAATTCAGCCGCCTTCAACGGGATTTGAACCCATGACATCTGCGGGGCCAGTGCAATGATCTACCAACTAAGCTATGAAGCCATTCATTTGGGAGCAGGCCCCAGTTGTTCGAAGGGTGCATATATAGCGCTGGATAAATCACTGTCTGCTGGATTACAGAAATATAGAATCATGATTGATATTACATTGTTATTGCAGGTCACACCCTCCTGACAAAGGCAACACTTTAAAAAGTTACATCCAAGATCTGATATATTGACATCCTGTCTGTCACCACCATGGCTCATTTGGATACACTGCTCACCTTCATTGTCAGCTTCTTAGCGTCAACAACAAGGTAATCTTTTAACACTGTTTTTTTTTTAAACGTTATT
>NC_090877.1:2366178-2371178 GCF_036669935.1 Montipora foliosa | reverse complement strand
CAGATATGAGGCTTTCATTAGAAATAAACCTTTATGGATAAGCGACAAGTACTTCACTCAGCAGCGTCTGGCGGGAGCCAACCCGATGTCCATCCGCCAGGTGACTATCCATGGAGGTAGGGCTTAAACTGTCGGCAGAAAAAGTGGATCTGTCTTACTTTGACTTGCAAAACTTGAGTACACTCGAACCTCCGCTAAAGGACGCCACCGGTAATCGGACGTCTCTCGTAAGCGGACACGGACACCTATTCGTGGTCCACAGAGTCTAAAATATCCTCCCGTATATCTAACGAAATGGGTTCGATTTTAACAGTTTAATCGCAGTCGACTGTCCTGGACAAAACATAGTCCTTTCGATTACAATTAGCTTTTTTTTCATTTCATTTCCTTTTTAAACTTTTCTTCAAGCCAGTCGTACGAAAATTTGTCTCCTTAAAGGGCCCCTGTGACCAAAAAATCAATTCATATTTTTCTTTGGATTTGAAACTATGTTAACAAAACACTAAGTGACCCACGTTTTAAGCCTTGATTTCAAAAAGACACCTCTTTATTTTATCTGTAATTTTCCTTTTTAATGGTCCGCCATCACTAATATTATGTTCTTGACAGAGCTGGATCAAGGAGAAAATGACGTCAAAGGCTCACTAGTTTAAGAATGCAATACGTGTGTACGCCGCAGAATTAATATGCAGCACGGGGGTTTTGTCTTTTAGACTTTTAAACTCACGCTTTGCATATATAATAAGCCGCGTTCACACGCTGAAATTTTAAGCTAGTGAGCCTCTGACGTCACTTTTCCCTGGATCCAACCCTCTGAGGTCCAATCGGTCAGTTTTGAACGTGAGTAATGGCGGACCGTGAAATCCAAAACTTACACTCAAAGTAAACGGCCTTTGGATAAAAATCAAAGCTCAAAATTTTGCCAGTCAGGTGTTAAGTAAACACACTTTCAAAATCTGAAGGAAAAAAGGAAGTGTTTTTTTTTTTTTTTATCACAGGGACACTTTAAAGAGCAAGGCAATTCTATACCATATCCTGCTCCTCTCACAGTTTATCCGCTTTCCCGTAATAAGAACTGCCTTGGCTGAGTTAGACGCACTCTTCAGGAACTTCCTCACCCAATCTCAAACAAATTCTAATGAACAAATGGCATCTTATACAAAACCAGCCCTTAAAAACTCTCCCCTAAGGAGGTCTTTGAATTTCCTATCTTGACCAATAAGAGTCGTGTTTTGCCTGCCTACTCACCTTGAAACACAACTACAAATTGTCTTAAGGAGCTGTAAAAGACTTGTTGTGGTGTATTATATGCCCTCTATTGGACTTGTTTTTTTTTCAACTTGAACGGACACCTCCCGTAAGCGGACACTTAGCCTCGGTCTCGAGGGTGTCCCGCTTACGGAAGTTTCGACTGTATCATACCCAAATGAAAAGTGACTCACAAGGTCTAGAATTTAATTTGTATACATGTCACGCCTCTTGATGGGTTCCATCTCTATCGCAGCGGTGACACAGTTCATTTTGGCGACCTCTCAGAAAGGTGAGCCAGTTTCCCCCGAAGGTCGTGGGTTCAATTCCCACCCTGGTCATAGTTTTTCTCTGTCCTTGTGTACCAATTTCCATTAGTAAGGCTAACGCTCATATGGTTGATATGGGGTTGAAAACTAGCACTTCACATTACACTCTAATCAGTTAAGTCCGTTGTAAATAAGTGTTTTGTCTGTGTTGTCTCCCGCTCTGTTTCTCTCAACTTTTAACGGTATTCTTCATTGAAATAGCAGCGTTCTTCTCCTTCCTCGGCTTCTCGAGCTCTCGACAGAAATTTCTCAAATTTTGTCGCTTCTCCTCTCGTACGCTTTCCCGCTCTTTATCCCGTTGTTCCTCGCTAATAGTAACTTCCTAAAGTAAACAAGTTTTTGAATGCGACATCAATGCCCACCCCATTTCCTGCGTAATTTCCCGCCAAGAAAAACGCGGGTTGCACATTTCTCGCCGAGAAAATATAACATACCCCTTACCACGACGGGCTGACACCTGATTCCCTTCCCTCCTCCGCAAAGAGTGTACGGGCGAGCGTACGAGACGTCAAAACCAAAATAATTATTTCTCGGATTAACAGTTTACCAAATTTTCAAGTAAAGCTATGATCCTCGCATTTATGGACGCAATTTTTTCAAATGCGCAGAGAAGCCGGAAAATTTCAGGACTTTAACCGGGTTTAAACCCGTCACCTCGCGATACCGGTGCGACGCTCTAACCAACTGAGCTATGAAGCCACTGACGTTGGGAGTGACCAACTCCAGCTTACTTGATTTCATATCCGCAGTTCAGTATTTGATTCATTTCATATATCACTTCGTTCATTGTTACCAATTTTTTTTAGCTATGGAGCTCCACTCTCGCGCACGCGTAAGTGCGCGCTCGAGGAGCTCCGCTATTATTTTCTTTCTGTAGTTAAGTCATCCGGATAAAAAAAGTCCGGATTAAGGCGCTATTTTCTTTTTGGGAGAACGTTCCGGCCAGACCCATCAAGTTGCAAAGAAAGTGCAACAATTTGAAGGAACACTTGCATAATAATCCCTCACATATTTCTGGAGAAGTATATATCATCCTCGAAGTGTGTTAATTTGAAGGCATTGTAATAATAATTGTCGCTGGTAATCGCCGTCGCAAAGTACCGCAACGACGCAGCTCAACGAGGTCGGACCGAAGGAGCTGTGCTGCCGGCTAGGCGCTCGGCCCCTGAACACGACCCATGAATGACCTCGGAGCACAGCACCACAGCCTGATGGAATAGGCCGGGAGTCGATTTTGAGGAGGGAGGAAAACCGGAGTACCCGGAGAAAAACCTTCGGAGTCAGATTGAGATCGACTGAAACTCAGCCCACATACGACCCGAGCTAGAGTTGAACCCGGGTCACAGAGGTGGGAGGCATGGTTGATGACCACTAAACCACGCGGATTCAAACTCTAATCTAATAGAGGACTTAAACAACGACGACGGTGACGGCAACGAAAACGACATTTGAAAATATAAATTCGCGTCATTATAATCACTTCGTGACGCGGGTGTAGTGGTATTTTCTCAAAAATGACATTAGGGAGCTTAAGCACGCGCGTTTTTGAGACGCGGACGGCAACCGCAAGTGAGCTGCTTTTCCTTTTAACTTGTCTTCACACAACCACATTTACATTACTAAGTATATTTTCTCTATTAGAGATCATTGTTCTCTTTCGGTTGCCGTCCGCGTCTCAAAAACGCGCGTGCTTAAGCTCCCTATTGGTCGGAACCACTCGTAAATTGCGGGAGTAAATTAAAATTTATTGTCAAGTGTTGACGTTCTTTATAAAACCTAAAATTTAACCATTTCACGTTGTTGTTCTGCAGACGATGGCAGACATGGGTAAAAGTGAAAAATTCACTTGTAGAGCGTGCAAGGCCATTGTTTTTGTCCCTCTAAATATACAAATTAGTCGCGTTCTCGTTGCCGTCACCGTTGTCGTTGCTCAAGTTTCCTATTATTGTTTTGCGGCGTTGTCGTAGCCGTAGCCATCGTCATTTCTTAAACTCCATAATTATTCAAGATCTCAGCGCTCGGGAAATTTGCAAAAATATTAGGCGGTCCATCATTTAAAGTATTTCGGATACAAACGCTTTCTTTTCAAAAAAATACTCAGGGAACACTGATCATTCAATCTCGAATGTAGCAGGCTACAGCAGTTATATAACTCCAACGATCTACAAACGTGAATAAATAAGACGATTGGTAAAGTAGTGACGACGATGCCTACGTCGAGAAAAATGCCACAAAACAATGATATCATTGGTTAAAAGAGAAAAAGAATCGTGCTGCACGCGCGAACACGCAGGTGCTTTACGTACAAGGACGAGAAATCATCAAATTTGAGGTTTTAATGACAACGCTATCATTTCTTGGTTTCTTTCAAAGCCTCTCTATCGCTTGAGAGCATTCCTCGCACGCTCGTGTTTGCGGAAACCCCTTGCGTAAATTCGCACGTTGTCTGTTTTATAAAACACCTTAAATGAAATGAAGCGGCACATTTATGGGATGAAGCAGGAGCCCATGACTAGGAGCCTACAGCTCCAATACTAGGTCTATATAACGGCATTTTCACAGATCAAGCTATTTTTAGACGAGTTCTTAAATACGATTTAGCTTGCACGAGTGCCAATCCTCATTCCCATGTGGATTAATTTCTCATGCAAGACTTGTGATTGACTGGAAAGGTCCGGTTTCGCGGGAAAATCAAACTATAAATAACTTGGTCTGTAAAAACGCCGTTTCATAGATGCAATGAAGTTGTAAGCTCATAGTCATGGGCTTCTGGATGAAATGAAAAGGGAACAAGGGAGAACTGTAATGTGAGGTGCTTTTTTCTACCTATGTAAACCGTATGAGCGTTAGCCTTATTATTGGAATTCGGCCCACACAATTGCAAGGACAGAGAAAAGCTCTGATCGGGGTGGGAATTGAACCTACGAGCCTCGGGTAAATACACCGCTGCTCTATCGACTGGGCTACAAGATTAGGCAGGAGTAGGTCGTGGGAATTTGAGATGTCAATTTCACGGCAATGAATAAGTACAAGTACAAGGAAGGGATACGTTTTTGCAAACGTTAGCCGTGTCGTTAGAAAATAAACCCATTTTCGTGATTTACCGCACGGATCTGGCTTCGTCTTGCATTTTGCACTACCAACTTACTGTGTCCACCACAGGTTGCAGTGTTGAGACAACAGAAGGTAAATGGTGCCATTTTCCATTCACCTACCGTGGAAAGGTTTACAGGAGTTGCACGACTGATGGCCATTACAGACTTTGGTGTTCAACAACGGATAATTATGATCAGCATGGCTTTTGGGGGAACTGCGCAGCCAGTAAGTTAAGATTAGTTCTCTACTTACACAAATCCTCTTTTACCCCCTCCCCCCAAATTTTGCGTAACCATTGTTTGCAATTTCTCCTGGGACATGAGTATG
>NC_090877.1:2356178-2361178 GCF_036669935.1 Montipora foliosa | reverse complement strand
TTAAAACATGAAAAATCATCGTGCTGCACGTGTGGCACAAATTTTAGCAACTATGTTTGCGGTCCTCTTCACAAAAACGACGTGAAATCACCAAATGTGAGGTTTCAAAGACAACGCGAGTGTACAAATGTGAATCTTTTATTCTTTACTTTTAATCTGAAACCACTAGTAACAATTATTTTTAGGAGAATTCGTCCACAATGTACGACGTGAACGCGATGCAATAATCGCGAAAGACGTTTTCGTCGACGTCGGCGTTGTCCTTATTAGTTCTTGAAACATGATTGCGCTCCTAGGAGTTCATATTAAATCACTCTGCGAGTCAAACTTCGCTTTTTGCAAAAGGGGAAAACTTGAAATTGGTCTTCCCGTAAAAGTATAAAGAAACGGACAATGATATAGTAGTTGTAGTATTGCCATCCTCCTTACCGTATAGCTCCGTTTAGTTTTTAAATGCAAAAGAAAAAGGGCTCAAACTTGAGGTGGTTTAAGAGCTCATATTCTTTCTATTTTGCGATTTAAGAGGTAGTAGGTGAGTAGAATTTGCTAGGTTTAGGTGGTTTCCAGTTTGAGGAGGAATTGAAGCTCTGACTAAAAGGTCCTTGAGTGATTTGTCCTTCCTGTAGGCGACAATAGGAGCATTAGAAAAAAAAAATTGCGCAAGTTTTGGGACGTTAGATATTAATTTGATGATGAAAATTACGGGTAAAATCATATTTAAGACAACGTTTCGGTGTCCTCATGACACCATCATTAGGTCAAAATATAATATTTAACAGATAACAAGAACATTAATGTTCAAGTTCAAGTTCAAAGTCCCTAAAGGCTAGGTGAAGAGTCTAGCTTTTATCGAGTCACTTTGAATATTTAGACACGGTTTGTGCTCGCGAATAAGGAACATCTCGTATAGAAGACAGTCAAATTTGCCGGAGCGTTTCTTACGAATGCAAAACATGTTAGATGTTATTGTTCTTGATTGGTGTTGACTTTGGCTGTGATTGAATATTGATCCAGATCTTTTATGCTCATCGATTCGTTGGTAGAGATGTCGACGCGTGTAACCAACACAGCTGTCATCACACCAGCTACATTCAAATTTGTAAACTACTGACGCTTAATAACTTTCGTGGACATGAGCCTTTCTTTCTTTCCTCTCATTTTCTCTTCGGTGTCTTTAATATATGACTGTTTTTAGCAATAGGTTGTAAAAGCGAATCGATGAAGCTTGAAATACGTTCTGTAGGACCACCACTACCGGAAGCTATCGATCTGCTGACTGGGTTTGGTTTGTGTATTTTCGTCATGCAGTGTATAGAATACCGGTATTCTGGGTGGGTTCTCGCTTTGATTGATTCATCTGAAAGTCATTGCGCCAATATGGTTGCTTGTATACAGTGCATTGACTATGTTGCTGACCTTCTTGTCCGTCGAGGACAGTATAGGATTGTAGATTGTAGAGGGATGTAAAAGTTTGTGTCACAGACTTCTACGTTGCCCTCTCGGATGTTGTCTTGGGCATCGATGACGACTGTTGTGGTCCCCTAATCAGCTTTTTTAATGTTCACCTTTCTATATGTGCGTAGTGCAGATAGTGCTTGTCGTTCTTGTGCTGACAAATTGTCTTTAGCATTGCTAAAGCATATTGAAGCAATTTCAAATTTTCAATTGGTTCTGGATAGAGATCGGGTAGTCGATGACTGAATTCTCGTCTCGGCGTTTTCGTGTCTGGTTTGGTGCAGCTGTTTCTTGAGACTAAAAATGGTCTCAATGTCTGCGCTGGAGTCTAACCACGCAAGGTAGTTGAAAAACACTGGCAGAGGTAGTTTTCTCATTGCGAAATGAGGCTTTGAAAAACAAAGTAAAGACATCGAAAAATATTCTACTGTTCGTTAGAGTGTCGTTGTAATTCCTGCTCTAATTAGATGCTATTTTAAATTTATAGTATGGATAGGTAATTTTATTATAGATTGTTAATCTAGTATTTTCTTAATTTATATACTATTGTAAATACACGTACATTTTTGTAACCAGTCCCTTTTTAGGCGCATTAATGTCACGTGTTTAAATAACGTTTTTCAATTCAGTTCAGTTCAGTTCAGTTACCATCTTCAACCCAGCTGTACCTAAACTTAAAGAGATCCTTATGAAATACTGGTTTTTAATATCTAACGTCCCAAAACTTGCGCAAATTTTTCCTAATGCTCCTTTTGTCGCCTACAGGAAGGACAAATCACTCAAGGACTTTTTAGTAAGAGCTTCAATTCCTCCTCAAACTGGAAACCACCTAAACCTAGCAAATCCTAGGAACACCACTGGTTTCCTTTACATTCAACTTTAAAGCATTATTGACGCAACTACTACCTCTTAAATCGCAAAATAGAAAGACCATGAGCTCTTAGACCACCTCAAGTCGGAGCCCTTTTTATTTCGCATTTAAAAACTAAACTGAGTTATATACGGTAAAGAGGGTGACAATATCACAACTACTATATCATTGAGGGTCACAATATGAATATGATACATGAAATAAATCATATTGCACCGGTATCGCATATGAATGAAGATTTATTTTCTTAAGAAAAACGTCGCACCTAGACTCGCTTTGAAAAAGAAGCAGACATCAACTCGGAATTGACCTTTTCAGGTTTCATGTTCAAACAGTGTGAACGATATGTTTACAAAGGTATTTGGTGTTTGTTTGAATATTTTTCCTCACATAATTAAATTTTGTTGTCTTTAGAGATCATCGAGGAGAAGATAGAAGGTAAAAAATTTGTGACTCTTGCATTGTACATGTAATTAATGGCACCCGTTGCGTCTTGACCTTGCGTTAGTGTCTGTAACAACCCGAAGATAAAAGAGTGCACACATGTTGGATACTAAATGAATAACTTGAAACACAGTAAGATTTAAATGTCAGGGCAGTTTTTCTATCCATAATTCCGAAGCAAATTTAATTTGAGTCGATGATGACAATGGTGATGATTGTTTTTTTGCGGGACCAATAGGATTGGACTGGAACGAACTCAATGCGACATTGAACCCCACATTTGACTGGGAAACCGCTGTACAAACAGCTCTGATAAGTGATGATTCTTTGGAAGATGTAAGTTGCCTGAGGGGTAGAGATTTCTTGCCTATTATTTGGAAGGCGTAATGCAAGTTGTGTTTGTTTAAACGAAAATTTTAACGTGGGCTGTACTGCCGTTTTTAAAGACACCTGTTCTTTTAATGGATAAAAATGTTCAAGTGTCAGATATCATTTTTGGACAAGAGAAAATGCAAAATCAGCTTCTGAATTATTCGAAGTTTCCGGTTCCTTTTCCATAGCTTGGAAAATGATACATCTTTTTGGACTATTTAGTGTGCGGTATCGTAGGATATTTTTATCAGTCTCGCTGTAGCTTGGCGAGCCCGTAGGGTGAGTCACAGCTGTGAAATCTCTTCCGCCAACAATTCTGTTCTCTTTTAAGAGGAGATGTAATTGTGACCTTTTTTTGGCGTCTTTAATTTCAGGCCATAAAAAAGGGTTTCATCTTTGCTCTTCGCTACGAGTTGTGTGATGACATGCCCAGATCCCCGGATCTCACAGATCGTGATCCCCGTAGGACCATGAGGGACTCTCTATCTCCTATTGCTCTATTTGCATCTGCAAAAATAAAGGGGACAGATCGCAACGAACTAGTTCCTGTGGCAATTCAAATGGACTATAAACCAGGTCATGAAGTGAAATTAAATGCAAATGAATAGAGTAATTACCTGTCGATGGGGAATAGTATGTAAATCTTTTCACCATTTACCAAAGACAATAAATAAAAAATAAAAAAGTAAGTAAATAAATAAATAAATAAGTAAATAAACGAATCAATCGTCTTCTTAAATCTTTAGAGATTGACACTTGAAACCTATCGGAGCAAAGCCATCAGGAACCACAAAATCCAATCATTCCACATAATTATGAAGTCCAAGAATCGAACTCACGAGGCGGCAGGCCTTCTCTAGTACGCAATTCAACCAATAAGGCTTAACTTCAGTCGTTATTCTCTACATACAACTCAACTACCAACATATTAACTACATATTTTCCTATTTACTTTTTGCTCATCCTTATGCCTTTTGTCGGTTGTTTCTCTCTTTTATTACATACTCAACAAAATATCGCGTTTCTGATTGGTGTATGATTAAGGTATAAATAGGTTATAGAGTGCAAAAATGATTAAAGAGTGCAATACGGGCAAATCGATGGAGTGATTTTGTTGAGTATATAACAAACAAAAAAATCACATGAACTTACCCTCAAAACATCACTCGTGCCCATAAATCGCGTTCATACGATTTCCCATACTTATTACACACGTACATGTGAGTTGCAATCATTATTCCAAATAGAGTGTTCTCACGTGACGTCCGGCGGCCATGTTGCTATTCCCAACTAATCCTCCTGGAATTGAGGTCTATTACCATGAAAATGTTTTCTTTTGTTTCGGTTTTCTGATCACGTGAGTGAAAACCCTCTATACTACTGAAGCGTTTACATAATAGCCCATTTCCGTGTTCATGTCTGCCTCCTCTTCAAAGCGAGTCTAAGTGCAAAGTTTTTTTTATGAAAATTACCTTTCATTCATACGTGAAGTAGAGGAAATTACCATCACAAAAACGTCGCACTTGGACTCGCTTTGAAGAGGAGGAATGTATGAACTCGGAAATGGCCTACTAACTCGGCAGTTTAAAGCCTCTTTTCCGACTTTTACTTTCCTGCTAGCAGAGGTCTATTTTCTTTTGCGTTTGCTGGGGCTGACGAGCACGGGAAAGAGACCTCTGCCATTGGTCGAAATTTATTGTGTTGAGCATGCACGGTGGTTACTTAGCGACCGAATCCTCATGTGATACTTCATGTCGTGTGGGGTCACTTAACAACATTGAAAATACTGTAAAGGAAGGCGCGGGACAAAGTGGGCTCAGGTCACAGTAAGCAAGCATATAATGGGGCATGCGGTTTG
>NC_090877.1:2341178-2353678 GCF_036669935.1 Montipora foliosa | reverse complement strand
ATAAGCTACCCTTCGTTGGAATGGAAATTGAAATGAAAGGAAATCAACTTGCAACACGCGTCCACAGAAAAACAACCAACAAAGGCCTCTTACTGTACTGTCAAAGACACGTTGACAATAAGTATAAACACTCACTCTTGAAAACAATGTTAATTCGCGCACATCGTCTTTCATCTTCTCCAGATCTTTTTGCTGATGAATGTAACAACTTGAGGTCAATGTTTCTGAAATTGAAGTATCCTCCGCGGCTTATCGAATCGACCATCAACAGTTTCGTCCGTTCACAAGATCAAGCCGAACCACAGCACCAAATCCCACTAGATCAGCCCATTAGAACTGTCTTGCCGTTCAAAGATCAGAGATCGGCCGACGCTGTACGAAAAGATCTCAGCGAACTCAGCAAGAAAATTGGAAGTAATAGGCGCTTAGTGTTTACTAGTAGAAAAATCATTGATGACATCAAAGGTGTGGAGGCCAAACCTTCCCTAATTAACCAACATTGCGCTGTCTACAAATTTTCATGTGATCTGTGTGATACAGATTATGTCGGATACACATCCCGACACCATTTTATCCATTTTATGTTTCCAACCCTAATTGGTTTTTGAAACATATTTTTATACAGCTCACGTTCCAGATCACCCGAAAGGAGGCGGCGTTCAAAGCCGTCGACCAGCAGGTCAGCCGGTATCAAGTTAGAGCGAACCAAGAACTTTTCAATACCAATTTTTAGCATAAAATAACATGAACTTAGGATAAACCCAGTGAATAATACGGATTTTCAACTTGATTTTTATTTTTACTCTTTTTAAAATTATTCTCTAAAACTGTAAAATATATACGTAAAGTAGTCTCTGCGCCAAAAATATCAATTTTGAAGTTAAAAGTTTGAGTAATATCCACGTTTTTAAGTTCGCTTTTGGCTGCATGTTTTCATATCAAACTGCCTTCAAAACGCACGAAATGCAGTCTCAGACAACCTAATTTTTTACGATTTCCCGGTGGGGCATGCCCCTGGAACCCCCTAGAGACTCGCGCCTCCATCACTCGTTTGGTCCGTCTCCTCGTTGGATCGCACACTCCCGCAAAAAAAAAAAAAAAAAAAAAAAACCTGCCTACGGGCCTGAGTAACCTGTAAGTATAGGCGCATTAAAAAAAAAAAAAAAACCTTGATATCAGTTCTAGGAACTTAAAAAGTTCCGCAACCGACCAGGCTATGCCGTGCAGGCCAAGCTCTAAATTAAAATTTGTGAAAATAGCCACTGGCAATAGCACTGCTTTTGGAGAAACATCGTCCTCTTGAGAACTGAGAATCGAATGTAGAGAATTTACCACCTATTGCTGTTCATTACAAGAAAATATACTTTCATTTATGCCAAAAGTTATATCAATAACGTAACTAAGTTTTTCATTGACTCTAGAGTACACTTCATTAGTGTTGATCGAACTTTCAATTAGGATATTTGAATATGTATCGATATTCAATAACGTTAACTGACAAACAAATGCGCGCTCAGACATTTTGAGCGGGAACTTTATAGTCATTTACATCAAAATATATTTCAATAACACCAGCCAACAAACAATTGCATTTATTGGCAAGCATTCATAAAGAATACAAAATTCATTTGCGCAATTATCATAAACATTGACAATATATTGTGCGAATACAAAAGCATTAGCATGAATGTAACATTCTCTTGGGTGACTGGACATGAATTACGTGTTTTAAATAAATGATAAGAGAAGCCAGGGCAGAGCGATAAATGAAAAAGTATAAATAAATGCATAAATGAAAGTATATTTTCTGGTAATGAACAGCAAAAGGTGTATTTTGTTTTGGTGCAATGTCTTACATCGTCACATAACCACGTTGTGGTGTTTTCGGATACTGTTCTAAAAGTTGGTGTCAGTTATGAATAATAAAAAAGAACTTTAAGACAGATAGAGGATATTACATTGCCACGCGGGGATACGAATTTTATCTTCGAGTGCTGCAAGTATCTCTCACGAGTGAGCGAAGCGAACGAGTGAGAGATACTTTCAGCACAAAAGTATCTTTCAGCACGAAAGTTTATTATCTTATAGTATCTTTCAGCACGAAAGTTTATTATATAGATATTGATGAAATGTCTAGATTTAAAACGACTTGTTTTATTCAGTTTCGAAACGATGAAAAAGTGGTCACCAACCGCTAAAACACGCATGTTGTGTAACATAAAACAAGATATGAAAGTTATGAAAAAAAAAATCATGATAATGTCAAATTTTGCAATATAAATGTTAATGTAGTAGAGAAGAATTATATTAAAGCACAAAAGTATCTTACAATGAAGAGAAACCTCGCGTTTTATATTGGCTAATCGTTTTGGTTACCATGACAACACCTATATCCTCACATGTGAAAGATAAAAATGATATGTTCACTGCGCGCGGTGAAGATATGGTCTTTTAGTAAAAGGAGAAATCCTGGTATTTCATCAATATCTATATAATAAAAATGAATAATTGAAAGAATAACACAAAGAATATTGAATAACCTGAGGTCCAATTATTCAGCTTCCACCCCCGACTAATTAATAGAGTTGAATATCAACCATCTTTTTACCAAACTGAACTAAGATGAATCATTGTTTAATTAACTTCACAACCCTGTTGAACAAAAATATGCTCAATGGAAACGATTACGTAGCATTTTAGTACATTCCTCTTCGGCTGCTGTTTCGCTAATAACCAGAGATTTAACCATCCGGAACAAGTGAAAAGCATCACTTTTTGGTCATCTTAGCGTATACTACCATTTATTATCCAACTCTGAAAGATATCAACACTGTCAGTTAAAAACGTGCTAAACGAGTGAAAATTACTATTTCAAGATATTTACATTTGTACAGTTGAAGAACCAATCCGGCACATTTTCCACTACGCGCGTCACGAAAATAATGTCACACTCAGTTGACGAATAAACTCGTTGTTACAGTACAGGTTGGACAATAAATAGCTTGTTAGCTGAGGTGCTGGTGTGGGTCCTTAAAGTACAGCTTAACTCGATCGAAAAAATACCACACGCCAAAAAATCTCAATCAAAATGCAATACATGACCGGGATAAATAGGTCGTTTGCAACTAATCTCTGGGGACACAGATAATAATGCTACAACATACAATTGCTGGTGGACGAACAAAAACAGCTAATGAGCAATCTTTTATTTTCCTCCACCAACATGGCGGCGATGACGTAAGGTGAAATCAGCCCCTCCCTACTTCCCCAGGCCACACAGGGAGGAACTCGTTTTTCACTTTTGAATGTCTCCCAAGGTACATTATCTTATGGAGCCCTTCTGCGTCAGCCTGAAACGTACTCTGGCAGCTTTGCATCCACTGAATCAAATGCTGAAGTACCACTGCAGAGAGATTGTAATCCCGACCGCCTTTGGCACCCCAATACTGATGGATGACCAAGGGTTTATGGACTTACTATTTGCATTTGGAAATGAAGGCGCTTTAAGGTTACTTCGGGGCGGACACCAATATGCTACATGGGAAGCAACAGACTTGAGAGCGCAGATAAAGGCAAGAAAATTGGTTTCGCCTATAAAGTAAAATGTGACCATTGCTTAGATATTTATATACATATTTGCCGTGCTCTTCGTCGGCATTTTTTTCAAACCCAGCGCGTGCTCTCGTGAAGTTGAATATCTGACGTTTTATTTAACTGTACTTTTGTGGTATAAGCAGGGGCTTGGGGAAAGCTCATACTGCGTCAAAATGATCTGGGTCGAGAAGTATACCCGGAAAAGTAAGAAAGTAAGTATAATATATCCGTATTTCGAAAACGCGCTTCAAAAGAACGATTGATACAATTCCTTTCCAGGTAGGAATGTCAGGTGACATGTGGTTCTGGCAAACGCAGTCCTGATTCCATTGAAAGGCCGAAATAAGACTAACAGCATCACATAAGCCTAAGAGACTTTCCATTACTAGAAAAAAAATGAAACAACAGAATAGATGTAAATATTCTTGCTTGGGAGCAGGGATGACGCTGTGGTGAAAGCATTTTACTCCGAACAATGTGGCCCGGGTTTGACTTCCAAACTTGGCGTTGCATGTGGTTTGAGTTTGTTGGTTCTGTCTTCTGCTCCGAGATGTTTTTCTCCGGGTACTCCGATTTCTCCCTCTCAAAAACCAACCAGCGATTTGATATGATTTGCTTTGATTTGACATCTGTGCATTGTCCCCAATTAGTGCCCTAGGGCTAAATGCCAAATACAGTTGACACTTATTTTTATTATTATGTACAATTAAATTACGTTTTGCTGGTCAACCGGACTCATTTCATTCCTTGGAGCGGGTTACAGCTAATAATCAAGGTTCACAAGGTTCTGGGCATCTCTCAAATCTCAAGAACTCTTCGCAGTATCCTTTCAGTTCCAGTAATGCGGTCTTCTGCACGTGCCATGATCTTACGCTTATACCAATATTCTGAAGTGATTTATTCAGCCCATTAGGGATTGCTCCCAAAGCTCCTACAGCAACCGGTATCACCTCCACTTTTGGCATAGCCCACATCGTTATTATTTCGCACTTGAGATCTTCGGATATTTTTGATTTTTTTCACTTTCTTTTGAGTTAACTCTGCGGTCAGCTGGTACAGCAACATTTATTTTTATACAGACTCTATCCACCTTCCTCACAACAATAATATCCGGCCTTCTAGCCTCTATTGTATGGTCACAATGTATGTTGGAATCCCAGAACACCTTGATATTGTCCGTCTGGAACACACTCTGGGGCTGCTACCGGTTCTCGTACCATTGTCTGCTCTGTCCAACCCATTCACACCACACAATTCCCAATGAATTATTTTGGTGACATCATCGTGTCTCGTGTCATACTCTTTTTTTTCAAGTCTTCTGCACTCGCTAATGACATGGGTAACAATTTCCCCTCTGTCGTGACACATTCTACACAGTGGAGATTACATACGCTTGTCCACATGAAACTTCACATAATTCGTTCCCAAAGCTTGTTCTTGTGCCACACAGATGAGAAGTTCAGTGCTGGTCAGCTTTTTTTATCCACTTCCACGGTACTGCCACGTCAATAAGTTTGCAGGTTTTGTTCTTATGGTCTTTGATCACAGTATCTGACTTGTTACATGCTAATTCTCTATCAGTGTGTATCAGTACATCCCAGAATATTGTAGTTTCTTCATTTCCAGTGACAAATGCTGGTTTGTGTTTATACCACTTATCCGACACCTGAATATTGTAGTGTTGAGATATCTTCCAATGTATGTATGTTGGTGTCTTGTTGTGTCTTTGAATATAGTCAGTTTTTGCAAGTTCCTGGAACCTGTCACATCTGCTCCCAAATAATTTATGCTGTACCTAACTCAGTTCTCCTTATATGTTATACAGAAACGTGGACTTGCAGACAAGAAACTCGTTCCGTACTTCCCATACCGTGACGACATTGAACAAATCTTACAAGTTATCGAGAAGGTGGCCGAAAGTTACGTTAACCTGTAAGTTTCAACACAGACTTGACTTTAGTTGACGGAAATGGCCCGAAAAGCGAAATTTAAATAAAGTGAGCTATACGACACTGAAGATATCGATCTTCCTTTTCTAAACGCGACTTATTTAAAATGTTCCCTACAGCTATCGAGCAAATTCGAAAGAGAGAAATAAGCTATCCTGGGGATTGCATTGGCCGGCTCAGTTTTTGTAAACAGGCAGCATTATAATGGAGAGATCTTGCATTTATGTTGCTTAGCCTGATTTTCACCTTGATTGCCTGCTTGGAGGTAAATCTACGGTAATCAGTGACATCAGTTTGGAATCAGAGGACTCGGTTTGAGCATACGTGGCATGGAGAAGATAAAATCGAGCAAAGCTTGGTATCCGAAGAAATGTTTCCTTATCCGTTTTTGTTCTCTAAAGTGGACTGTCCAAAACGTTGTGGAAACGCTTGTGTGGACACAAAATCTTGTTGTGTTTTCAAGAAACAGAAAGCAGAGGTTTTGCAAAGACGGGACCTATGATCATGAATCAAAGTCATGATTCTGGCGTGCTTTTCTTTTTTCATGGCCTGTGATAGCAGAAATCGATTTAGTGTTTTAATATAAAAAAAAAACCGTATTTCTCTTCCTAAGGTATTATGACAACGACAAAGGCGTTCAGGAGGACAGCGAGCTCCAAGCTTACGCAAACGAATTGTCTATTAACGGAACTGGACCGAACGGAGGCATTGGAAGGGTATCAATGATTAGTTGGCTAGTTGGTTCATGTGCTAATTTACTTATTAAAAGGAAAGCTAATATCCTATTGTTGATCTGTGGATCTGATCCTCTTCTTTCCTTTCCAAGAAAAACTGACTGCCCTTTATTTTCAACAGATTCAAGGATTTCCTGCCAAAATTGATTCCAAGAAAGACCTAGTGGATATTGTGGCCCGCATCATCTCGCAGGTGACCATCCAACACACTGCAGTGAACTATGAACTGGCAGACTATGCTGTGTATGCGCCTAACCTGCCAACCAAACTTTACAATGATACCAGGGTGAATGACGGCGAATTCTCGGTTTACCGACTTCCAAACAGATTGACCTCTGCTGTAAGTAACGTTTACATGTTTTAAAAGGAGGAGTAGACTATAGGCTACTCCCCACCCCACTCCTGCACACGAAGCTAAATTAACGGAGCTGGCCAACGTTGTGATCTTGTGACAGATAAGAGCTGTTCCACTATGGGTGGTCTGGCGAGTCAATGACATTGTCAACCAACCAAGTGATTTATTTCAATTTACTTTAATCTGACGTTTCTCATTGAAAACTATGTAAAATAAGATTTTTGACATTTACAGATCGGGGCTCAATTTGCCAACGCTTTGGCATCATTCCGTTTCGATTCGTTGTTTGACTACGGCAACGAACTACGAGACATCAAAGCTGTTAACATCATAAATCGCCACTACGAGGACCTAATGCTGAGAGTCCAAACACATATGCAGCAAACAAATGAAGAGCGGGAAAAGATTGGTGATTTGACTTATCCGTATTTAATTCCAAGATGGATTCCTAATGGAGTTCAGAACTAGACCATCTTAAAGGGAACTTGAACGACTTTGTAGAGACAGTAGCACCTGTCACAGACAGCCTGTTATTTGGTGTAACCGCTGTAGCATTCTTTACTGTTAAGTCTAAGTCATTGCTTCAGTTGTTTAGTCTTTGTTTTGAGTTTGAGCAGCAAGTCAACCACATTGTACCTTACAAAAACTACAATATCACAATCAATGTGGTCGTTTGATACCAAGCGCCTAGGAATGTGGGTGTGAGTAAACGTAGGCATTCAACACACGTAGTACAACTTTGAGATGCTCTTTGCAAAAAGGTAAAAACAAAAAAAAAAAAAAAAAAAAAAAGAGAGAAAAACGAAAAGGATCTCATATCTTCTAAATGATGTATTTCTTATTGTTCAAATTGAAAGGGTTAGGTCGGGTTAAATGAAAAATAACCGTTTACATTGACGTGGCAGTCTTCGCTTCTAAGTTCCCGTTATAGTCAGTCGTTTCTAATTAAGTACAGGGGAGACGTAACAGTAAGCTAAGTGTTTACAATAAAGGCAATTGATGAATACTTGCTGTGTGTTTTTTAGTTTGAAACCCGAATATAAATCAACGACGATATAATACCGTGAGATGATACTGCATTAGTTTCTCGGCAAAGGGTGAAAGAATGTTGAAAATAAGAATACTAGGGAGGAATGGGTAACAGTTCATGTAACCAACACATAGAGCACAAACTATTGCTAACTACGCTTAAGGTTAGCTATCGTGTGGAAGTCTATTGGGCTTATTCCTAGGTATGGTGATGTAGCCTGGAATGTCCTCAGTTTTTGGTCAGAAGTCGCGTGGGATGCTCTACCCATTGACCTTTTGCACAAATGGCGTTCAAAGCCTAGTGTTTCAGACTTGGTTGAAACGCGCATCAAGTTCGTTATCAAAGACCGGTGATTTTCACAAATAAATATATCCTTTTGTTTCAATGCCATGCAGAGAGTATTTTTAGCGTCTCGGCTATGAGTAAATTAAAAAAAGAAGAATAAACCAAAATGAGACTTGTGGGTTTAATTCAGTCAAACACAAAGGTGGTCTAAGCAGCTGCAATAACTACTTGTAAGCAACAAGTTCGTTCATCTAGACGTCTCTCTGGTGTGCGGGATTGACATGGTCCTGCGGCCACCCTGACTCCGTTATAAACACAGCTAATGAAAAACCCAGCGCTCTAGAGATCGATTGAGAAACGGGAATTCCACTCACCGTTGAGCACTTATCACCCCAAAACCTCGCGCGTTTCTCTCAAAATCTTCCAACTTCTCCCCAATAATTCCGGAATTAGTGAATTATCTGCGCTATGTAAAGGAATCCAGGTGGCCTCCGGATTTCAGATTCCCGGCTTCAGAATAGTGGATCCCGGATCTCCAGTCGTTGAATCCGAATTCCAAACTCACGGGTTCCTCAAAAATAACTCCTGGATTCCATCGAAATCTGTGGATTCTGGATTCCACACAATGGATTCCGGATTCCACGCTCTGGATTCAGGATTCGATTCCAAGGCCTCACATTTGCTGGATTCCGGACTCCGGATTCCTCCACATTGGGCGAAAATTATTTTCTGTATCACCACTTGTATCATGCTAAACACGAGAGGTAACCCGTCAGCGCAGCGTCAGAAAAGTGTCTTTTTAAAACAGTTTTTGCGGGATTGTAAACAATAGACCAAATCGGCTATCTCAATGTTGTACCCGATTCAAACCCCTTGGTTATAAGACGTTCTGCTCCAGAACACAAAGAATCTTAATCCTGGAATTCGACAATTTGAGTTGGATACAACATTTGGTCTATTGTTTGTTTTCGCCAAAAGGTGGTTTAAAAATAGACTTACGGGGACACAAACCTGATAACAGATTCTTACTCTTGTGTAATTGACTCTTGCCTATACACTATGCAAAAAGATCTACAAGAAAGAAACAGGAACAAAACTAGTACACCCTTTCCGCTTCCGCAAACATGGAAAGACTTAAAGGCTCGTGACCCTCGCAGTTACCTTGACAATCCAAGCAATTGAGGCCCCCACCAACCCGCGATGCCGGTGCAATGCTCTACCAACTGAGATATGAAATGCCACTGTTAACATTCTTCTTTTAGCGTATCAGTACATCATGGTAAGTAAAAAAGGTCGCCGCACTCATTTCTTATGGAATGAATGAACGCTGTTCATCAAATTAATTTATTCATGTATTTAAATGTCACTATGGTTTCAAAGAATTGTTGGCTTGTATATGTATATCTCACTGGATTTGCACAAAGGTGACTATCTACACTGGGACAACTGAGCACTTTGAGATGCAGAACAAAATTCGTGCTTTTCACAGCGCTGATTCCAGTTATTGTAGGCACAATCTTTTACCCCTTCAGCGCCAACAGTTCCACTTGTAGATTTTACTCTGTCTAACACCAGACTATCTTTTTTTTTTCATCTTTTTTTTCTTGCACTTAAGTCCTATATAAAAGATAGGTTCTGGGTAATTTTTTAGTTGTAGACATTCTGCAATTTCGTGCCACATAACTACTATGGTTAACAATGTCAAAACCCAACTCATTGAAATGTAACTCAAGCCTCCCACCCAACAAGGCCAAAGGGAGGGGTCAGCCACTTTGGCTCCTTTTTTTCTGGTTATCTGCTTTTTATTGTATTCCTATTTCTGCTGGAACAGATACTGTTTACCTGACGTTTACATTTGTGTTAATGCAAAAAATCAACAATGTCAAAAATACAGCCTAAACTATCTGGAATTTTGTTAGAGTAGATACTTCGATTCTTTCGATTCACCCCCTCTGACCCCCTCCCCAATATTCCTAGATCCGCTTCTGCCTCTACTATGCTTCTAGATATTGTTGTTATTCTGGCTGTACCATTTTTTCAATTAAATGGGCTTACTATCGATTCGCAGAAGAGAATTGTCATGTTACAAAAATAAAGAGGCCTGTTCAGTGTTGAACCTGCGACACGACCCGATTTCAATCAATTCTTTGGTGACGGGGCCGTCGATTTCCAGCAAGGCAGTGTTCTTGTTACCACAACAAAGGATGCTAGTGATAAGGAAACATTGTATTTTATGAGGAAAAAGTCCCGAAAAAGTTTTCCTCTCCATTCCCTTTCTTTCCTGATTTTAGGTCGTAAATGCAGTAACATTATACTTAACTCTGTAGATGAATGAAAGTTACCTTCGAACGCCCCACAACTCCAAAACAGTTTTTTGTATGATCGAGTTTGTGGCAAGCGATTGATCAGAACTGCGAGCAAAGGCACTAGCTAGTACAAGACAGGGCGCAAGTTAAAGAATATTTACGTGAACGATTTTCAATCGTCTCTGCATTAAGCAAGGAGCCTCCACAGAGAAAGGCATTCCGGTCGCTGCTCAGTGCATTCTGGTCAAAAGCGCGTTGTATTATGGTAAATCAAAAATATTTCGTAAGCTGACGTTTCGTGGGTTAACCCTTCGTCAGGCCAAACTGAGGAATTGTGGATTCCTACAGGGGATGAGCGGACAGAACTCATCCCCATGCTCTATTTTAAGCTTCGAGCAATACTGTGAAAGTTATTTTGGTTGAAAACATAAACACGGGAACTTTAACTTGACTGGTCTTGAGTGGTTTGTTTAGATACAAAGTTTGAACTTTTTGAGAATGATATTTTCAATTGCAAGGTTTTCGGATGATAGGTAATCAAGCTTAAGGGTGAGTGGAATTCCCTAGTTCTTCCTTCGCGTCTCGATCCATCTTTTTGAGCACGATCCCTACCCGCGCTTATCAGGGAGTCAGCCTGAGGGTGGCCATGGGATCACATCAAAACGCTCGACCTAGTAGATATGGCTCATCAGAGAGACAAAGTTATAGCTTACCAGTAGTTTAGAAGCCGTGTAAAAAACACGTTTTGAGCGTTTTTTCAAGCCTCTAAGGGCGCGTTTATAAGCTGTGTATAAAACACGTTTTAAACTATTTTTCAAGTTTCTGAGAGCACGCTTTAACAAACTCGTTTTAAGCGTTTTTTAAGCCTCTGAGGGCGTGTTTTAAAGCGCGTTTAAAAGCCGTACAAAAAACACGTTTGGAGCGTTTCTATAAGCCTCTGAGAGCGCATTTAGAAGCTGTGTGAAAAACAAGTTTTTATCGTTTTTTAAGCCTCTGAGAGCGCGTTTTAAAGCGCGTTTAGAGGCCGTCTAAAAAACATGTTTTGATCGTTTTTTCAAGCTCTGAGAGCGCGTTTCAAAGCGTGTTTTTTAAGCCTCTGAGAACGTGTTTTAAAGCGCGTTTCCAAGCTGTGTAAAAACATGGTTTGAGCGTTTTTCAAAGCGTCTGAGAGCGTGTTTTAGCGCGCGTTTATAAGCCGTGTGAAAAACACGTTTTGAGGCTTTAAAGCGCGCTCTCAGAGGCATGAAAAACCGCTCAAAACGTGATTTCTACACGGCTTCTACACGTGCGTTAAAATGCGCTCTCAGACGCTTGAAAAAACGCTCAAAACGTGTTTTTTACAAGGCTTCTAAGCCTCTGAGAGCGCGTCTCAACACTCGTTTAGACGACGTGTAGAAAACACGTTTTGAGCGTTTTTCAAGTTCCTGAGAGCGCGTTTAGAACCCGTGTTGAAAACACGTTTTGAGCGCTTTTAAAAGCGTCTGAGATCGCGTTTTAAAGCTCGTTTTTTAAGCCGCTGTGAACGTGTTTTACAGCGCGTTTAGAAGCCGTGTAAAAACACGTTTTGAGCGTTTTTTAAAGCGTCCGATGGCGCGTTTTCTTACGCGTTTAGATGCCGTGTAAAAGACAAGTTTTGAGCCTTTTTTCAAGCCTCTGAGAACGCGTTTTAAAGCGCGTTTAGTAGCCGTGTAAAAAAACACGTTTTGAGCGAGAACCCGGTTAAAAAACACGTTTTGAGCGTGTTACTTCCGTTATGTTATTTCCGTTACCCACGATCCCACGCAGGGGATCTTGAGTACTAGGTGTGACTCGTAAACAAATGGTTATGCTCGTTGGGTTTTTCTGTTGTACTGTCGTCCTTTAGAAAGCCAAACAATAGTTTGTAAGTATTAATTTCTTCTCTGATTTCATTTCATCTAGATTTATTTCTAACCGAAATTTTCTCCTTTTAGTTTAACCACTCACGCTTAATCACCGCTCGATCACTTGAATTTCTCCAATACCGGAATGCTTGTTCTACGATACATATTAAAGTGCGTTCAAATTGTTGTTTTGTTGCTTGAAGTCTACAGAGCGTTTTTTCAAGCCTCTGAGAGCGCGCTTTAAAGCGCGAATAGAAGCCGTATAGAAAACACATTTTGAGGCGCGCTCCCAGAGGCTTGAAAAACGCTCAAAACGTGTTTTCTACACGTATTCTAAACGCGCTTTAAAATGCGCTCTCAGAGGCTTGAGAAAACGCTTAAAACG
>NC_090877.1:2316178-2333678 GCF_036669935.1 Montipora foliosa | reverse complement strand
ACACCTTTGCTATGGTTTGATCCATGGCTGTAGAAGATATTTCCACCCCATTCCGATCGCCAGGTGCTTATAGATTGTTCGGTGCCAAAGGTTTCTTGGAGAACATAGCAGTGAGCGGTCTGCCTTGAAGCCACTTAAAAATTTTCCTACGTTTAATAGAATTATTTAAGCCTCTTACATTTAGGGAAATTATTTTAAAAATAATTGATGAAATTCCGTGATCCATCATTAATGCATTAAAGCAGTTACTAATTGACCTGAACCTAGCCGGGCGTATTTGACTCGCCTGCTGTGAAGCATAACTGCATCTAAAAAAGTAGGATGTAAACACGGGATTTACAAAACAAAACAATAACAACATGATATCACGTATTATGTAAAACGCTCCTGAGGGAGTGTTAAGGTTAGCCAGTGTATGCAAATTCGGCTACATTTAGGTTGTTTAGAGTTATATATGAAACTGTACAATGCTCTTTTTGTTGATAAAGGCAATTCTAGATTGAAAATTTAATACGAAAACGAGGAATAAAGCTTTAAGCCCTGGCCAAACGTAGGGTAAAAGCGTAGTTACAAGAGGCAGAAATTGACTTACGGTGTGATTTCAGTGTCCATCGGGCTCTTAAAAATATATATACAATAGTTGTCAACAGAGAGTGAGGTTGTTTACCATTTACAAAAAAATTCCGGAAATTTCTATGGAAATTTCCATCTGGTGATAAAACGTGTTCCAGACTTCCAGTTAACTCAAGTCTGTTCGCCGCCCAGTAATTGCGATTTTACGCGCCAAAATTAAACATTTGGCCGTGAATAGCCTGAAACTGGTGAGACCTTTCAAAACTTGTAAATGGAACACATTTCCATCGGAGAGTTTCCAATTGGAAAACGGGACTACCTCTTCAGACGTCCCGCTGCTCCCGGAAATTTTCCAGTGGAACGAACCAAAGTGTCGTGTACCATTTACAAACCAACCGGGATTTCCGGAAATTTTTCCTAAATGGTAAAAAACCTGAATATCGTGCTACGTTGCGGATTTGACGGTGTTTACAATAAAATTTGCTCTTGCACTTAAATTGCTTACAATCTTTGAAATGCATCGGTCAGTAAGAAAAAATCTCAGTATGTATGAAATAAAAACATTACACCATGGAAAGTGCTTGAACTAATTTTATTCACTTGTCTCCATGCATAAAAAAACTCACTCGTTCGCTGCTCTCACTCGTTCCATTTGTTGATGCATCGCAACTCGTGAATAAAGATCGTTCGAACGCACTTTCCTTGGTATAATCTCTATATCACTATCCATCCTGACCAATCGCTTATCGATTCTATGAGACATAGGTTTTCCTCTTCAGAACGGCAGGGACAGTGGAACGTATTTTGCATTGGGGGGGGGGGGGGGGGGTTCTGGGGAAATTCTCCGCCACAAAATTTTTAAATCTTGAATCTCGGAAATGCTACTTTCAGCATCCTCGGCGAGATATCAAAAAAAGAAACGTGGATCAACCGTAAAACCGTTTTAATTTTCTTTTATTTTTTGCCAAGCCCCCCCGGCTCCACCTTGCCTGAACTGGAACACCGTGTTCTCTTCTTACACGATTTTGGTGGCATATCGTTGGCTTCTGTGGTAAGTTGAAGATAGACAAGTTTACCCGTTTGCTTGAGAGGAGTTTATGCCGGAGGACGAAAATTCACGTCTACTCCATCAACCATCCCAATCCAGTTATGTTTTTTATATTATTTTGCAATGCAGAAACCCAAGTGCGTCTTTTCGGAACCTTTTTCCTTTTGTTAAGTATGCACATGTGCGGAAAGGCTATCACTCTTTCAAGCGACAGTTCTGAAACCTCGCATTAGAGACATAGTGAAGAATGATGGAATGTAATTTTCTGGTGGACGAACAAAAAGAGCTAAGGAGAGATCTTTTGTTTTCGTCCACCAACATGGCTGGCGGCATTCTCTAGATGTAACGTACAGATAGAAATCCTTCGTAAGCATAATTTGATTTCATTTATTTAACAGAACGATGTTCCCTTCCCAAAGAAACAAAACGATCGAATCTCTAGATCGATCTTGGTAATCCCGAATCGGGTTAGACAAAACAATGGTTGGTACCTATTGCATTAATCACAGTATTTTCTGATTCTCACAACATGCTTACGAAAAGTATCAACATAAATCTTCTTAGCGCACTATCAATACTTAAAGTAGACAGATTAAAATGAGATGTCAAACCCGACGTCCCAATTTTAAACGATTTCACCAGGAATTCTTGGGTTTCACTTACGTGATCAACAGCCATGTTTTTCAACGAAAACAAAGGAAGACGTTAGCATAAATAATAGCTTTCAATTCCCGGAGTATTGGATTGGGACACCAACATGACAGCATGTGAAATTTAAGAATATAGTCGAGGTATCTACGCGTAGTGATCACTCCAATCGAGTGCTTCATTGAGCGTTATATCGGCCTTAAAGTACGTTTAGAATATTCTTGGTTTTTTTTTAGATTTAGCATGAAGAAGGATAATGAAGCGAGAACTAGATATGTAAAATAAGTAATTACCAGTGACTGCTGGACCTTTAGTAACCTCTCTTTAGCATAAAATGTTATTATTCAAAGATAAATGCTTACGAAGGTTTTCTATCTGTACGTTACGTCTAGAGAATGCCGCCAGCCATGTTGGTGTGCTAAGGGAAGGAAAACCCCTACAGAAGATCACTGGCCCTCCAGGTTGGGGGTTGGGCGTGGGGCTAACAACCCCACCCCGTAAAAAACGATCAAGTTACAGAAACCGCAACTATGAATTCAAATCCACAGAGGCCTATGGGAATTTCAAGCCAAGCTCCTGAGCTTGGCAGTATGACAGCTCCTAGTGGAAACCCATCACGGGAAGCTATGAGCTCAAGGAGGAATTTTCTTGGGCCCAAAACGATGGTACGACTTGCGACATGGAACGTCCGCACAATGTTTGAAACTGGTAAGACGGCACAGGTTACAAAGGAGATGGAAAGATATGACCTGGACATCCTTGGTGTTAGTGAATGTAGATGGACTGGCGCAGGAAGGAAGAAGACAAGTGATGGCTTTACAATTTTGTTTTCTGGGAAGGAAAATGCACATGCAAACGGTGTTGCCCTTATCATGAACAGAAGTATAGAAAAGAACCTCATTGAATGGGAACCTGTCAGCGATAGAATCATCAGAGCAAGGTTCCATTCCAAATATTGTAAGCTTACTATACTACAATGTTATGCCCCTACTAACGAGGCAGAGGATGAGGTAAAAGACGAATGGTATGAACAGCTCCAGTATGAAGTATCCAGAGTCCCTCGACATGACTTGCTGCTGATAATGGGAGATATTAATGCTTAAGTTGGCCTGGACAACAGCAACTGCGAAGCTGCTGTGGGGAAGCCTAGCTGTGGGAGTATTAGTGACAATGGAGAAAGGCTGGTTGATTTTTGTTTGAACAATAACTGTATAATAGGGGGTACAATCTTCCCCCACAAGACCATTCACAAACTGACCTGGAAATCCCCCGATGGTCGTACAATCAATCAGATCGACCACGTAATAATCAACAAGAAGTGGAGGAGATCCCTTCTGGGTGTAAAAGTATATCGGGGTGCAGGTGTAAGCAGTGACCACTACATGTTATTCGCCAAAATTAAGCTAAAGCTTATGGCTGTAGACTCCAATAAACAACGCAGGAGAGTGTATGACATCAACCGATTGAAATCGCAAGAGGTCAGAAGAAACTTCAGCATTGAGCTTAAGAACAGGTTTGCTCCACTCGCCGATCTTGAGGATGAAATAGATCAGGACCCAGTGGAGTGTTCGTGGAATCGATTCAAGGAGTCGTATGCTGATGCTGCAAAGAAAACTGTTGGCTTTTAGAAAAAGAAGACCAAGAAATGGTTATCAGCTGAAACTTGGGCCAGATTAGAAGTTAGGAGGAAGACAAAGGAGAAGTTGTTGAATGCTAAATCGTCAAGGCAGATTGAACGAAACACAGCAGGAGTATAAGATCAGAGATAGGGAAGTCAAGCGGATTGCAAGAAAGGACAAGAGGAACTTCATCAAGAATCTGGCTAGCGAAGCTGAGAAAGCAGCAGAGAAGAAAGATTTTGGAACAGTTTACAAGATCACTAAGCAACTTTGTGGCAACATCACCAATCACAGCATGCCAGTAAAAGATAAGCAGGGACAGATGATAACAACAGAAAGGGAGCAAGCTGCTAGGTGGGTGCAACACTTTGAAGAAGTCCTTAACCGGCCAGACCCAGAGGAACCAGCAGATCCACCACCTTCTGAATCATATCTTGATATAGGCACCAGCCCCCCAGCCACAGCAGAGGTTCGCTCGGCAATTGAAAACATGAAAAACAGAAAAGCCCCAGGAATTGATTCACTTCAAGCTGAGCTGTTTAAAGCGGACATTAATACAGCATCTAGGTTATTAACGGACCTCTTCTCAAAGATTTGGGAACAAGAAGTTATTCCAAATGACTGGACCAAAGGCCTTATATTCATGCTTCCAAAGAAAGGCGATCTCGGCAACTGTGATAATTGGAGGGGAATTACTTTACTCTCTGTACCGAGTAAGATATTTTGCAGGATACTGCTTAAGCGCATTGAAAACGCTATCGATTCAACACTCAGAGAAGAACAGGCTGGGTTTAGAAGAGGACGAGGTTGTATGGATCAGATCTTTGCATTACGAGATATCCTGGAACAGTCTCTCGAATGGAACACATCTCTTTGCATTAACTTTCTCGATTTCCAAAAGGCATTCGATAGCGTGCACCGAGAGAGTCTATGGAAGATCCTTCAAGCATATGGATTACCTCCCAAGATTATCAACCTTATCAAGATGTTCTATGACAACTTCGAATGTAGTATCATCCTTGGAAATACCATTACAGAAGCATTTCCAGTAAAATCGTGAGTGCACCAGGGCTGCATACTCTCGCCTATTCTCTTCCTTGTTACTATCGACTGAGTGATGCGTCAAGCAACTTCCCTGCGCTCTCGTGGAAAGCAGTGGACTATCTTCTCTCACCTTCAAGACCTTGATTTTGCTGATGATATTGCCATCCTTTCTTCAACACCTACCCATCTTCAGGAGAAGTCAGACGATCTCAATACAAATGCCAAGAAAACGGGACTGATCATCAGCAAAAAGAAATCCAAAATTATGTGTGTCAACTCCGACGCATCAAGGCCAATCAACATCGATGGAGAGCCGTTGGAACATATTGAAGAGTTTACCTATCTCGGGAGTGTGATCAGTACAGATAACAGTGCCCAGAAGGACATCAAGGCTAGGCTTAACAAAGCCAGGTGTGCATTTAGTAGACTTAGAAACATCTGGAAGTCTAAGCAGTACAGCCTTAAGACTAAAGTGCGCATCTACAACAGTAACGTTAAATCTGTGCTACTGTACGGCTCTGAATGCTGGAGAATTGTCAAGAGGGACATAAATAAAGTCAATGTTTTTTACAACAGCTGTCTGCGAAGGATCTGCAACATCTTCTGGCCCAATAAAATTTCCAACAATGACCTGTATCACAAGACTGGGTGCACAAGTATGGATCATGAAATCAAGAAACGCCAGCTTAGATGGCTGGGACATGTCTTACGAATGTCGTCGGAGAGGATACCCAAGGTTGCCCTTAGGTGGACACCTGCAGGCAAAAGAATAAGGGGAAGACCCAAAACCACCTGGAGGAAGACAGTGGAAACTGAACTTAGTGAGATGGGTTTGTCATGGGGAGAGGCACAGAAAATAGTTCGTATAAAATACAAACACAGTATTTGCTTTACACAAACAAGGGTTTTGCTCTGTCGCGTAGCAATTCGTTAAACTCACCATTCACGAACTCGCTCAGCAATCCATTGGGTTGAGCAGTAGGTAAGGTAAACTTCAGCATTCCTTAGCTCTTCCTTCCTTCGAAGATAGGTTTTAAGCAGTTTTTCTGCCAGTCTTTGCTCTCGTGTTTTTATTTTCTTGCTCATCTATGAAGTCATCTATTCTTCCTTCAAGGAGCCGAGCAAATCTTGCCAGTTCTTATTCTAATTTGTTTTCAGAAATCCGCGCGCTCGTTGGCCTCCTCTGTGAAGTACTATCGATCGTGTTTCTGATTGGACGAACGAAGCATTTTCACAGTCGTTCGCTTTTCTGATTGATTGGTTGTGTATTTCGACCGAATTTTACGCGGGCTCTTTTCCATGTGCAAATCTCAGTTTGTATAAAACGTGCTTTAAGTAGTTAAAGTGCTACATGTGCTATGATCAAATTTGTATCCCTTGAATTTTTAGGTTTATCAGATAGAATTCCAAGTAAGATTAAAAACACCGTTTACCGTTTGAAAATATCTGCATTGGTTCCGGAAATATTCAAGTTTGAAGAAAGTGTAAGATATGCAAATGAGAGGACTGATGACGTCATTCACTCAACTCAAGATAACCTCACGTATATGAATAGAGCTGTCTCGGTCAATTTCCACAAACATGCAAATGAAGATGATTGGTTGGTTTGATTGGTAATACCAAGGGGACGCGTGATTGCTAAGTTGCCATAGACCGATTGCATAAATGGCGGCCAAAAATGTATTCTTTTGTTTATGTGCTATTTAGACTCACTAGCCTCGCTCTCGAACGACATTTCTATTGTATTTTGTCCATGCAAACGAGGCTAGTGAGTCTAACTAGCACATAAACAAAAGAATACGTTTTTGGCGGCCATTTATGCAATCGGTCTATTGGTCCCTTTTGTAATTATCAATTTGACGCGTCTGCATAAAAGTGAGATTCAAGTCCAAGGTAACTAGCTATTAATCTCATTAAAGGAGACCTTAAACGGGTAGGAAAGTGGTGTTCAGCAAACCAACTACTTATAAATCCTGCTAAGACAAAGTTTCTGTTAGTGGGATCCCGACAGATGATCCAGAGCCTCCCTGATGGCACTGACCTCTCCTTTCTAGGCAAACAGATTACGCCCGTTATAAGTGGAAAAGACCTGGGGTAATAGTTGACTCCTATTTGACTTACGACAACCACATAAATGCCACTATGTCCTCATGTATTAGCAAACTCTGTCAAATAAACCGAGTGAAAGATTGTTTCGAGAAAGTCACATTAAGTGGCTTATCATTTCTGCTTTAATTCTCAGCAAGCTTTATTATTGCTCGTTTTCTTCGAACATGTAGTCTTTAGGTGACGGAGGTTACTGCAAAACCATGGACAAATGTCTCGATGAATTGGCTAGCAAGTTCCTGTGCCACTCTGACATTACTACAAACCATGGGCCGCTCCGTGGGCAAACGCGGAGCCGGGGCCGGGGATGGGATCGGGGTCTCTTTTCTTTTCCAAATTTCTTGTTTCAACTTTTGTCGTTCAATTCTCCTGTACTGTTATTGTCACTGACCGGCAGCTGTCCTTCATTTAAGGTGCAAAAATATCCAAAAAAAAAAAAATTAGCTATGAAAGCTTATAAGGAACATCTTAGCTTTTTTTCAAAATCGGACTTTTTTGTGTTTTAAAATTTGCGAGCATGTAAGTTTGTCTTTCCGAAAATTCGTTTGTTTTCGCAATTAAGAGAATTTCCATAATTGGAGTTTATAGAATACACGCCAACCGCCAGAGACACTGAAGAGTCGCTGAGCTCCACACTTTAAATCGCATTGTAAAGTTTACTTAGTAAATCAAAGTGCCACTGTCGTTACTCGTGGATATGAAAGTTACCGCGATTGTTTGAAATTTGCAGGTTGAAAGGTTCCTTTATGAACTAGTCAGTGTGATATAACAGCTGGATAATGGTTAGCCTGTCAGCAAGCTCTTTTTGTAGCCGCGAGCTCGCCCCAATCCTCTCGCGCCTACAAAAGATAATGATGTAACAACACAAGGGGCTTTCATAAGCGATTAGATACCCAAAATAACGCATGTATGTGAGGTGACCCCCTTTGCTGGAATTCAACCCTGTAAAAGAATTCTACTATTTCTCCAATAGGAATAAGATTACTCTTCAACACATCCTTTATAAAGAGCTGTACCATGTGTTCAAAGTTCCTAGCACAGGTGACAGGGTCTTTTTGAATAGGGCCCTATTTTTATTGTCAAGTCATACTGTTAATCTCATCATCAGTTAGCTTTTTTTTCTCTACAAGTCTATTTTCAAAAGATGTGACCAACTTGTTTCTTCTGCAGAAAAACCATGTGGGATAATTCAACACGCTCACGCTGAACTTGCGAAGGAAAAGACATGTTGTCAGTATTAGTTGACAATGTTATTAATCCAAGTGCGTACTTTCGCAATCTTTAATGTCTTTGTCAAGTTTGTTTAGTACGCATTTCCGTGTTTCTGCCGGTGTACCAAAAGCAAACAAAAAATAACATGTTTATTACAATGTGGAAACCCCTAGAGGCTAATGAGAAATCAATTTGTTTTCGTCCACCAACATGGCGGCGATCATGTTCAGTTCAGTTCAGTTCAGTTTATTTAGCCACAATACATTACCAAGTTTAGTATAAAAAAGAAATTATCACATGGCAAGGGAGCCCAGAAGAAACCATGGGGCTTATAGGACTTGGGCCCCTTCGTTACATAAAAGAATACAAATCAGAAAGAGCTTACATGGATTGATGGACTAAAGAGACTGCTTAATTAAATTACCATTACACACAACACGATATTTTCCTTATTTTACACTAGTAACAAGAACAAGAAGGGGAAGACATCAGAATCTGATAAATAACATGACAAGAGATACGTTTTAATCTTAGACTGAAAAGAATATAATGAATGAGCATTTCGAATGTCAGATCATAACTTATTGAAAAAGACTGGGCCTTGGCAAATGATACAAAATTCCCTTATATTAGTACGGCAAAATGGGATATAGAATCGGTTAGAACCACGAGTATTATAGTTATGAACCTGATTCGTACGTAAAAAAAAAAATACTAAAAGAGGGAGGAAGTAAGTTATTATTATAAGAATACGTAAGTTTACCTAGGTGCAAAGAATAAATATCTACAAACTTAAGGGCCCACAGACGTATTTTTCGCGCGTTGCTAAGGAAGTGAAATGTTACTTCTGGTGACTGACGTCATCACATCGGGAGCTGATCGGGAAACCCACTCACGAGCAAAAATCACCGCACGAACTGTTGTTTGCATCGAAGGTTTTTCCTCGCCCTTCCTCGAACTCGTTCTCAGATCAACTGCGGAGCGTCAACGAACTGACTTCCGGTTTGAGAAAAAGCTAAATTTCGGGCGGTCTTTAAATTGAAATAATTTTTTTTAATATGGTACGTTTCACCTCCAAATGCAGAATATAGCTAAGCATTGATTTTTTCAAATCATCTTTCTTGAAAATTTTATGGGTATTTCAGTATCGTTTATCTCTCTAAAAAGAACATTTTTCAAAATAAAAAGAAAACCATGCTTTGCTGGATGCAAAAACGAATACAAATTATGCAACCACTGATTAAATACCCAAATTGAGTAGCAGGTAGACAAATTTAGAGTTTTCTTTTAATGGTCACGTGACCATGGGCGTGGCATAATGACGTCATATTTAGGGTCATTGGTTTACAAAAGTTGGAAACTGACCAAAATAATGCCAAATTCTCTGAAATTAGTCAACTATTACAACCTTAGCAACGCACCCCAAAAAATACGTCAGTAGGCCAGGAGCCCATTCCAGATGGGCTCCTGAGTAGGCCCTTAAGGAACTTTAAGTCTCTAAATAGTGGATCAGTATGCGCATCAAAAGGCTCCTTATTAACAATTCTAACAATACGCTTTTGTAGCAAAATAAGACGATTAAGGTTAGTAGGGTATGTTGAACCCCAAACTATAATACAATATTTGTGTTAATTTAATTTAATTTATTTGTTTTGTTGAGGTTTAAGATTTAAAAGGTACTAAAGAAGATAGAAAACTAGGAAATCTTTCTATTTTTGGTCCTTTACGTACATCCTTTGTTTTGCAGGACCATATGTAATATCTGGCAACAAGGAAGTAAAAGTATTGCTTTATGTTAGATATAGGGTGTCCGATCTCAGGCCAATTATTATATCGGGAGTGAAAATGTTGGATTTTAGTTTTAAAAGATTTAATGTCGATCATCCTTAAACCTCTATTTTTATAATCACTGATCATAACATCTCGGTTAATTTTGTCCCCCCTTACACTCCAGAGAAAGCTGTAGAACATGTTGTTAATTACATCTAAAGCGGCATGGTTCGTTGGCAACGGTGATAGAATATAAACAAGCTGAGAAGGGATTAAACTTTTTAATACAACGATTTTCCCTAACAGGCTTAGACGACGGTATTCCCAGCAGCTTAAGCAGTTTCTAACCTTTCCTAATTTTTCGTTGTAATTTGCTTTCATGCTAACCACGGGATTGGTCGCAATCCAGACACCTAAGGCCTTAAGTTTGTCTGTAACCCATTTTAAATCTTTTTCGGGACATAATTTATCCTGACGCCCAGCGCTAGCTCCAGTCCAGAGGACTTCTGTTTTCTTGTTGTTAAGCTGCAAGCCACCATGCTAGCAGAGCCTTTCTCTTGCTTGCTCGATTTTGGCGTTCTCGAGAAAGGCTCTGCATGAATCGAGTAAGATCTTTTTTGAATATGCGCTGCATGTTGCCAGGATACAGTCTCGAACCCAAGCCTAATATGCCAGATCTCGCCGCCATCTTGGTTTTTCATGCCAGCGGGCTCAATTATAACAGAGTTTCGAAGCAAGCAACCGTGGACAATTTTCCTGTCGGTGTACAAAAGGCAGGACAATTGATCCCAACGGTCTTAATATCCGCGAAGAAACGTATTAGATTTCAGTTTATTATTTTAGTGATTTCCGTTATTTTTCCGTGACTCTTAGTATTTGAATTCAAAATCTTTGTAACTGCCATGTTTTATCACATTTTTTCCAGTATTACGTCAACATCCATTTACTATATATATATATATGTACATAGAAGCAATTCAATGTAAACTCTCATTGTACCTGAAGAAGGCTGGTTTGGCCAGCCGAAATATAGTACATCACTAAAATCAAATCTACGTTGTATCGGCTCTTGCTTAAAATATTCAATTATAACCATCGGTTTTGTCACTAAACGGACGCTCGCACTGGAAAAACCGGTTTGACGAGAGAAAACAAGATTGACTAGTCCAGAAGTTCGGGCTGCGGCGGCTTCAAAGAGTTGACGCGATTCGGGCAGAGCCTACTTTTCTCCTCCTCAGTAAAGAAAAAGACAAAAGGAGGCTCTGCTCGCAGGGTGGCCGCAAGCCAGATATCACACCGAAAAGATCTTGGTCGAGTAAGGCAGATATAAAGGACTTTTTTCATGGTCGTGTCGTCAGCATATTGACTAATCTTGATTTCATTTCCACACACAGTAATCCCTTTTATATCTTTGTTTTTTCGTATTTTGTTCGCTAATATTTCTGCACAAAGGATGAAAATATAAGGGGAAAGAGAGCAACCTTGCCTGACTCCTTTTTCAGGAATGAAGTAATTGCTTGCCCATCCGTTATTAAGGACGCAGCTTTCTATGTTACGGTAGCACACTTTGATCCAGCTTATTAATGACGATCCGAAATTGAAAGAACCTAGCGTTTTCCATATAAAAGACCATTCAACTGTGTCAAACGCTTTTTCAAAATCTAAAAACAGTAACAGTCCGGGAATATTATGAGCGGCAGTGTGATTTATTAAGCCATCAATTAATCTTATGTTTTCACCAATAAATGTTCCTTTAAGAAAAGCGGTTTGGTCACTATTTATTATTTTTGGAAGTACATTTTGGAGTCGATTTGCAATGGCCTATTTTATAGTCGAAGTTCAGTAGAGTAATTGGTCGCCAGTTTTTAACAAAGTAGGGTTTAAAACATGTTTAACATAAACGATTTTAAAAGGAAGCCATGCATGCCAGGAATAGATTAATAATTTAGCTGAGAAACCGTAGCTTACTGAATACATGTATGTTATGTAATGTATTGTATTATTGTATTCCGGTGTAAGTAAATGTTGTTATTTAAGAAATAATTATAAAAAAAAAAAAAACAACAAAAACTATAATACAATATTGAAAATAAGGGTAAACTAACGAATAATACAACGTTTTCAAGGCAAGCTTAGTGAGGCAAGGACTTGATCTACCAATAAAATTAATAGATTTAGAAATTTTGCAAGCAATATGTGACATATGTGGTTTCCATGAAAGGTTTTCATCCAAAATAACACCAAGAAAAGTAACTTCCTTAACGCGGGTCATCTTGTAACGTGAAGACGGAAAAAAATACTTTTCATTTAACAGAACGAAGTTTCCTTCCCAAGGAGACAACACAATAGAAACTTTAGATCGGTCTTGATAATCCCGAATTGGGGTACACAAAACAGTATATGGTACCTGTTGGATTAATCACAGCAATTTCTGATTCTCAAACAACGCTTATGATAAAGACCAACATGAATCCGCTGAATGTCAACCTGTCACTCCCAAAGTTGACATCGAAATTTTAAAAGATTTCACCAATAATATATTCGAGGTATCTACTCGTAGTGACCACTTCTACCGGGTGCTTTATTGAGGCGTCATATCGGCCTTAAGGTACGTTTACAATTTTTTTTTTAGATTTAGCATGAACAAGAATAATGAAGCGAGAACTAGACCTGTAAACAAAGTAATTATTAGTAACTGCGTATGCTGAACCTTTACTATTCTCGCTTATGCCTAAATTGTTATCAAGACATTCAAAAATAATAGGGTTTTATAGGGAATACATGAGAAAAATGCGCCACCTTGATGTGAGTCAGGTATATCATGAATGATTTCATGGATCCCTTGTATTTTCCCGGTATACATACGAGCCTTTAAGCTTACTGTGATAGTAAATGTATAACCCGTACCACTAGGTGTGTTCCGTAATTATTTTATACCATGTAGTTGCATGCCGGGAAGGTGCACTGGAGTTCCGTACTTCTAGGATATTTTTCGCTTAAATAAAAACCTTTTTTGACCGCACTATCACAAAGATTACACTGTTCTAGACATTAACATTGCAAGCAGAAGAGAAAATTGCGTAATGAAGGAGTCTAAATTTGAACTTCGCTTTTTTGCGTGGACATTGCACTTAAAGGACACTTTATTTCCTCTTTGCGGTCGATTTTAAGAACAGGGTAGGCGGAGCTTTGTTGTACAAACAAAAAAATTGTAGTGTTCTACGGTGTTTGATTAACTTTTGAATCTTGGATAAATTTATACCAATTACAGAAGACATTTTCAAACAAGTAAAAAAAAACAAAAAAAGAAAGAAAATTAATGGACATCCGAAATCATTTGTTCAAAAAACAATATGTGCAGCGCTTTTTTGTTAACAGACTAGCTTAAAACTAAACCTGAGTTCATTCGTATGATACACTCAAAGAAATAATGATAAAATTAACAAATGAGTGGCACTTTCAATTCGACTCTAATTTTAAAGTTAATTGACAACTTACAAAATTTTTATCGAACTTTTTCCTTATTCCCTAGTTCCTTAGTCCCGCTGGTTAAATACTAACTTGAACGAAAATAAAAATTTCATTTTCTGTAATGACATTTATATTTTCATGATTTTTAATTTAGTTTTCCGTTACCCAGCTGAACATTTGACTAAACAATTTTAATTTCGCTCAAGCGTTCATGGCCATGCGAATTTTCCGTCTTGTCCAACAACAACAACAAAACGGTGAAAAAGGCCTCTCAAGAAAAACTTTCATACAAGATGAAATACGACGTCTTTCTAGTTTTTCCCAAATCTAGAATTTGAGCAAGATGATTGTGCGCCTAAAATTTAGGAAAAAGTCTGAGAATTTTCATTAATGATGCTTTTCGTTTGAAGTGGTATGAACACTACTCCTTCCAGCAAATTTTCCGGGATACATTCCTGAACTGGACGACACGTGTGGGTCGAGTTTGTCGGCTCTTTGCTCAACTCCTGGAGAGATTTCCTGAGAGATTTCAGCTAAATGGTGTCGACGATTTTACCTTTCATCAAAGTTAAAATCATAGTGTCTTTGACCGGGAATTTCAGTATACACTGAGAACGGTATAAAATCCAAATACGTCAAAAAATTGAAAAACGCTGACATCCGTTTTGTACATTGAACTGTATTAAAATAGTCCAAAGAATTGGAGCTGAAACGGACAAAAAAGTTTTGAGTTGTAGCTCTGTAAAAGGTCAACCCTTTTGCAATAGCCGAGAAAACGTCCAGTAAAGTTTTATGGCCAAATCACGATTTTGCTGAACAGGGTAGGCGGGGCTTCGTTGTACAAACAAAAAAAATAGTAGTGTTCTACGGTGTTTGATTAACTTTTGAATCTTGGATAAATTTATACCAATTACAGAAGACATTTTCAAACAAGTAAAAAAAAAAAGAAGAAGAAGAAAGAAAATTAATGGACATCCGAAATCATTTGTTCAAAAAACAATATGTGCAGCACTTTTTTGTTAACAGACTAGCTTAAAACTAAGCCTGAGTTAATTCGAATGATACACTCAAAGAAATAATGATAAAATTAACAAATGAGTGGCACTTTCAGTCCGATTCTAATTTTAAAATTAATTGACAACTTACAAAATTTTTATCAAACTTTTTCCTTATTTCCTAGTTCCTTAGGTCCCGCTGGTTAAATACTAACTTGAACGAAAATAAAGATTTCATTTTCTGTAATGACATTTATATTTTCATGATTTTTAATTTAGTTTTTCGTTAACCAGCTGAACATCTAACTAAACAATTTTAATTTCGCTCAAGCGTTCATGATCATGCGAATTTTCCGTCTCGATGTAAGCGTCCAACAACAACAACAACAAAACGGTGAAAAAGGCTTCTTAAAAAAACTTTCATACAAGATGAAATACGACGTCTTTCTAGTTTTTCCTAAATCTAGAATTTGAGCAAGATGATTGTGCGCCTAAAATTTAGGAAAAAGTCTGAGAATTTTCATCAATGATGCTTTTCGTTTGAAGTGGTATGAACACTACTCCTTCCAGCAAATTTTTCTGGGATACATTCCTGAACTGGACGACACGTGTGAGTCGAGTTTGTCGGCTCTTTGCTCAACTCCTGGAGAGATTTCCTGAGAGATTTTCAGCTAAATGGTGTCGACGATTTTACCTTTCATCAAAGTTAAAATCATAGTGTCTTTGACCGGGAATTTCAGTATACACTGAGAACGGTATAAAATCCAAATACGTCAAAAAATTGAAAAACGCTGACATCCGTTTTGTACATTGAACTGTATTAAAATAGTCCAAAGAATTGGAGCTGAAACGGACAAAAAGTTTTGGAGTTGTAGCTCTGTAGAAGGTCAACTCTTTTGCAATAGCCGAGAAAACGTCCAGTAAAGTTTTATGGCCAAATTAAGATTTTGCTGCAACACTGTAAATGTGCTTTTTTGGGGCCTTTACAAGATTGGATGAACTTAAGTATTTTACAAATCGCTACTCAAAGCCACATCGTTTATATTTCTGCCAAAATAAAATCCGGACATATATCGATATATCTCGAACCTATGACGAAACTTTAATTTAAATAAACGTTTTAGAAGATTCCACCACAATTTGGGAACATCGTCACTTGTCACTGTACTGCTTAATCCGTGAGTTGCAAATATCCTCTCCTGGCTACTGATGGCTACCTTAGCGGAGTTTATTTTGAAATACTTATAATTTCAACATATCTACTATAATAGTCAGTGCGAAAGTATAATCTCCTGATGGCAGTGGACCCATGAAGTCAGTCGCAATGTCTTTCCAAGGTCCTTGAGGCAGTACAGTTACGTGAAGGGTTCAGGATTGCTAATAATCCACTCAAAATTAGTGAAAGCCATGACATGTTTTGCAAAATGCTCCAGTTTCCCTATTAATGCCGGGCCACCATTCCTTAGTTCATAACCGTTGTTTCGTGTTCACCATCACGGCATCACAAAACACTCTGGTACCAGGAATGCTCCAAGACCAACTGTGCTAGCATCATTACTATTAGTGATCTTTTTCTTTGCTTTACGCGATAAAAATATCCCAAATAGGCCAGTTTCGTATTCTAGCGGTTGGACTGGATCTAGCATGAGATGGAGGCTAATGCGGGCAAATTAATTTGCATTTGAAAAGATTTTCCCGCATTAGCCTCCCCTCTATATGCTAGATCCAGTTCAGCCGTGAGAATTCGAAAATGGTCTATGCGGCATTATGTGCTTGGGCTAACCGTCTCCTCAGCCGGCTGTAAAGGCCGCATTGTGCTCAGGACCAAACAAATGGTTCTCCTTTCTTTGTCACTATCCTCAGAGGCTATCTCTAGATCTGCCATTGTCGCAAGGTCAGGGATAAATCTTGCTTTGAAATTCACTAGGCCTTTACTAGTAAGAAACGTTTGTGACTTCTGACACATTTTCTTGTTCACCTGCTTGGCTTAATTAACAGCATTGACGTTCTCTTTGGATGTTCCAGTCCCTTGCTGTAACAGTATTAGGCCTAGTCCTGTTCCGGGACTCCCTCTTGCCCCGCCTTGAAAATGGGCCTGGAACTTTTCCAGGCCTATTTTCAGGGCGGGATAAGAGGTAATACCGGAACGTAGATGAGAGCCTTGGTATATGAAACACACATTTCTCTTTGTTAAGGATAAGACCTAGCTTAACATGATCAGCTCTATCAGGACCATATACACAATGTTGTTATCTGAAATGTTTGCTGTTCCACTTCATGCCGAACCGGGACTGATTAATCTGAAATAAATGTGTTTATTAAAAACTGAACTGCAGATATCAGAATTCCAGCATTTTCATTAATTTGCTCGCCGGACAAAGGCTATCAGTTCATATACCTGCTTTACCAAATATGGTCAAGGAACGCGCCCACTCAGCAATAAAACGAGCTGAAAACTCTTTTGCAGCTCTGGAAAAAATGGCCGACAAAAACCGTTTTCGACCGGAATTGAACGAGGCAGAAATCGATGCTTTAGTCGACCATACATGGAAGAGTTGTTGATCCTGGAGTTTTTAATAGAACAATTATTCTGCTCGGGCTTGCTAGATATAAAATGACTATTACTATGGTTAATAGAGGGGAATGGTTATGAAACCCGACAAATTTCTTTGTTGTCGGTTTTTGTTCTCTTTTTTGGCCTTGGCCGTGCACAAAACACAATAGTTGTTTACTCCGTACTGAGGAACTAACCAATATAGAAACGTGTTAGTTACGTAATTCATGCAAAGTGTATGAGCGATAAGATTGTGCACGGTCGTGGACTTTCCAACATACATACATACATACATAAACTTTATTTTTCCTCGAATTTAAGAGTAGCTATTATAAAAGCTAATATTTCCGAGAAAACAATAACAAAAGTAACAAAATATACAACAACATTATTAACTACGATTCTGTACAATATTTACAAGTTATGGCTAAAAGAAATAGGACTATATATAAAAAATTTA